>NC_056594.1:11168040-11479602 GCF_018340385.1 Cyprinus carpio | reverse complement strand
TTGTTTTTCTGCAGAATTCAAATGAAGGTACTTTGAAGAATGCTGGGAATCAAAACCAACACGTTTGTCAGTCTTGGGCAACATGGGGTGGGGGAAATGATTTTCATTTTTGGGTGAGCTCTCCCTTTAATTTGCATGCTACATACTAAATATTATTAATGCTGGGCACAGCCACTTATTGTGCTGTCACTGCAGTTAGTGCTGCTGTAAATAGATTGTCTTATAACAGGTAGAACAGGGCCGTTCACGGGGGGTGGCCGGTGGCTAGAGCTACTGCCCTTTTGCCCTCATCGGCTGAGGTGCCCCTCTCACCAATCCCCCCATCACCACTGCTCAAAGCTGTCTGTTACCGCTCTGCTAAAGATCCGCTGATTCTGCTAATCCACTGCCCGTTCCGTAGCATCACTCACAATCTGTGTGCCGCTCTCTGGAGAGTGGAGACCACCCGAAGGTCGTTTCATTTACTAACAGGTAGAAGATGCATTACGATCCACATTGGTTGAGCCGCTGAATTAGTAATTGTTGTTGTTGTTTTTTTTGTCGGTAATGACTCGGCCTTCTTAAAGTGTTGTACAAAATATCAATGTTAGACAAATATAATTTAATAATAATAATAATAATTTAAAAACTAATCTAATAATTTCCTTTTACAGACTGTCATATTTATTTTCTTAAAGTTAACTTTAACAACATAAAACCAACCAAATGAAGCTTAAATTTCAATATTTAATTGTTTGTTTCTGAAACAATATGTTGAACACCAAAGTTGTAGCCTTCCTAAAAACAGACTACACTGAGAATTTGTTGGCCATTAGTGACTACAAGTGGAAAGATATTTTTATTTATTTTTATTTGTTTTCATAGCAATATCTGGCAACACTGCCAGAACTGAAACTGATAGTAATCAAAAGAGCCCACAGACACTGCTGACACCACATCCGGTAAGGCAAATGCAAAAAAACACACACAAAATAACCCCATCATGATATTATCTGTCAGAAACGCTATCAGCGCTATCAAAACAGTAGCATATAACACTATTGCAGAGATCTGTAGAACAAGTATGTTACATCTATGCTATTTCATATTGTACTTAAATTTTCAGTCGTGCCAACAACATTCAGAAGGGCACTAGACAAAGTTATCATCTATATAGCAATGGTTATTAATAAAAAAATATAACAGTAATAGGCATATGTATTGCTTCATAAATAATAAACAACTGATAAAATTATATACCCCTAACCTAAAGTAATGGTGCAATGTGATATAATTTAACAATGCCCATTCCTCCAAAACAGAGAAAACATCTTTCACAAACATCTAGATACCTGTCTCTTTTAAAGTGTTTAGTGTGTATAATGAATGGGGTTATTATCAGAGGTGGGTAGAGTACCCAAAAACTGTACTCAAGTAAAAGTAAAAGTACTTATAGAAATATTTACTCAAGTAAAAGTACTAGTATGAATAGTTACTTGAGTAAGAGTAAAATTATCGGATAAAAAAACTACTCAAGTATTTGTTTTTTGTTTATAGTTATTGTGTTTGGTATTATGATGTATGTCTATAGTCTATTTTTATTTAGATATATATGTTTGTTGTGTGTGTTTTTTTTTGTGTGTGTGTGTATAAATGTATGTATATATTATATTTTTTTTATATATATATATATATATATATATATATATATATATATATATATATATATAATATATATCTGTTAGAATTTATTTTTTTTTTTTTTATAATTTGCTTTTGTTCTAGTCTTCAGTGTCACATAATCCTTCAGAAATCATTCCAATGCAATGATGTTCTTTTTAGCTTTTCTATTCATCAAATAATCCTAAACAAAATGTCACAGGTTCCCAAAAAATATTAAAACAGCAAAACTGTTTCCAGCACTGGTAATAAAACAGCTGTATGCTGCTGATGAAAATTCTGATTTGCATCACTGAAATAAATTATATTTTTAAACTATGTATTATACAGTGGGTACAGAAAGTATTCAGACCCCCTTAAATTTTTTCACTCTTTGTTATATTGCAGCTGATGCAAAATTTAATCCAATTCAGACGGTCAAGGTGTAGTAATATGTAAATTTATTAAAGAGAATATAGAGAACAGAAACCACAAATCATAACTTGGAAAAATAAAGTTCTGGATAATCATAACAACCTTCAAATATAGAATATGTAAATCCAATGTTAGTACATTTTTAATAATAAATCCATTTATGATGGATTGAACCCAACTAGTATTAATCAAAACATTAATAAAATCGTAATTAAAACATAAACAATTATAATTATTCTGATTGAATCAAAAGTACCAAAGTATTAAGTATTAAAATATTAAAATATCAGAGTATCAAAGTATCAGAGTATCAAAGTATCTGAATTTCAAGGTATCTGAATTGTAATAAAAACCTGTAAGAGTTCTAAGTCTGAGTCTAAGAGTTGTCGAATGAAGCCAAAGTAGAAGAAGTGAGCTGAAAAGATAGAGAGACCAGAGTCTCAGAAAGTCAAACCTACTCTATTTTGCAGAGTCTATCTTATATACTGTTGTTCTAGACATAAGTCGTCATCTGGGCTATCACTAATAACACCTGACCTTTAAAAATAGTCTAGTCAGTGTCTCGATTTTGGACTTCTTCCTCTTTTAGATTCAAAGTATCATACTGATAATTCTAAGACATATTGATACAAAAGAACAAAACGTGCAGTTCAACTTCATATGCAAAACAGACTCAGCTGACTACGCAGTTAGAAATACTGTGAAATTACACATGAAATATACCACAAAGTTTACCAAACACATTTTTGAATATAAAAATGAAACCTATTAATATAAATGAGACAGATCATTACCATGAAATATAAATTTTTAACGTTTGAAATTAAACTTATCATTATGAATAGAACACATTTTGAATATGTGGCTTCAGAGTAAGATACATATTGGATATGTGGACTTCTCAGAATTTCTCTCATCATGCGGATTTCTTTGAATTTCCATACACCAGCAGCCATTTGCTAAAATCATTTAAGTTCCTTTTTTCCTCATTAATGTACACACTGCACCCCATATTGACAGAAAAACACAGAATTGTTGACATTTTTGCAGATTTATTAAAAAAGAAAAACTGAAATATCACATGGTCTTAAGTATTCAGACCCTTTGCTGTGACACTCATATATTTAACTCAGGTGCTGTCCATTTCTTCTGATCATCCTTGAGATGGTTCTACACCTTCTTTTGAGTCCAGCTGTGTTTGATTATACTGAGTTGGACTTGATTAGGAAAGCCACACACCCGTCTATATAAGACCTTACAGCTCACAGTGCATGTCAGAGCAAATGAGAATCATGAGGTCAAAGGAACTGCCCGAAGAGCTCAGAGACAGAATTGTGGCAAGGCACGGATCTGGCCAAGATTACAAAAAAATTTCTGCTGCACTTAAGGTTTCTAAGAGCACAGTGGCCTCCATAATCCTTAAATGGAAGATGTTTGGGACGACCAGAACCCTTCCTAGAGCTGGCCGTCCGGCCAAACTGAGCTATCGGTGGAGAAGAGCCTTGGTGAGAGAGGTAAAGAAGAACCCAAAGATCACTCTAGCTGAGCTCCAGAGATGCAGTCGGGAGATGGGAGAAAGTTGTAGAAAGTCAACCATCACTGCAGCCCTCCACCAGTCGGGGCTTTATGGCAGAGTGGCCCGACGGAAGCACATGACAGGCACATGAAAGCCCGCATTGAGTTTGCTAAAGAAAAAATGAAGGAATAAAAGGTTGTATGATTCCAAGATGATGAGACTTTTTTGTATCTTTTTTGAGTTGTTTGTGTGTTGTATGTGTGGAATTGCTCATCACCTGTCCAATACAGTCCCAACAGTGAAGCATGGTGGTGGCAGCATCATGCTGGGGGTGTTTTTCAGCTGCAGGGACAGGACGACTGGTTGCAATCGAGGGAAAGATGAATGCGGCCAAGTACAGGGATACCCTGGACGAAAACCTTGCTCCAGAGTGCTCAGGACCTCAGACTGGGCCGAAGGTTCACCTTCCAACAAGACAATGACCTTAAGCACACAGCTAAAATAATGAAGGAGTGGCTTCACAACAACTCTGTGACTGTTCTTGAATGGCCCAGCCAGAGCCCCGACTTAAACTCAATTGAGCATCTCTGGAGAGACCTGAAAATGGCTGTCCACCAACGTTTACCATCCAACCTGACAGAACTGGAGAGGATCTGCAAGGAGGAATGGCAGAGGATCCCCAAATCCAGGTGTGAAAAAATTGTGGCATCTTTCCCAAAAAGACTCATGGCTGTATTAGATCAAAATAGGTGCTTCTACTAAATACTGAGCAAAGGGTCTGAATACTTAGGACCATGTGATATTTCAGTTTTTCTTTTTTAATAAATGTGCAAAAATGTCAACAATTCTGTGTTTTTCTGTCAATATGGGGTGCTGTGTGTAACATTAATGAGGAAAAAACTGAACTTAAATGATTTTAGCAAATGGCTGCAATATAATAAAGAGTGAAAAATTTAAGGGGGTCTGAATACTTTCCGTACCCACAATATATGTATAAACAACCTCTGACACAGAGAAGAGTGAAAACTCCACACATGACCGCTAAGTTACCGAACATCTGAACATAACGAACCAAATGCACATTGACGGATCTTCTTCCGTCTGTTCTGCAAAATGTAAACACATGTATATTTCTACAAGCGTAAATATTTTGGAAATATCAATATTAATTGTGTCTAGGCGAAGGCATTCCTCCTGGAACAGAGCTAATGCGGGTTTGGAGGGTATTTATTTCATACTCTGTGACAGCTTATTTAATGTAAACATAATATTTTATTTAATGTATAAGCAGGGGAGTCATGCACTCATTATTTTTGAGGGGGCACGAGTGGGGGGGTCGTCATGTGACACAGGAGCTACAACAGCATATTGACAAATTATTATTAAGCAATTTATTTTTATTTATTTTTTTCATTTTTATTCGAAACATTGCAGATGCATTAACTATATCATGAAATATCTCAATTCTCATCTTCATAGATTATGTTAAATAATATGCGATGGTCATATGGAAGTAGCCTAATAATGTAATCTATTAACCATGCATAAAAACCTGTCTGTTTACTTAAGTAACAGATATGGGTGTCATGCCATAACATATTTTTAATACGACTGACCTTATATTAAATGTGTATTTAACACTGAAAGTTAATGTGATATAAAAACGTTGTAGGTTATCAAAGAACATTTACATTCAGTAGCATCACTGCCAGAACTTAAACTGATAGTAATCAAAAGAACCCACAGACAATGCTGACAGGATACCACATCATTATCTGTCAGAAACGCTATCAACGCTATCAAAACAGTAGCATATAACACTAGTGCAGAGATCTGTAGAACAAGTATGTTATGTCTATGCTATTTCATATTGTACTTAAATTTTCAGTCGTGCCAACAACATTCATAAGTGTAATAGACGATGTTATCGTCTATATAGCAATGGTTATTAATAAAAAAATATAACAGTAATAGGCCTATGTACTGCTTAATAAATACACACCCGATTCCCAAAAAAAGTTTGGGACACTGTACAAATTGTGAGTAAAAAAAGTAATGGAATAATTTACAAATCTCATAAACTTATATTTTTATTCACAATAGAATATAGATAACATATCAAATGTTGAAATTGAGACATTTTGAAATGTCATGCCAAATATTGGCTCATTTTGGATTTCATGAGAGCTACACATTCCAAAAAAGTTGGGACAGGTAGCAATAAGAGGCCGGAAAAGTTAAATGTACATATAAGGAACAGCTTAAGGACCAACTTGCAACTTATTAGGTCAATTGGCAACATGATTGGGTATAAAAAGAGCCTCTCAGAGTGGCAGTGTCTCTCAGAAGTCAAGATGGGCAGAGGATCACCAATTCCCCCAATGATGCGGTGAAAAATAGTGGAGCAATATCAGAAAGGAGTTTCTCAGAGAAAAATTGCAAAGAGTTAGAATTTATCATCATCTACAGTGCATAATATCATCCAAAGATTCAGAGAATCTGGAACAATCTCTGTGCGTAAGGGACAAGACCGGATGCCCGTGATCTTCAGGCACTAAGACGCCACTGCATCACATACAGGAATGCTACTGTAATGGAAATCACAACATGGGCTCAGGAATACTTCCAGAAAACATTGTCGGTGAACACAATCCACCGTGCCATTCGCCGTTGCCGGCTAAAATTCTATAGGTCAAAAAAGAAGCCATATCTAAACATGATCCAGAAGCACAGGCGTTTTCTCTGGGCCAAGGCTCATTTAAAATGCACTGTGGCAAAGTGGAAAACTGTTCTGTGGTCAGATGAATCAAAATTTGAAGTTCTTTTTGAAAAACTGGGACGCCATGTCATCCGGACTAAAGAGGACAAGGACAACCCAAGTTGTTATCAGCGCTCAGTTCAGAAGTCTGCATCTCTGATGGTATGGGGTTGCATGAGTGCGTGTGGCATTGGCAGCTTACACATCTGGAAAGGCACCATCAATGCTGAAAGGTATATCCAAGTTCTAGAACAACATATGCTCCCGTCCAGACGTCGTCAGGGAAGACCTTGCATTTTCCAACATGACAATGCCGGACCACATACTGCATCAATTACAACATCATGGCTGCGTAGAAGAAGGATCTGGGTACTGAAATGGACAGCCCACAGTCCAGATCCTTCACCCATAGAAAACATTTGCCACATCATAAAGAGGAAGATGTGACAAAGAAGACCTAAGACAGTTGAGCAACTAGAAGCCTGTATTAGACAAGAATGGGACAACATATAATGAATGGATTTATTATAGCACAATTCCCACCCAGACCACACTTACTTCCAGTCCCCCAATGTGTTTCTCCTTTTCACAGTCTGGCAGAAATGATGGGTGGTTCCAAAATACATGGTCACATGACAGTAAAAGTGTAAGTAAAAGTTGCCAAGATGCAGGGGGTGTGTCAACTTACCCCACTCTCCCCTACTTCCATTGAAGATGAGACAGAAGCAGGCTAAGAGAGTGAGGGAGAGCCCACTCAATCAAAACATCTACAATAAAGTCAATTATTACAGAGTGTGCTATCTTCTCTTTTAATTGTATATTTTATATGTATTTGTATATTGTATTTTTTATTTTGGTTTGGGCCACTGCCCCTCAAAATGTCTGTGCACGGCCCTGAGGTAGAACATATATATTTAATTTCATTCAGTTTGGCGCATTACGTTAGACCTAATAAATGCTTGTATATTTTTTGCTGTTTACAGGTGCAGAAATGAAAGCAAAAAAACAATAATATCATCGCATTAAGATGCAGAAAGACACCGTTACACCACCACAATCATGAATCCTGAGTGATTTGAAAATGAACAACAACCAAGGAACAGTAATCATTGTTTCGCTGAAAAATTATTCATGGTAATAGTTGTAAATGATTAGATAAATAGCACAAAAGTACAAAGTGTGTTTAAGTTCCAAACTGTGCCATTCCCCAATGTGTTGTTCAAAACACCTACAATAAGGTATCATTAGTTAACATTAGTAAATGTTGAAATTAACTAAAATGAGCCATACAGTTGTTACAGTTTTAATCTTTGTCACTGTTTGTTAATAATAAAAAAATCTGTTCTTTGTTAGTTTATGTTTGCTCATATCCATTAAATAATGTTAACTGATACTGCTTTTGTTTTTAATAATGTATTAATAAATGTTGAAATTTACATCAATTGATGTTAATATATGCTTTAGAAGTTTTTGCCATTGTTAGTTCATGTTACGTGGGTAACTATGTTACCCGAGTGTTTAATGTTTGTACTTCTTAAATTTTATAATCCAAGTATAAGTAAATGCAAGGGTAATTTTGCTAAATGTGATGTTTTATAGCTATTTCTGTATAACAACTTCTGTTGTTGTTGTTGTTGTTGTTTTGGCTGTAATTGTATAGTTTTGTAAATAAATTTTCTCCATGCCAACTTGATCAAGTAAGTTCTTTAAAATGGACTTTAAAATTGCATTCATCAGAATCTACGTTAGATGTGTTAGCTCGTGTTATTTATGTTTTATAGTAAATATAATGGAAATGAAAGTAAACGTTTTGGCTGCGTATCAATTTTAAATGAAGGATTGGTGTACAGTAAAGTAGATATTAAAAATGAACCCAGGTCACGTCCAGCTCTGTGCACTTTAGGGTCGGGCAGTGAGTCCACAGGCATCCGGCCCGAGTGCGGCAGACGGAGTCGGACATAGTGGTAAGTCTCCGGCAGGCGAGAATCTAACCGGAACTGGCCTGAGTGCATTTTGCTATCTGGGTGTAACGTTACTTTGTTTTGTACTGTGAGGTAAATTTGCAGGTCCCTAAAGCAGCCTAGTCTAATATGAAATGTGAAACTAACTTTACTGCGCTGATGAAAGTTATGATGACAGCACAAGATGACAGTAAGGACAACAGAATAAGATAACTGTTAGGACAACAGAACAAGTTGACTGC
Source organism: Cyprinus carpio (assembly GCF_018340385.1). NCBI lineage: Eukaryota > Metazoa > Chordata > Actinopteri > Cypriniformes > Cyprinidae > Cyprinus > Cyprinus carpio. The sequence continues at coordinate 11,471,052 of NC_056594.1, read as the reverse complement.
TAGGACGACAGTTAAGATGACAGAACAAGACGACAGTTCAGATGACAGAACAAGACGACAGTTCAGATGACAGTTCAGATGATAGAACGACAGTTCAGATGACAGGATGACATAATAAGATGACAGAACCAAACGACAATAAGCACGACAGCAAAATCAACAGAGAAAAAAAACAGGAGGACAACAGACAATGTCAATAGAAAGACCACGTCAACTGACAACATACACGTCAACATACACTGATTTACCTGAACAAGTAGGCAATGACTGTAGACAAAGACTATTGTATAGTACAAAGCACAAAGCAGTTGACTTATTTTTGACACAAATGGAACCCCATAATTATCAGTGTTGTGCATTGTTCACAGTTAATGCCTAATATTTTTGTCAAAAACCATGATACAATTTTTAAGATTCTTTGAAAGTTCAAAAGAACAGCATTTATTTAAAATGAATAATTGAATTATTTTGTAACATTAAAATGTATTTACTGTTGCTTTTGATCAGTTGAATGCATCTTTGCTGAGTAAAAGTATTAATTTCTTGGAAAAAAAAACACTTTTGAATGGTAGTATGTCTACAGGATTTGCATGTTTGTCATTATCTTGTAGAGTTCCACTCTGTGACTATATATATTGACTTAGAATAGTGTTCAAAAGCATTTAACCAATTCTCTCAGTACACTAAATTACACTGAAATTTAGTTTTTATTTCAAACCGCTGAAGATTGACGAGACTTGAGGCAATTAGAACAAAAACATCTGTTGTCTTATTAGTGCTGCAAAATACAGCAAAATTAAACATTTTATAAATTCACCTTCTAAGTGTACCAATCAACCGACAAAAAAAAAAAAAAAAAACATTGGTGAGACAATTATCATTTGTACAAGGACATTAACCTCTAGCTGTATCAGTTTCTTACTTTATGTCTTTGACTGGTAGTATGCTAGGTTCTTCAATATTTTTTTTTATCTATTTCCCTTTATCTGTCCATGTACCCTTATTTTCCTGTTCTGTGTGCCCTTGCTAGATTTATAGATTTGGATGAATGTATTTTGTCATTTTCATTTAGGAACTGTCAGCTTTGATGTCATGCATAATGTAATATCCCTAGTGTGGCTGATTTTCCTCCATAAATATACACAAAAATATCACATAGCCTACGGACAGCTATTTAGTTGTAGCATTGATGTTAATATCCATAAAAAATGACGAGGTCAGATTAAGATCAGTGTTTACCTTTTTGATCTTGACAAAAAACATTTCCACAGCAGAGCCAGTATCTGTGCTCCTCGTATCACTCTGAATTTAGGTAAAAGGTACATCTTGATCACAACTTGATCTTTTTCCTCATTTACAACTGTGCTGCTATTATCCTTTTTGCAAACTACAGACATGTTTTCACAGAGTTCTGGACAGTACTATGCAAAGCTCTTGACATGACCAAGAGGAGCACCTTTACTTCATTATCAGCTACTCTAGAGTCTTCAAAGTAACCTTTGGCCTCTGTGGTTTCTTTCTTCAGACTCCATCACTCTAAGTACCTCATTTACTCAGTGACTGGCCTGTTTGAAGTTGATTTCACATCCTATTAAAATAACAGTGTTGAGACATCAAACACTTTGATATATATATAGATATATATAATATATATATATATATATATATATATATATATATATAATATATATATATATATATATATATATATTTATTTAGCCTTTTCCCTTCTTCAGTTTTTTGGTCAAAATGAGGGTTTCATTCAATTATAATTCTATAACATCTTGTCTATCATCTCTGAAAATATCTCGGCAAAATTCACTTGTTTTAGTGCAGAAAAATTGCGATTTATTGCAGCAAGCAGAAAAGACCGAAAAGATGTTATAATGGACTATTTCACATCCAGAGATGAAGGATCGGATGATGAAGTTACTAAAGAGGTCTGTTGACAGTCTGTTATATGCACAGGTGCGCTGCGCTCGCTTTACTAAATGTAAACTACAAGGTAGCTATACTATTCGAGCTATCTAAACATACAAGGTTTGATCAAAAGTTCAGAGACCATGCCCATCATGATAAACAACGGAAAACTGTCCTCTTCAGGGTAACGTTAGTCTGTTTGTGTAATGTTGCAGTATAGCGCTCCTGACAGACGTGAAAGTGTAACCCGTTTTTCTCAAAATTCCATTCCGGAAAATCATATCAGCCAACTTAAGATAGCCATAACTTTTACCAGAATAAAAACAGTTTTGGAAAGGGCTTGTACCCAGCTTTCATATGGTATCAAAACCTAAAAAAGGTAAACATTTCACCATGTGTTGGGTTTTGCTAGATCGCATCATATTTTGAGGTTTATTTTCTTTACGATTGAGTATTTTTTTTAATAAAAAAAATCACAGTAGGCTATCCATTGTAAGATTTATAATATTTTTAAAGCACCGTTTGTAGGCTAATGTCGGTCACTGCAGTCTCCCTTATGTTGTCCGCTATGGTTGTCCCCGAGATTCTTTTTTAAATATCCGCACCTCTATAGAACAACTTGTAAAAACATGTCGTGACAGCTATAACTGTTAGTGTCTAGGGCTGTTAAAAATCTTTATTCATGAGTGCATCTTTACTCTTCATTTAGCATAAGACCTAGATTTAGCCAGTGTAAACAATATGTAGGCTATATATAATATATATATATATATATATATATATATATATATATATATAGATATATATATATTATATATATATATAGCCTATATATATATAGTTTGATAAAATGAAATAGCCTAGTCATGTTATGTTATACTGATTTGCAGAAAATTATTATTATTTATATTAATTATATACATAAAAAGGGAAACCACTGGACAAACCAGACGGACTAGTGATTCCTGAGAACTACAGCTGCTTCAAACATTTATTTGCCAATACTTCTCTAAATGACCATGTTACTACACGCCCTCAGCATTCTGGGTGTGAACCGTTGCAATCAATGTCATTCTCAGCACCTCTGTACAGTCCTGTGAACGAGACTGTTAGAGCATACATCACACTCAGAGAGTCTCTGTGCACTTTGAGAATGCAGCTGTTTGTAGTCCTGTTATTCACCGGATTGCTGAATTTCGCATCAGCTGGAATACTTGGAGAGAAATGGACATATTCAGGCAAGTGCTTCCTTTTCTAAATAAATATTCACACAATTAATCTTACGAGTTCCGATGCCCACGTCACAAGTTTGTAAGGCAGTGTTCGATGATTTAAGTTAAATCGTTTATATAGCAGCTGTGCAAAATTTTATTTGTCAGATGTCAATGAACTGCGTTGTTCTACGAGTAGAAAAGGATACACAAATATTAATATAAATAAGAAAATCGAGAATAGAAAAGATGGTAGACTGGCATGCAAAGAAAGATAATAATGAAAGATAAGATAGCCTACTGATCTAACCTGGTTAAGTAAAAAAGTACGAATTTAATGATTTTCAGTGGAATTAACGCATGTGACGTAAGCTACTGTTGCTATGGTTACCTTTTCAGCAAAAATTCGAGCTGCTGTATCCTTTAAATCGTATTTGACCCGAAAAAATCGTGTGTTGATTGACTTGTCCAAGATTTTTTTTACTTTTGTCACACTTGCACCGGGAATACACACCAGGGCTTGAAAAAAAAAAAAAAAACATTCAGTCGGTTCACTCCGAGCAGAATCGATATTTTAACGTTTCTGTTCCTGCGTTCCTCTGATATTATTACCGTTCCGAGACCGGTTCGGGTGGAAGAAATACCGGTTAATAACGTTAGTTTTTAAAAACAATTTTCTTTGCCTATAGTTTGCTTAATAATAATAATAATAATAATAATAATAATAATAATAATAATAATAATAAAGTACAGCATTTTCTTTACTCAAAAAGAAAAGGAAAAAAGAGAGATCTGGTAACATTAGCCAATAACCCGCTGAGCTTAGTCACAGCCAATACAGCATTTAGATTTTGGCCAAATGTAGGCTACAAAAAAAAAAAAAAAAAAAAAAATTCTATTAACACTTTAAAGACATCAAAGCATTTGTAAGATATTTAAAAATGTTTGCTGGATTGTTAAAAAAAACACTTGTATAAGATTGCTTTTTGAGAGTGAAAAAAAAATATAGACCTAAGTCGCGTCTCACGTCGCATTTTATTAGCCCTATTACTTTACGAATTAAATGCCTGTAGGCTAAAGCAAAATGTTTACAAACATTATAAAAACAGTTATTAGCTTCCCTCCGAAACAAATCCTTTAAAAGTTTAGGCTATAAAAACCAGAAACAAATCCAAAAACAAATTAATTTAAGGTGAAGATGACTTCTCTCATTCGGCACGAATCCAAATGTTTCCATGTTTCCGACGTATCTGGATGCTAAAATATTATTTATTATATAGTGTTTGTACTTTCATCGATATAAAACATCATACTTCACATCGACTATATCAGCACAGTGAGGCGCGGTCACGCTGAACACAAAAAATTTTGTACAACGGAGCGGTGTAACTTTTTTATTTGTTTCTTTAACTCTATTTTATTTTGATAATGAACAAGCTTCAATATAGCAAAATTATGTTGTGTGTGCGCGTAAGGCGTTGGTGCGATGGTCATACCAACGCTGGTTGGTTATACAGAAGCAAGACGTTATTCAAAGCTGTCAAGCTTTTACAAAATAATTCAAACTGTATAGCTTTTGCAAAATAAAGAAAACTACTCTCTTCTGTTTCGTTTTCCTTTCTGAAAACTTTGCAACGTGTCACAATGAACCGTAATTTAGCACATTTTTTCTTTCGCTTCGTTAATCTGTCAATATGATTTAAGTGCAATATAGGCTAGTGTATATGCCTATATTCCTTTTTATGTAAGCCTGTAGTTTTTCTGTTTTCTCCATTCACAGAAGCGCTGCAGGTGCGTGTGATCTGTTGAATTCATCTTACACTATCCTCAGATATACCTATGATGAGTTCACAGCTGAGCAGACATTTCACTCGTTGGCTTCAGCGTCACATTTGCATAGACAGTAGGCTACTACTGGAATTCGTGATTGGTTGACAGCAAATTTCAAATATTAAATGGAACGATATAATAATGTTATTAACCGGTTAATGGCCATTTCACATTTTTGATTTGTTCGGAACTATAAAATTTGATTTCGTTTCTAGTTCTGGTTCTATTCCTGTCAAAATTTCGTTCGTTTCCGGTTTTCGTTTTCGTTCCTTGAACCGGTTCAGAGCCCTGATACACACACACACACACACACACACACACACACACACACAAACCAAAATTGAGTGGATTCGAGGAGTTTAAATGGGTGCAATAAAAAAATCTGAGACAATCCAGTAAAGATTTATACCCATACGAAGGGCTGAGACTACAGAATATCCCAATGCAGAAAAAACTCAATCTCACACACACACACACACACACACGCACGCACACACACACACACACACACACATACACACACACTGGCACAAACACACACATGGTACTCTCATGGAACACATTATAATATTTTTCATGTTTCTGCTGGGATATGACTGTCATTTTTCCATTTTTTTGACTTAACACAGTTAGATTTGAGTTATATGTTGGAGACCATTTATATAATTTTTAAGTATTTTTTTTAAATATATATTTATTTAATATTTATGAAATTATGTTATATGAAATATATGTTTAGGTTATAAATCAGGTTTTATGTAATTTTTCCCCACCAGAGGGCTTCACTCGACTACCTCTGGATCAGGACACGCTGATCGGATAACATTCCGATCAGAAGTGCGTTTAGGTTTACACTTGTCTTTTCAATGTGTATGTGGACAACATCCGGATACAGGTCGCATGTTAATGCCAAGAGTAAACGCAGCCAGAGACACTCAGTGACTCAATTCCAAGGCCATCTGTTGGTTTTTTGATGAAACAGGACTGAAATTGTGTCTTTATTTGTTTTTTGTTTTTGTTTTTTTGGTGAAATAATAAAAATAATAGATAAACCTAGATAAATATTTAGAAAAAAAAAAAAAAATGAAAATCGACCAATATAAGCTTTCTGGACCAAAAATAAGATTAGTTTCATTTTTGGCCTTCGGGTCATTTTGACCCGCGAGGGACACATTTGTTAGGCTATATGTTCGGGAGGGACGGATGAGGGTTAAAACGTGTGTGTGCCCCCCACCAACACCAAATATTATAATCGGCTAAGTTCTATTGTGAAATTTGAGGCACTCTGCTTAAATGCCTTTCGTTTTTTCATACAGAAGGAGAACTGGATCAGAAGCACTGGGCAGAAAAGTTTCCCGAGTGCGGCCTCAGCAAACAGTCTCCCATTGACATACAGCGGCGCAAAGTGCGTTACAATCCACAACTGCCACAGCTTAAGCTGACAGGCTATGACGACATGCACGGCAGCTTTCTCATGAAGAACAATGGACATTCTGGTATGGATTCTTATATAAGAACCATTTCAAATAAATGACCAATTCTTTATTATTATCAATATTTTTTTTAAATTAAGATAGACGGCCTGCTATTGTTTTGTGATCTTAATCTTTGTCGCCCCCTTTTGATAAAAACTGGCCAAAATAGCTATCTATTTTGTACTAACGGTACCTTTATAGTATCTGTCTTTATTTAATACATGCTTCCTGTCTTACTACTTCAATTTGTGTAATCTTTACAGGGTAGATTAGCTTTCCATGAATGTTGCTCACAATCTTGTTTGTTTTTGACAGTGGAAATTCATCTGCCACAGACTATAAAGATTACTGAGGGGTTTTCAGACCGCTATACTGCTGTCCAGATGCATCTGCACTGGGGAGGCTGGGACTTGGAGGCCAGTGGATCAGAGCACACATTGGACGGCATCCGATACATGGCAGAAGTATTTTCATAAATAATTTTAGGCCAACACATGAATGCATAAAAACATTTAGAGACATCCTAGATGTAAATAAAGCAATACTGTTAAGTGACTGTAGGGCTGAGGGCTTATCCATTCAAGTGATGCTGGACATGTGCCTGAAATCTTACTACAGTATGTCAGATTCTATATTAGACAAATATGTAGTTATCATTGTTCTATTATAAATTGTATTGCTTAGCATTCCTGCATTTAAGTTGCTCAAGACTGTTGAGAAACTTTAATTTAGCAATACAGAAGAACTTGTTTAACCAAATGTGTTTCGAACATTACATTACTCAATTTGAAGTGTAATTTCTAGCTCCTTCCTGTTTGTTTTCTTGTGTCACAGCTACATGTGGTTCACTACAACTCTGATAAGTACAGCAGCTTCGACGAGGCCAAAGATAAAGAAGACGGTCTTGCGGTTTTAGCCTTTTTTTATGAGGTAAGACTGGCGGTAACCATCTATTTCATCCTGTTTGAAATTAGAATATTATATATTTTTTGATTCTTTTTAATTAATTTTTTTTTTTTTTTACATTTTTTTATTTTTTTTTTTTTTTTTTTGCCATCTAATGGGAACAAGGCAAAGCAAATTATCCCCAAAGAAAAACAATAAAAATTAAAAAGTCAAATTATTGTTTATGTGAATCCTCTTGAAAAAAGCTGGGCTGCACCAAATGACCCCACATTGCCTGAAGCACATAGCACGAGGAAAGATAGACATCTGTATTCTCTGAACTAAATGGGTTAATTGATCAGACCACTGTGTGGTGGCCTATTGCCTAATATTCTGTTCCCACAAGACTGTGTGCAGTTCACAAGCTCCCAATGCCATTTTATGGGGGAGGTCGTTGTTTTAGTAACACACCCATAGGCATTCTAATCTACTGCTATATGTAGTACAGTTGCAAATGTCTTTCTCTGCAATTGCTTGGCTAATAGTGTGTTCACGAAACCTCTGTATAATGTTTTTTCTGAAAATGTTTACACTTGAGGGGCTTGATCAACTTCACATTGACCCAGTTATTAATAACTAGCAACATCATGCCACTACCTCCTTTAGTTTCAACTCACTGTTAAAAAATTATACAATATGTAATATTGTATATATATTGAAAAGTGTATTTATATTTATAATTTATTTCAGACTTTTTAATACATTTTATATTATATTTATCTTATATGTAAGAGTAAAAATATAATGTTTATTGTAAAATATAATGTTTGCCTTGTAGCGGTATACAGTATTTGATATATGGATACTTTGTGTTTAGGATGGGCATTTTGAGAACACGTACTACAGTGATTTCATTGCAAACCTGGCAAACATCAAGTATGCAGGTAATCTAATATAGTTTGGATGACCATCGCAAAAATATTTCATTCTGTTCAGCCTCATATATGCACTTTTTTTCTTTATTTTTCTCTCTTTGCAGGTCAGGCCATGAATATCACTAACTTGAACCTACGCTCCATGCTTCCAGAGAACCTCAATCACTTTTTCAGATATCAGGGCTCTCTCACCACGCCGCCGTGCCATGAGAGCATTCTGTGGACAGTATTTGATTCGCCCATCACCCTCTCTCACAATCAGGTGCCTACAAAAGTTCTCATGAAAAAGTTTTCAATCTTTTTTTGCTTTTCCTTTAACTTTTAATGTGGTGACCTTCAGATCAGGAAATTGGAGAGCACATTAATGGACTATGAAAATAAGACCCTGTGGAATGACTACCGCATTGCCCAGCCTCTGAATGACAGAGTGGTTGAGTCCTCTTTCCTCCCACGCCTGAGCAAAGGAGGTTAGGGCAGAGCGTCATCCTTTCCAGCAGTTATGAAAAACGGTCTTTGTTACGCCTGCAGTGCCTGGGCTTATTCTCCCTCTCTCCTCTGTGGTTCCTTGCAGGGATTTGCCGTCAGGAAGAGATTGAAGCTAAGCTTAAAAGGATTGAGAGCCTTATTGTGTCACTGGACAAAAAAACGGTTCCAGGTATAACTTTTGATGAGAAATGTCAAGATTACAGGGAAATCTCAAAGGGATTGTACACCCCAAAATTAAAATTCTTCATGTCTTTAAAAAACCTGTATGACTTTCTTCTGTGAAACAGAAAAGGAGTTATTTGTAACAGAATGTACAAGCTGCTTTTTCCATACAATGAAAGGGAATGGTGGCCAAAGCTGTCAAGCTAAATTTTCAATGAATAGAGACTTAAATAGTGACTGTTCCTCATACAAACTGCTGTATGGCCACAGAAACATTTTAAAAGTTTAGTAATTTTGCTTTTTTAAAATTTTATTTTTCTGTTCATTTTTTATTATTTATTTTTATTTTAATTTCAATCATTGTAGTCATTTAATTTCAATTAGTTGCAAAGGCAATTTTATTTTATTGTATTTTATTTTCTTTCAATTAATTGAATTCATTTTTTAAAAATATATATTTTTAGATAATTTTAGTTTTAGTTAACAAAAACAACACTGTTCAAAAGCTTTGGAAAATTCGGTTCACCATGCACTTTCTTTATATGAAAAAGCAGCTCAGACATGCATTCAACTTTCTTCATGAAAAAATGTCATACAGTTTTGCAGTGACACGAGGGTGAGTAAATAACAGAATTTTAATTTTTGGGCGAACTATCCCTTTAAATGTGATATGTCATTCTTAGTATACATTGTTAATCTGTCTCTGAATTAAAATAAGCTTTGACATTGACATTTGGTCTTTTCATGGACCATTGTTTACAAGTACAGGTGAGTATTATTTTGCAGTGGGTCCAGCTGTAGCTTTAGAACAGTAGACATTCAAATACACCATGACAATTAACGTAATTAAGTGAGATTCTACGTCATCTTTCCTTCTCAGGCCTGCAATATATATCACCACTCATCCTCTACTTCCCAAAAAAGAATTTGGAAAGTTACGCCTTGGTAGTCTTATCTCACCCCATGAACCTCCAGTCCTTCACAGCCTGCATGAACGTCCGTATACCGGCTTTAAAAGACCTCACTGTTCTTTCTTACTCCACATCATATGACAACGAGCTCACGATCACTTTGGGCTCTGAAGTGGGTCTCTGGATCGGAGATGAGTTTGTGAATTTACCATTTGAACCTCAATCCAACGAATGGACAAACTACTGCTTCACCTGGGCATCACTCTCAGGAGGGGCTGAACTGTGGGTGAACGGACTGGTTGGGGAAAAGCGGAGCATTCGGACAGGATACACCATACCAGCTGGAGGAACCCTCATTTTGGGGAAGGACCAGGATGGCCTTTTAGGGATCTCAGACAATGATGCTTTTGCAGGGCACATGACTGATGTAAATGTGTGGGATTATGTGCTGACTGCGGCAGAGATTATGGAGCAAAAGATGTTTAATAATGGCAAGGTGAAAGGGAATGTCCTGAGCTGGGGAATCACTCAGCTCAGTCTGTATGGAGGAGTTCAGCTGCAGGCTGAGCAGGTTTTCCTCTGAGAGAGAAAGAGATTGCCACAGGCTAAGAGCTTTTTTAAATTAATGACAATATCAGCAATATTGGCTCTGGTAACCTGAATTGCATACTCAGGGGAATAACTGCAGTTGAGAAAGATATATTCTGCTTAATCTGTATTTTAAATAAAAGCATTTCAATGTATTTTTACCCAATTGAATAATGTAAATCATATCTGAAAAATTTTAATAAACAATATTTGCATTCTTAACCTTCTTAACAGTCCAGATCTATTAATTTATTCAAAATGCAGTTTGTACATGTTGTACAATACCTTGAATATATGTGAAGGGCATGTTTCTAATTTCTGGGTGTCTGTGTGTGTGTGTGTTTAAAATAATAAAATCTTTAATTATTACTTCTTAGAAAAGGAATTAAGCTGTGAAGCACCTTCATTAAAATACATAAATAACTGAAAATTGTTTGTCCAAATAAAACCAAATCAAAGAAATATGATGCAACAAACATATAGAAACATAAAACAAAGAAATATATTATATAAAGGACACCTGCAGACCCTTAAGGTCAAAAAGTCTCTTAAAAGATCATCTGACCTTTATGACATGGCATTATTGTAAAATATGCAATGAAAATTATCATAAAGAATTATAAATGCTAAAGAAAATTTTGACACAATACTTCTTATCATAAAAATATTTGAAAACATTTTTAGCTATAAGGAAAATATATTACTTTACACTCAATGATTACATCAGTTGTCATTAAATAAAATCTTTTGTTGAACTTTGTATAAAAGTATTTCAAAACCATATGAAAATAATATGAATACAAGAACTTGGGACATGCATTTTAAACCTGATTTTTAAAACATGTTTTTCCTTTCTTGAAAACTCATAAATGTCAATACCCCAAATACAGATGACAATGAAAAGGCACAATATTTTGATGTTAAAATAAATGACCTTTCCTTGCTTTCAACACCCTGGCATACGCTGAAAAATAAAATGCATTAAAACAGTTCAAAGCATTGCAGACAAACACAAGAACATGTCCTGTGTAAACGACCCCTTATCCATTCAGAGAAATGTGTTTTTAATTTCCTCTTCACCGCTTTCCCCTCCGGTCTCTTTGATCTCAGCCTCCGCCACAATATCCACCTTGTTTCTATGAGCAAAAAGCTTGCTGGTCTCTAGAAAGGTCTTGTTTTTGGTCTCTGGGATGATCACCCAGATGTATATAAGTGTGGCAAGACAGATGCAGGCAAAAATTATGAAGCTGTAAGCGCCCAGGCCACTCTGTAGACACAAATGAGAAAATTAGGACATTTTTTTTTTTAACTCAAGTCCTCTTTAACATTTTACTTTGATGATTCAGTGAGTTTCATAACTGTAAAAGGATTTGCACTGATTCCATGAAAATACTGAGTAAATCATTAATTATTTTAATTTTTGAGAGGATTTTGAGATTTTTTCAATTAGATGATTTGGATTGTATGGGTTGAATGGGTTGAGAGTGCAAACAGCTGTTGAAAACATCACAATAATCCACAAGTCATGAGGAGCCTTATGGATTACTTGTTGTGGATTATTGTTTTTATCAGCTGTTTGAAATCTTTCTGACGGCACCCATTTACAGCAGAGGATACATTGAGCAAGTAATGCAATGTTAAGTGTGTCGAGTACATTTCCAGCAAATTTTCATTATTGGGTGAACTATTCCTTTCATAACTTAACAAAAGTATCTATTAGTGCAATTCTGTGACTCTTTGTTAGTGTTGTATTTGACCTCTGACCTCTAGAAAGGGGAAGACCAGGCCGACTGTGAAGTTTGAGAGCCAGTGAACTGTGCCAGCCACCATGAATGCTGGTGGTCTAGAAGACTGCCGGAACATCTCTGTGGTGATTACAGTAGGAATAGGACCTGCATGGAGGGATGCAAAAAAAAGCTGTCAAATCTGGATATTCTATCATCCAACACATCATCTTTTTATAGGCAGTGAGAAAAGAGATTGCTTGAAACACTGTGCTGCTTTTACAATCTGTTTTACTGCCACTTTAAAGCACTCCTCCAGCATTCAATCCAGGGTTTTGATGTAAAATCACAGAAACTGCAGCATAAATCTAATGTAATTCCCCACCAAGGAATACAACAAATGAAAGGGAGGGAGTGAATTCATGCATCTGCAATATCCCCCTACGGGACAGGCGTGAACTCACTTGGGCCAATAGCATGTCCGATGACGTAAATAATGACACAGACGATGCTGACATAGGGAATCCAGTCCAGTGTAGTCTGTGGGTGGAAAGTGCTGCATTTATTCGACCATTTATAGCCTTCCATTTCACATAGACCCAAGAGGCAAATTCATCAGGCCAGCACACTCACAGCTATAAAATTAAAATCTCTGCTGAGACTGATATTTTACAATGCTTATAACACCTGTCTGTCTGTAAACAAGAATTTACTACAACCATAATGGGCCACATAAGGAAACCCAGTTATTTAGTTAAAGTGAATCTGATTAGTCATAGTAATCAGCTCTAATCTGAATAGGGTTCAAGAAATCAAAAATCTGGTTGATATATATTTTAGCTGTTAATTATTATGTTTTGGTCGATAAATTCCAAAAAATTTTAAATTTTAATTTTAATATTAAAATACTACTTTGTCTAAATATACTATCAGTTTTTTTTAAATATATTAAAAATAAAACACAAATATTTGAATTCTTTGCTCTTTTGTTACAATACAGATAAACCATTAATTATTATGTTATGGCCGATAACCAATAAATGACCTATATTAAAATATTACTATGACATCATTTAAAAAATAATATTTTAATTTTAAATACATATCTAAATAATGTCATGTTCATATTAAAATATTACTGACATTATTTAGACAATAATATTTTAACTTTAATTATAAATATAAATATCAGTCTTAATATACTATCAGCTTCTCTTAGAAAAATAAATAAATAATATTTAACACTACAAGTGAATTTAGTCATCACAACATGATAAATGTACGATATAAATATGGAAATTCACTTTGAAATTTGCTTAAGATTACATATAACTGTATTATTATATCATTAATGTTTTCGCATAAATTAATATTAAGATGATGGCAAAGATCATGTAAAATCAGGGCAAATAAGCACGCACAATAGAATGTACAATATCAGTCGGTATATATCTAATTATAAATCTAATAATTCTAAACATTTGTAATATTTCCAGATTTTATTTGTCCATCTCTAGTTTGTATTTAAATGAATACAGTGTTGTTATACCTGGAAGCAGAGTGCTATGGTCAGGAGTAAAGTGGTTCAGTAGGAGGCAACACAGGCTCCACAGTAGGAACTAAAACTTTCTGCTTTATTTCTGATTTATGAACTATGTACAAAATAAGAAAATTGTATTTTTTATTCTTTAAAACCGATCATCCTTATAAGGGCTATCAAACCTTGAAGAGCATTAATAAGTCAAAAAAGTGGCTTACGGCTGCTATTGTCATAAAGACATTAACTGCTCCTGTTCCAACCGTCACATACTGAACGTGATCGTCAGCCACTCCTGCTGAGCTATAGATGCTGTCAGCATAATAATAAATCTGAAGATTGAGCAAAACATTTAACACCACGCTTATGCTTTCAGAAAAAGAATCATCTGTGTGATGTTTTAAAGTGGTGCTTACGGCATTGACTCCTGACAGTTGTTGGCCCATGTTCATGAAGATTACAGACAGCAGCTGCCAGCGCAGCGAGCGGAAGGTGAAGAGGTTAAGCACAGAGAGTCGACCTTCTGCTCGCTCTGACTGTTCCTCCACACGCATCTCGCACAGCTCCTCATCAACATCCTCCCAGCCACGCAGCCTCTGCAGTCCTAAAACACAACACATTAAGTTATATCTCCCATGGTGATATTCAGATCAACAGCCAGATTACGAGTGTGATATAGCACTTAATACAGAAGTTCAATGAGCAAGATGTTAATATTGAGTAACCTTCATTTTGGTTGCTTCGTAACTGACATTAAAAGCCTAAATTAAATCTGTTTATTATACAAAGCAATTGTAACTCTAAACACAAGACTTGGATTAGACTATTTGATTCATATGGATTTGTTTTATGACATCTTTATAACCTTTTTGTATCTTTTAAGGCTTGATTACCTGGACTTTCAGTGGGCAGACGGAAACCTCATGTTTCACTAAAAATATCTTAATTTGTGTTTTGAAGATTAACTAAAGTCTTCTGGGTTTGGAACGACATGAGGGTGAAATGATGACTGAATTTTCCTTTTTGGGTGAACTATTCTTTTAATTAAAAAATTCTATTCAATTCAATTACTCAAAACTATTCAATTACGCAACCATAAAGCCAGTAAGTAGTTTCGCTTCTGAATGAAAGAGTGTTTATGAATAAATCAGTTGATTTAATGATTCAATGACTCTTTCATAAAGACAGTCACTTGTTTCGTTATGAAATAAATCAGTGTTTTGAATATACCAGCTAAATGAATGTGAATGATTTAATGTCACAGTCATGAAGCCAGTCTCTTGTTTCATTTCTGATTAAATCAGTGTTTTGAATGAATTCAAGTGAATGTGAATGATTCAATGATACTCTCATAAAGACAGTCACTTAAATTGTTCCTGAATGAATCAGTGTTTTTGAATGAATCAGTTGAATACATTTGAAGGGAACTCTCATTAAGTCAGTTAATGGTTTTATTCCTAAATGAATCAGTCTTTTTAAACAAATCTGTTGAATGAATGTGAATGATTCAGTGTCATACTCATAAAGAAAGTCAGTTGTCGCCAGCTACTGGAGTAATGATGTAACCTGCAGTCACTATCACTAATACACAGACTGACAGAACTAAATGTCAATCTGTGTGGATACAGCATATTCTTCCCATATTAAAAGACTAAAACTGACATTGACGTAGCCATTTAGATAATATTTTAAAAACAATACTAATAAGAAAAATGATTAAAACGTGTCCCAGGTACGTCATTCACATTATATGTATTTTTTTTTACTCAGAAAAAAATATAAAAATACTGATTAAGAAAATTAATTTTTTGCAGTGTACACAAGAACTTGAGGTGCTTACAAGAATCCAACAAGGTCCTCTCTTCAATAAAAAATGATGAAAAGTGTCCCATATGTTGTAAATGAATTACATAAGTCCAATTGATAAAGCCAGCCCTACTCCATCATAAACCCCTGCAATCTTGATGAGTTCATCGTTGGTGAACATCCAACTGTAAACCTCACATTTTCTTTGTGTGCTCTGACATGGAAGACTAAAATAACTCCTTCTGTACCTTTCCTGGCAGTTTTTTCATCCCCCTTCTGTATGAGCATGTAGCGTGGGCTCTCAGGGAAGAAAGGCAGAAGCATCAGCTGAATGGCAGCTGGAATCCCTGTGAAACTCAACATGATGGGCCAGCCTAGAGAGAGAACCACGAGCAGCATGTTTCTCCAACTGCACTCACAAATTCCTCTACAATAGCACAGCAATACTAGAGCTTCTCATGATTAAACACATTTGTGTTATAGTCTAGAAAAAAAGCTTCACAAATCCTGCGGACTATGCATTACCTTCCATATTTCCCAGGATATTGCGAATACCGAACACTTGGGCAACAAGGATGCCAACAGTGATGAAAAGCTGCGGCACTATTCCGATGGCCCCCCTGTAATTCTTGGGTGCAATTTCTCCTAAATACATGGGCACCACATTGGAGGACAGGCCTGGAAAACACAGTCACATAATGCCATGCTTAAACATATAGCTGATCCATACTGACTACTACATATATTCTACTGACCTGCACAGATGCCCACTATAAAGCGTGCAGCAATGATGATTTCAAATGACCCTGCCACTTCACTCACACCCATCATTATAGCAGGAACAATAGAGAAGATGTTGTTGAACAGGAGTGTGCCTTTTCTATAAAAAAAAAAGACCTTGGTTAGGGTGAGTGATAATTGGGTTTCAATGCAATGTATTGACAAAAACAACTGATTTTTTATTTATTTTTTTACAACCCAATACAATTCAGAGGAAATTACCTCCCGAATTTGTTCACCAATGGGGCCACCATGAGGGATCCAAAAAACCCACCCAGTGGGTACATGGACACAGTTACGGACCACAGGAGGGTCAGGAGATTGTCTGACATTGGACCATAACGATCCTCATATATTCGGGTGTAGAACAGCTTCATCTCCTTTTTTCAGAATAATATAATATAATATAATATATATAATAAATATAATATAATATAATATAATATAATATAATATAATATAATATAATATAATATAATATAATATAATATAATATAATATAATATAATATAATATAATATAATATAATATAAAGTCAGTACTGGGGCAGGTGAGTTGATCACAGCCACATTGTATCCATATTGAAAAGACGAACCAAATCCGGCGATCAGAGCAGCTGCAGCCAGGATCAGCGTCACTCTCTGTTAAAGAGAGTGTATTCATTTTAGAAATATGTAAATATGTAAATGCAAATAAAATTCTATATTAAAAATGAATTTTTAGTCATATGGAAGCAGCTGCAGTATATTTGAAAAGACAAAAAAATAAAAAATATTGTTTGTTGATAGTTGTCTATCTGTTAGCAAACCAAAAAGCAAAGAACAAAATAAGTGTAAAACGATTCTGAGGCAGAAATATAATGTTTGTCAAGAGTACTTACCCCCTTCCTCTCACTTTTCTCCATGTCCATCTTTTCCTTTATGGTTTAAATCTACAGTACGGTCAGAAAGAACACCAGCGAAAAGAAATGACAGCTCTTTCTTTATATAGTACTTTGGACATTGGAGCCGACCCTAAAAACCAAGGTTAAAGTTGTTTGGTATTAAAGTAACTGATATAAGCAGATAAAAGTAAGCTACCTACTTATCTGCACCTAGCACAAAAAACATTCAAAAACATCATGTCAGTTATTGACCTTCTGATACTTCCAAGTGTTTATTTTCTTTGCTTAAATTCCTACCTTTGTGTTATTCAATCAAAGAAAAAAGGTAAAACAGAATTTGATAGTTTTAACATGAAATAAACAAACTCCATTTGTTTTACTCAATTTTATATCTATCTATCTATCTATCTATCTATCTATCTATTTTTTTTTTTTCATATATATATCTATATATATATGTATATATATATATGTGTGTGTACTGTATGTGTGTGTGTGTGTGTGTGTGTGCGCGTGTATAATTTCGGTGACAAGAAAGGAAGTTAGAAAGGTCTTGGTTTAGTGACATCACCATATGCAACTACTTTTGAAATAGCAAGATATTTTAAAGCAAGCTCTCGTTATTATTCTGCAAAGTTAGATATGCTAACTACAGTCAACATCTGGTTTCTGTGCCATTTCTTGTCTATTTTTAGATCTCATATTGACTAACCCTTGTGTTTTTGATGTTCTGAAGTCTATATCTTGGTTTATATGTGCTTGCACACTATGGTCGTTGTGCTAAGCCTCTCTCTAGAAATGGTCTGAGGATATCCTGCTGCAAACATTGAGCAGAGGAGAATGTACAGACTAATGCATGTCACAAATAAACTTTCTGTTCCTCATGTGTATTATGGGTTCCTTCAGGGCTACAATAATTAAAAGGTAATGCTGGCAAGAACAAAGACTAGCAAACAATGCATTTAGTTTGTCTTGCATGTAGTGTTACTTTTTTTCATAAAGAATTCATAAAGAATAAAAAATAACAAATATATCTTTGGAGAACATTTGCGCCCCTTATAGGTGAAAAGTGTTTATGCAAGTGTACAGGACAAGCAGTTTTTGTCTCATCTAAAACATTTAACAAACTACTCCCATGTAAAAAAACAAACAAACAAACAAACAAACAAAAAAAATTATTGGTGTTTTCAGGTCTCTGAAAAATAAAATAAATTAAAATACAAAATGATGGTTGTCCTCTAACAGAACTTCACACACAGCCTGCAAATTAGCATATTTAAATTAAGATCCTATTTATAATTAAGATAACTGGGTTACACCTAAGTTATGAAAATAATAAATCCCTTGACTTATCAGAACAACTTCTGCAGGTTGTAATTGAATAATTACTCAATGTCATGTTCTAAAGGAAAAACACTGTAGTCAGAAATAAAAGGACTTCAGTAACACTCTGAAAAGGAATATTCATTTATAATTTTCTCAGCCCCACTCCTGCTGAGTTGATAAAATAAGCAGAAATATACAAAAAAAAAAAAAAAAAAAAACATTTTGCTGAATTTTATGCGCTAAACAGATGTGGTATTTTCCCCTTTATCAGCATAACCAGGGTCCTAAACCAATTAAAGTCTGAAGAATCCAGATCTCGAAATTTCCTTCCCAGCAAAGGCCCAGACAATCATAACTTAAACTATTTCAGGAGACAATATCTCGTATGGCTATGCAATTAAATAATGTGCAATTCAGGAATATTTATTTCTAAATGTCTATGTTGGTGGCAATATATGAAATAATAAATCGTAAACACAGTAGGCCAAATAGATTAAATTACCCCATGAAACGAAAGACTATGAAGATAGTACCTTGCATAAAGTGTGAGAAGTGAACCAATCCAGGATCTGAATGTGGACCTCAGCCCACTAATTGGTGACCTCTGACCCAGACTGTTGGTCTCCACTAAAATCAATAGTTGCTAAGCTTTGTTTGTCACAGAACTGACTTCATATGCACAGAATGGTGCACCACTAAATGTATTCATATAATTATTTTACATGAATACACAATTTAAATCAAATGAAACATCTAAAACATGGCAGTTTCATTCTTGTCGTGTTCTGACAAATGCATCATGGTCAGATATGAGTCTCTAAACAGCACAAGATCTGAGAGAAACTTACTCTGACACCAGCGTGGGGGAAGATACTTTAAAACTTCCAATCTACAAATTACTTAGAATTTATACCCTTTAATTATTAAATTTTCAAAAACTACATTAAAATATTCAATTGCTTCCCAACAAAAAAGGTCTCTGCACAAATATAATACATGAGGAAAACAGGTGATGGTGGTGATTTATTATTTTGTCCAGTATTTCTTTACAGGGATACAATCTGAAAGGTGCTGGGCGATTGGTTACGTCTAGAAAAGCACATTGCTACTACTGTGAAGCTAATTCAAATGTAGTTTGCTTGTGTAGCTACCAATAGTGTACTCAGGGCACTCAGGACAATCACGCAGACACATGGTCAAGGGATATGATCCAGGGACATGACTCTGAGACACGTGCAAGAGGCATGATCCAGGGTATTTCCTCATGGGCTGCCAGCTTGATAACAGAACAACTATAAAATAATAATAATAAAAAAAATACAAATAAAAACCTTGGAAATTAGATATCAAATTAATTTTTAACTGTTGACGCCCATTGCATAGTTAAAATGTGATTCTGCAAAACGAAGATCACATAATGCATAATTTTTAAATTTACATTTTTTGTTTTGTTTACAATTGCAACTCATTAACATGGCTTTTTCATATCATGGAACTCTACATTTAAAAACACCATACAAATGGCGAAATGATTATTTTGATTCTCAAAAGATTAAAAGAGATCAGGTCTATTCCATAAAATGTATTTCGTGAGATACAAAGCCACTTTTGAGAAAAAGCAGCATCCCCAAACACTTTGATCAACGTGACACGGACAGCAGGGGTCTCTGTCTGACCAGTATCTGCTCCCTCCTGCAGTGCAGCACTGCAGATTCTCTTTCCTATTCCTCCTTCAGCGACTCATTAATCAAATTGATTGGACCTCATCAACTTAAACAGAGATCCTCAGCTGTTTATTTCAGCAGGTCGAGGGCTGAACACCCCACCAGGGATTGTGGTGAGGTGTGTGTCCTCACAGTCAGGTCTGTGCGGGTTTAAAAAAGCTCTCTTTTTAGGTTGTTGTCCTCTGCAGTCATTGCAGATACCCACAAAAGGGCTTTAACGCACCCAAGCCTAAAGGTTCAAGAAAAGGTAAGTATCATATGGCTTACCAAAAAACAGCCGTAAGTCAGAAAATATATGTTAATATGAAAATATAAAAAGGTATCTTTGAAGATTAAAAAGGGTCTACACACACAATATGTCATTCTGTTTTTAAGATTGAATTTCAACTGTTTTACAAAAAATCTAATTTAGAGCACATATCATGATGTATTAAATATTTTTTTTTATAATTTTAAAAAATATATTATATATAAGTATGAACTCTTAAAACTTGGAAATCAAAATTCTCAAATAAACGCCAACATCATTTAAACACACACACACACACACACTATTATATATATTTTTTATAAGTATGATTTATAACACACACACACACACACACAAATTTTATTAAAAATTGTATTAAAATAAAAATTGAAAAAAAAAATTAAAATATAAAAACAAAAGCTAATTAAAAATATTTATGAAAACAATAATAGTAAAAAAAATAATAATACTGAATCTGACAGGTAATGAATTGCTTTATTGAAATCAACTGATATGTAGATAAAATATCTAGGCACTGTGTGAAATAACAATAAATGTGCATGTTACGTTTGTTAGGTGCATGTGACTCTACACAGAGAAAAGAGAAAAAAAAGAAGAATGAGATTATGACATAATAAACACAAAATAAATCCAATACATTTGAACATATAAATACAACATATAATACACATAAATTATGCTTTAAAAATCCATATTACTTGTAATGTAAAGTAATAACATTGCATTAAGAATGCACATGCTTTGTTGGGAGAAAGAGGGGATAAATCCCTTGTAAAAACACTTCACAGTACATTAGCCATTTTGGTCACTAGATAATAAACTGCTGTATCCTCGCTTCCCCTGAGCTACAGATCTCATTTCTATTTAAATGAACATGAGATATCTGCGACAGCAGAATGAAAACAGAGGGTACTGTTTTACTCGCCTAAAGTGCTGAGCTAAACCGGTAACAGAAAGTGCGTTTGTGTTCCATGCTCTGCCGGCTTTGTGCATGAGACCGCAGTCCCCTGTAATCCGTGAAGGCACTTGGTCAAACAAGAAGGCTGAGTGTAAGGCTCTGATGTTACTCCAACAACCACAACAGTGAGCTGTAAAGTCAGAGCTTTCACTCCAGCCTTATGCTTTCAAAATAAGTTAAATGTGCAGATGCAGGATCATAGCAGCTTTTACCCCTCATTGTTCTCCCAGGTTTGGGGGCTGGTGTTTTCCTCCCTATGTGAAGGCGTATATGGACTTGTCCTGTTCTGGGACACTGATTGTGAATGCCAGTGTTTGTCATGACCTCTGCAGCACAGCTGAGCCACCAGTCGTGATCGAATTGAGGGAGTCAACAGCACAAACATGATGCAGTTCGCAGCTCCTTGAAAGGTGTTTCCAATGCCCTATTAAAAAAATGAATTTAGAATTATTGGGTTGCCGAATACAATAAAGGTCATTACAGATAAATGACTTTGATGAAGTATACAAATAAACTGCATGAATGGGACTTCAGGTGGAAGTAAATTAAGTTCATTTTGGGCTAACTAAGTGGAAGCGGGTGACTCACATGCAAGGTGACCAGCACAGGGTTGTGTCCTGCAGGGGAGTCAGTCAGCAGGAGCAGGAAGCGGATGGTGCTCCACATGCGGAGCACGATGAAGATGATGGGGATGATGGTGAGCTTCCTGTCTGCCATGGAAGATGGCGAGTGAGAGACAGGGCTGCTGGTCAGGATGGGACGGTACTCGGACAGGGCTGCATGCTTAAATACATCACAGAAAAAAATGGCATAAAAAAAGAGATCAACATTATTTAGCCTTACAGAAAATCTCACCTAAAAAAGCTGTGTGGTCTATAAGATTTTTTAAATGAATAAAATTAATGCTTTTATTCAGCAAGAATTAATCCAAAAGACAATTGTTAAAAAAAAGTAAATGCTGTTTTTTTTTTTTTTTAGCTTTCTATCAGGCAAAGAACTACAAACTACTCTTTTCAACATTTATAATGAGAAATGTTTCTTGATCACCAAATCAGCATATCAGAATGATTTCTGAAGGATCATGTGACACTGAAGACCGGAGTAATGCCATTATAGGAATAAATTACAAATTAAAATATATTTAAATAGAAACCAGTTATTTTAAATTGTAATAATATTTCACGATATTACTGTTCTTAATGTAAATTAAGCCTAGGTGGGCATAAGAGACTTTTTTTTTCTTTTATGTTTGCGAGGAAACAGCATTGTCATACACCCCCATCACTACAGCATGTGGTTTGCAGAATGCAGTTGTTATTATGACAAGAATGTGGGCCAGTCTTTAATATTATTTGCATAATATTTAATTTTCTCAGCAATGCACTTAATTGTGTTACCATCCATTTTTACCAGTTAATTTCCGCAATTTATCCATTTGATTTTTAAATGTCTTTTTTTATTTATATTTTAATATTTTATAGGTCTGCACAACTAGTAAAATCTACTGATGACCCAAACTTACATGACCTTAAAGATTTTAGTAATAGTCATGACATTTCCAGGCCTAGAAATCACTATCTTATGATATTATGATATTTCCCTTATTTACTTTTGATATGTTAGTTATTGAAGTTATTGCTTGAATGTTGCACACATTATGAGTTTATATGTAACCTTCTGCTAAGCTGTAATGTTAAACTGTCTGTGATGAGCCGCAGTGGACTTACTGCTCTGTTAATGTGTATCTTTATAAGAATATACAGGACTGGCAGTGTGACATAGGCAATGAATTCCCAGATCTTTGCAGTGAGCAGCATCCACAGCACATGGTCTTCAGCCTGGAGGTTCACCCAGCACCAGCCAACAGACACTTCAGAGGCATCATAGCCGATCTTGTGCAGGGACAGGGCTGCCACAGTGATGGCGAAAGGAACGCCCCAGCTGACACAAACCACAAATCACAAGATCAGACTGCAAACAGACATCCACAAGGCTGCACAAGCCAGTTCATGAAAACCAAACCTTTCCCTTATTACACAGGAAATCCTTATTAAATTATCTAGAAATTAATGAATACAGACTGTCTAAAACCCTTTTTCTTTGTGTAACTGAAAAGACATGATCTCCAGTCTACATGTAAATTAAAATAAAAGATAAGCATGACATGCACAAGAACATTTTAATTCTTCAACATTACGATTTTAGACTATATCATTTATATCATACATATGGAATATTTGCGCTTTTAAAAAGGAATTTGTAAATTTTATATCAGAATGGAAGGCCTTATGTAAAAGAATTGTGAAAATGTATGAATTTTATTTTATGTAAAGGAGAAACTGCATGAACGAATTTAATAAATGCTATACATTAATAAATATATTATTATTAAATTGAAAGATAATGTTGAGAAAATCGTTTAATTGGCACTTTAAACAACCATTAAAAGTTTTAAATGGGTATTTCGCATTTTCCCCGCGAATTAAAGTGAACAGTGACTGTTAAAACATCTGCTTTTGTTTTCCACAGAAGAAAAATATCACAGGTTTGGGACACCACAATGGTCAGTACATTTTTTTTAAAAGAATTTCGAGCGAATATTTCTGGGGTGAAGTGCTTCTTTAAGAATTTCCTGGCAGTGAAGAAATGTAGTTTGTGGTGAAGTGCTTTTAGCATATTGTGATAAAAGTTCATTATTTTTCCATAATGTAATGATAAAATTAAAACTTTCATATATTTAGATTCATTGCACACCAACTGAAATATTTCAGGTCTTTTATTGTTTTAATACTGATGATTTTGGCATACAGCTCATGAAAACCCAAAATCCCAAAATCTCAAAAAATTAGCATATCATGAAAAGGTTCTCTAAATGAGCTATTAACCTAATCATCTGAATCAACCAATTAACTCTAAACACCTGCAAAAGATTCCTGAGGCTTTAAAAAACTCCCAGCCTGGTTCATTACTCAAAACCGCAATCATGGGTAAGACTGCCGACCTGACTGCTGTCCAGAAGGCCATCATTGACACCCTCAAGCGAGAGGGTAAGACACAGAAAGAAATTTCTGAACGAATAGGCTGTTCCCAGAGTGCTGTATCAAGGCACCTCAGTGGGAAAGTCTGTGGGAAGGAAAAAGTGTGGCAAAAAAACGCTGCACAACGAGAAAAGGTGACTGGACCCTGAGGAAGATTGTGGAGAAGGACCGATTCCAGACCTTGGGGAACCTGCGGAAGCAGTGGACTGAGTCTGGAGTAGAAACATCCAGAGCCACCGTGCACACGCGTGTGCTTTTGAACCAGAAACAGCGGCAGAAGTGCCTGACCTGGGCTACATCTAGAAGCAGCACTGGACTGTTGCTCAGTGGTCCAAAGTACTTTTTTTTCGGATGAAAGCAAATTTTGCATGTCATTCGGAAATCAAGGTGCCAGAGTCTGGAGGAAGACTGGGGAGAAGAAAATGCCAAAATGCCTGAAGTCCAGTGTCAAGTACCCACAGTCAGTGATGGTCCTGGGGTGCCATGTCAGCTGCTGGTGTTGGTCCACTGTGTTTTTTATCAAGGGCAGGGTCGATGCAGCTAGCTATCAGGAGATTTTGGAGCACTTCATGCTTCCATCTGCTGAAAAAGCTTTATGTAGATGAAGATTTTTTTTCAGCACGACCCTGGCAACCTGCTCACAGTGCCAAAACCACTGGTAAATGGTTTACTGGCCCTGCCAACTCTCCTGACCTGAACCCCATAGAGAATCTGTGGGATTATTGTGAAGAGAAAGTTGAGAGACGCAAGACCCAAACACTCTGGATGAGCTTAAGGCCGCTATCGAAGCATCCTGGGCCTCCATAACACCTCAGCAGTGCCACAGGCTGATTGCCTCCATGCACACGCCGCATTGAAGCAGTCATTTCTGCAAAAGGATTCCCGACCAAGTATTGAGTGCATAACTGAAACATTATTTGAAGGTTGACTTTTTTTGTATTAAAAACACTTTCTTTTATTGGTCGGATGAAAATGCTAATTTTTTGAGAATTTTGGGTTTTCATGAGCTGTATGCCAAAATCATCAGTATTAAAACAATAAAAGACCTGAAATATTTCAGTTGGTGTGCAATGAATCTAAAATATATGAAAGTTTAATTTTTATCATTACAAGTAAAATAATGAACTTTTATCACAATATGCTAATTTTTTTTTGAGAAGGACCATTTCGAGCGAATATTTCTGGGGTGAAGTGCTTCTTTAAGAATTTCCTGGCAGTGAAGAAATCTGGCTGGACTTAACAATAAAAACGTATAAGTAGATGGCAATAGCCACAGTCCAGAAGAATGAGCTGGTGTTGGCGAATGTGGAAATTGCTCCTTGCGCAATACAATCCCCAGAATCAGAGTTAAAACTCCTCAAAACTCCATAAAAGTAAGAGAGTGCAGACAGAAGGTCAGTGACAGACAGATACACGAGCAGTTTTCTTGCTGTGGTTCTCAGATCGGGCCATCTTGCAAATGTGCATATGATTAAAAGTGAGCCAAAAAACGAAAGTACACATGATGACAGGATAACAACCTGTTCGTAAACATGCACCTCGGTGCGGTTCGTCTCAGCCATTCTTTCCCCTTGTAAGACTTTAAAATCTACCCGCGCCTCGATTGTATGTTTGTTCGGTGTTTGGTAAATTCTTATTTAAAGTATCGAATACACTTGTAACGTTAACCCGAAGAGATTTCCAGTCCTCTTTTCCCTTGACGAAGCATTAACATGAAAAACTAGACGGGCTTTAAGATCCAGCGGCGTAACAAGCTTCACAAGAGCCAGTGCAGCAGCTTCTTCACAACTGCTGAGGCATTGAAACACTGTCTTCACAACAAATCAAAACATGTTGAAGTTTGTATCCATTTTTGTCACTATACCTGATTGACTTTATAAAACAAGACTAAACGTATCCCAGATTTGCATACGCAGGGTAAGAGTTGTGGAAGTGTACATAAGACTTATAAAGTATCATGTTTTAATTAAGTTGGTATATATTTGTTTTTAATGTAGCCTATGTGTACATTAAAAGTACCATTCTGGCAGCGAGAACGATCCGGAACTAAATGAAGATTAATGTTTTGGCATATTATGTGTTTTTAAACCAATCGGATAAGAGTAAATGAGTCAGCGAGAGCCCCGTGTGATTGGCTACAAGAAGGTGGTGGACCCGCCCTCCCTCACGCTTGTGCCAAGATTGTAAGCGCAGAGAAAAGAAAGACTGAGCTATACATATCGGTTTATTTCGGGAACTTTTTGCCCCACATGCACAAGTCATTTAGACATTTGTTCTATCCAGTCAGTCCGTTTTGGAGTTCTTTAAACTGTTGTTTTCGTTTGCAAATCACTGTTCACAGGCTTGTGTAAGTGTAAGCGCGGTAAAATGGAAGTCAGAAGAATGCAGATCATATTTATTTTGCTTTAGCATGGAGCTGCAGTTTCACAATATTTGAATTACACTTATGAGTAACAGTAAAATGCTGCAAATCATTTTTTCTTACGAACAAAAAGCTGAAAAAAGACTATGAATTGGATTCAGAATGATAATCAATATGTAGATGGAGTCGATCAACACCGGCTTGACTGTAATTATTACCTCTTCATCGGTCGACATTTTATTCCATAACGTTACAGTTTTGATGCTGTTTCATGTCAGATGATCGTGTTAGATTACATGTGTTAGTATCTTTTGTTACTTTTTCACTTGTGTTTTTTTTTTTAATTCTGTACAGAAGATGTGTAGCTACTAGCGCCCTCTACCGTATAACAATGAAAACACGGATTCTAGGAGCACAGGTATAAAATATATTT
This sequence comes from Cyprinus carpio, assembly GCF_018340385.1. Taxonomy (NCBI): domain Eukaryota; kingdom Metazoa; phylum Chordata; class Actinopteri; order Cypriniformes; family Cyprinidae; genus Cyprinus; species Cyprinus carpio. The sequence continues at coordinate 11,443,807 of NC_056594.1, read as the reverse complement.
AGACTTTTTGTAAGTATAAGTCAAGTATACTTAAATGTCATTTTAAGTATATTTCTGAGAAGTACATAAAGCCCATTTCTGAGAAGTACATAAAAAGTAAACTAAAAACATACTTTCCTATTTTTAGTTTAAAAGAAGTATACTAATAGCACACTTGAATAAACTTATTTTTTGTAAGGGTACCTTCATATCCCAGCCTTGAAATCTAAGCTGACAAACTCACGAATGTTGTTTTTGCTTTTAACAGGTTGAGAAGGTTATTCTCCAGTGTTGGGGACTGATTCATCAAGTGATTCGAATCATTTGAATTAATCCTTAAAAGATTCATACAGAATCGTTAACTGATTCATACAGTTAGCTACTCTTTCTGGTGGTTTCAACGTGACGCAAGTACAGTAACTAGATGGTGACATTGAGCCATTTGCTCAGTCGATTCGTTAAAAACACTGAATCACTCGACATAAGTCTTATTGAGCTTTACTAAAAGAGACTCCAGAGAAAACGTTTAACATTTTTCTTCACAAACGACAATAAATCAGATCAACTTTTTTTTTTTTTTTTTATCATGAAACATTTGATTCACTTAAAAAACTGATTCTGAAACAACGACCAGTTCACAAACAAAACACCAGCACAAAGTAGCATACTGACTGTAGACATAGATTCCCAACAGTCTTTCTTCAGAATGTTAATCCTTGTCAACAAATTTTATTCATCCGGAAATATTATTATATGGAACTGCATTCCAACATTCAAACTGGAACTGTGTTTAGAGTTATGCTAAATTATGTGTGCAAGGAATGCGTCATTGTAAATGTAACTGCAATTATTGACAGTTAAATACATGCAATCACTATAATACGCCATTAGATGGCGCAATGTGAACTTCTATAAAGCTTCAAGAGCTTGGTCTCTTTTCTTTAACCTCTTTATATCACTCCTCTTATGATCTATCTTACTGAAAGTTTTTGGAGAGGGATGGTGCTTTTATCACACATACACATAAACACACACACACACACACACACACACACACACACACACACACACACACACACACACACACACACACACGTAACCTATATTTCAGCATCCAGTGTGATGTCAGTCTGTTATTTAGGCCAGGATTAATTTTAGGTAAACACATCTCCTTTTATCACAATGTCACCAGTAGAGCAATAATGTTTTCTTAGAATACTGTTTCCTGTAGAACTGCAGCATTCTGTCCCAATTCGGTACATTGTTTTATTTAAAGCTGAGAAGAAGACAGTGGAGAAGAGAAAAGAAAAATCAATGCTTTGCTTGATCCTCCATTAAAAGCAATCCAAAGTTTTCTTCCCCTCACTTCTGTGAGCCTTGCATTCAGAGTGTTATTTAGAGGAAGTTCAGTGTCTCTTAATCTTCTCATTACTCAATGTGATTGTTATGATTAAATAAAGTGCAAAGGTGTCTTTTTTGCCCTCAAAAATACCTTTAGGCTTGACAGACATCACCAGCATAAATTTGACATCAGCACTCTGTATTCTTCTGCCATGCATCCATCCATAATTAATTAAATGAATTCTCAAATTCTGCCAGTAAGTGTGAAGATGCAGTCTAAAGTCTGTTCAAAGGGAGCGTAAATGATGAGGCCTTTAGCAGAGGGAATCGTTATATTTTAAATGTGTTGAATAATATATGTTTTAATACATATTATTATGTTGTGTAATTCAATGTTAAATTCATTTAAGGACTAAGTAAAAACATCTATTTTGTATACTGATATGTTCAAGTTCAATTTGAATCTGTTATCATATATAATATAACATAATACAATACAGACTCCAGAGATAAACTAGAATAAAATGCAAAATACTGTCTGCCTATGTCTGGGTAAATCATACAACTGAAACAACTAGAGACGTTTGTTGGGAGTTTGCCCCAGGCATTTATCATGCATTTTGTGCAAAAAAAAAAAAAAAACCATAATTCACGTTGTTAAGATCCAATCTAGCAAGTGACTAAACTGACAAATATCTGAGGTTATTCATACAGTTAATTTGGATTAATTTGCTATAATTGCTCATTAAAATATATAAGGTGTCCAACATACACTCTGCACAGCATTATAATCACACTTTTAGCATATGATTTAAAACAAATTGCTTTAATACATTGTAAAAGAGCCTACTAAATTGATTTCCAGCTTTCCGGAGTACGGACAAGTTGAAACTTATTGTCACACCGATGTTATTACATCGAAACCTCAAGTGAGTTACAGGAATTTCATTCACCTAAACAAACTGCCCTTTTGATGATTAACAAGCAAAACCCCATCACTAATGAAATTCCCTGAAAATGAAACTCAACTTAAAACTGCTTTAAAGACTAAACAGACACCAGAAATAGAGAAATAAAACATGACATTTTTAGTTTTTACTGTTATTTGGAAAAAAATACATTCACATAGAATTACTATTAAAATACAGTCTACTAAAAATCTTTTCAAATAAATATTCATTTATACAAATATTACAAAACATTTTATTATAAAATGTTTTATTATGTTATTAAACACACACACAAACATCAATATCCATTTCCTATATACTTTTTTCTACATATTTTTTTCAAAATATGAAAAGTATTTTTGGACTATTAAAAGGATTAATGTTTTGGTCCATTAGTTATTATGTTATTAAACACACACACAAACAATTTCAAATTTCAAAATAAACACATCATAACACAATATGAATATGTCACATGACTGTAAGCTATGGCAATACTGAAACTGTGAAATCTAGTCAGCTGATTTTCACAATAACACTTGACTGAATCACTCCTGATCTCATGGAAGAGAAAGAATAAAACCAATGGATTGATCTAAACTATGACTACAATGTCACAGAAAATATGATCCAACACATTGTAAGCATGAATCAGTCTTTCACTTGAAAATCTCTAGTAGCTGTGAATGTTCAAGCAGCGGTGCCAATAAACAGAAGCTGACACTCACAATTAGAAGAAGAATGAATGGAAAGAGAAGTTTGATAATGAGTACAAACTCTATTCTCGTCTCTCTCTCTCCAGCAGCTGAGCGCGGGTGGGCAGCTGAGTGCGTGAGCGGGGTCGTTTGCAGGGGCCTCCCAAGGTGACGAGTTTCTGCGGCAGTATACTTGCTGATTGCTTCGTTCTCACTCCACACAACAACCAGCTAAGACACTGCCAAAGAACCACTCACAGCAGCGGCCCTCATCCCTCACTCGCTCTCTTCTCTTCCATCACTTCAGCATCTCTCACTATCAGCTGTTGGTGACTTGTAAAGGCTCCTCGTATATGATTCTCCTGTCTCCTGCGGGTGAGCTCTGGACACTTTAATACTCTGCTCATGGAATGTCCACACACAGTACTTGTATGGCAGCCAGGGACAGATGTAGATTTCCCCTTAAAGAAAAAGCCTTTGTTCTGCTTTCGCTTTCCAAGAGATGATGGTAGGTGAGAGGTCTCCTGAAAACACACAAAACATCTCATACTTCCAGTTTTTTACACCTCACCGCCGCTGCAAGTGAAAACAGAACTGTGTGACGTAACACAGGGAATGAAAATGAAACTTAAGAAAATTTTCTGAATCAGAATGTGTTTTTTTGTTGGTAAAAATATACAATTTACAATATATAAAATATATATTTGTTTCCCATAGTAATAAATAAAACAAATACATAAATAAAAGTAAATATATAATTATGTAAAAATAATAAGTAAAGAAATAGAATAAGTAAAACAATAAAGCATAAAAAATTAAACTACTTTAATCAATTGAATGTGTCCTTGCTGAATACAAGTATTATTTTTATTCAGAAAAAAAGGTACCTGAACCCAAACTTTGAAAAGGTAGTATATATATATATATATATATATATATATATAACAAGTATATTATATATATACATACATACACACATATATACATACCAAAAAATATATATATATCTTAAGATAATCAAGATACCACTCTGGCATTTTTTAAGCATAAATCTCAAACACACACACACACACACACACACACACACACACACACACACACACACAAACAAACACCTGCTTAAATTTGTCTTAAATAAATGTTTATATTTATATTTATTTTATAATATTTTTACTGTAAATAAAGACAAAATTACTGATTAAGAAAACTTTGTTTTTTTTTTGCAGTGCAACTGATAAATTAAACCAAAGTACAAAGGGACAATGATGACTGTATAACTGAGAGTAGAAAGTACCAAAAATTACAGTTCCCATATGATGTCATTTCATCATAACTGCGTGATACACAAAGTCATCGACTTCCAGGTTAGCATTCAGCAATGACCTATGACAGAACTCATAACACTTACCTTTAATAATCACAAGATAAAAACAAACCCCGAGGATACACTGACGTAGAACTCTCCCTATGCTTTACGACAGTAACACTAGCTTGCTAAGGCTCTCCCTCCAACGTAAACAAGCCTCTAAAGCTTACATCTGAAAAAGAAAGTCTCAACTCCTACAAAAAAAGAGAGAGAGAGAGTTTGAGAGGCCGCCACACCTCAGGGAGGGGACAGCACACCTTCCTTTATTACTTAAATGAACTATGCTCACCCTCTACACCACAAATAGAGCCGTGACTCACTTATTCTCAAATAAACGCTGAATCTAAGTTCAAAGGGTTCAGCCTATATTTGCCTGTAAGAAACTGTGTGAAAGAGCACAAACGTTAGCATGTGTGTGTCATATGTTGTACAGAGTGAGATTATGGGTGGTGGTGGTGGGGGTTGGTCAGCCCGGTCTCTGATTTGTTGTTTACCTACACAAGCACTGTGAAGGCCCTATCTGTTGGTATTCCCCACAGTGCAGCTATTTTGGGCAGGCAGCCTCTCTCCTAAGGGCTCTGCCAGAGAAGAGGGGCCTCTGCTCACTTAGCAAGAAGGCTTAGAAGAGAGTGGGAGAGAGTTAACATGTGTGTGGGAGAGCGGAAGAGTGAGGAAGAAAAAGTGGAGGCACAATTAAAGATAAATAAAAAGTGAAAGAGAGAAAGAAAGTGCTGAAAAAACTATTGTGTGGCTGCCGGTGCCAGTAAAATCAGATCAGGGTCTTCAAATGCGGTAGAAGCGCTTGCAGCATTAGCTGCGCACCACACCAGGCTTAGTCACTGTCATCAGATGCTCGAAATCCCATACTGAAGCAATAAGGGATACTGTGACCCAGCTATGTTTTTTCCTGCAGTGCTGTTTGGTGACAAGTTATGGCATGTAATAAAAGTCCACATGGAGCATCCGCCTGTCGCACACATGCGTGTTAGCTCTTGAAATGAGCATTTGCCTATGAAAACAGGTTGCGGTCAAGAGAGGGCTAAGTAGTGCATGTGATATTATCTTCGTTCCTTGCTCTTCAGTCTTGAGCGAGAGGCACCAGTGAAGCCTTTTTACAGCAACTGCTGATACAATATTCCGTTGCGTCCTCTGCGTTATCTGAGTCTGAGCAAACACACCTGTAATTATGAGACTATTTCGGTAACAACCCTGTGCTGACTGCTACAGTACCTCACATGAATGCTGACATCCCTGTGGAGAAGCGGGAGGGGGACAGAAACAGCGTGAGGCTTTCCTAGAAGAAACTTCAAGCAGCTTCCTTTTCTTTGACATTTCACCCAAATTGAAATTAACCATGAAATTAATTGTGATATGGGGGGATTTCTTTGACTGTTTTGGAAAGTTTCTCACTTAATGTGTATAGGACTAAAAGCCCCCCCCCCCAAAAGTTTTCATATAACAATATTTTATAAACCATATTAATTTATATATTAAAATAAAATTAAAAAATGTATATTAAAATAAATGTATCTAAAACCGGATACAAATGTATTTTTGGATACATTTTATTTTAATATTGTATTTCTATATTTTTGTATAACATCGTATGCTTGTATATAAAATATATGATAAAATATATTTATAAAAAACAAATTTATAAATATGTTTGTTTTTTAATGTACTGTTTTTATTGTTTTTTGTTTTAAAACAAATTTTTAAGAATGCATTTTATAAAACTTTTTAGAGATTGAGGCTTAAAAAAGATATAGATCGATTTAACAATATACACTTTTATATAAAATATATATCATTATTTTATGCAAAAGATTTTTAAATAAACACAAAATGAAAAATACGTAAAGCAATATGTAACAAGCCTTATGCAAATATCTTCCGCAGGTTTGTTTCTCAACTGAATGTAATTTTGAGGAATTTATTTTAAAGATTTTTAAATAATTGCACTGAAACATAACACAGAAATACTGATTAACTCTTTTTTTTTGTTTGGTAAAATCTATAACCTCAGACTGTACGTCATAATTTCTGTTTGTCTGAGACTTTACAACCTGTCAGTCCTGCTTGGCTGGCTTCTTAGATACTGTATGTGTCTATCACGTCATAGTGTGTGGTGTTTTGTATGATATAACATGACAGGATGACATCTCCAACCCTGGTACACATTATCAGATTAAAGGCTTTGAATTCTGTCAGCCAAAAGTATCATTACACCACATCTGAAGGCTGCTTTGAGGAAATCTGATCGGCTCTTTGGACAGACAAACGTAAACACACGCACCCGTGGATGAACACACAGCTGTCTGACAATCTTTAAAATCAAAGGAAAAGCTGCATGTATGCCACCCGAATCAGCACAGATGTAGAAAATCATTATATCACATGCAGTGCCTTGTAAAAGCATTCAGACCCCCACATGCCCACACACACACTCATACACAAACACACGCCTCGTGATCTGTTTTCTGCTGCAGTTGCTAAATTGCAGTGTTGTGTCCCTGTGTCTGTCTCGTGAGGCCAACGGCTTGCTGAGACCACATGATGGCAGGAATTCCTAGCTGCTTTGGGTCTGATGTAATCTCTAATACAGGCTTTCAGGAAGCAGGGGAAAAACACACACACACACACACACACACATCTGCCAGCTGGCACTGGCATGTGCCTGTACACCTCTGACACACTGAACACCTTTGAACCAAAATACACAGGTTATGCATTAACTAACAGATAGAATTCATGTGTTTACGGGTCACAAAGTTTGCCTGAATTTATACAGAGAGGGCACAACTGTAACCTGTTTAAGTGAACCAGAAAGATCTGAATGTCTAAAAAATGTAAAAAAAATAAAATTAAATGGAGTGAAACCCGCAGTAGAGCAGCAGATATCTAGGCATCTAATGTATATAGCATCTCTTAAAGGGATAGTTCACCCAAAAATGAGAATTATGCCATTGTTTTAATTAAAAACGTTCACAAAAAGAATGTTGGTAACCAAACTGTTTTGGTGACCATTGATGTCCAGTGTATAGACTAAAAACACTGAGACATTTCTCAAAATATCTTCTGTTGTGTTCCAAGGAAAGTCATACACTTTTTTGAAATTTTATTTTTGGGTGAACTATCCCTTTAAATGTGCCCCCCCCCCCCCCCCCGGGTGAACTATCCCTTTAAATGTAGTCTTTCCCTATTTTTGGCAACATATGTAATAGATAAATCTCATAATGTCCGAATGTCAGAATCAGAATGCAGCTAAAGTTAGTACTGAAACTAATCTCAGAAAGATTAATGTATATCAACAAGGACAGTTAAACATATTGAATAACTAGGATCAGACACTCACCTTACTGCTGACACAGGGTCTCTCATCTTCTCCAGGACATCTGGATACGTTTCTGTAAAAGAAGCACTATGATTTGACCACCGTCTGCACTGTTGGTTTCTCGCCCTCTTTCTCCCACGGTTGTGTCACACTGTCTATAGAACAGCAGTCATTTCATTCCTCTGACTTAATCATCTTAAAGGGAAAGTACTGCTGAATGTCACTGAGGAAAATTTCAAAACTTTCTTTATTCGGCTAATTAAACTATTTCTGTGCCAGCAAGTTCCCCTCTGTGATTTTAGGTAAGTAGTTGGTACTAAAGTGTTATAAAAATTGAATATTTCAACAAAAAACAAGGGTAGGTTAAGTCGCTGGAAACTTAATAAAGTTGAATTTTTCCACTACAGGGAAATACGTTTTTGTAATTTACCTTTAATAGAGAACATTCTTTCAAACTATATAAAATACAAACAATGTCACTCTTTTATGTCGAATACTGAAATGGAATTTATTCATTAAATTTATTCATAAGTTTACAATGCAAATGAATTAAGCTATTAGCTATAAATTTAAATCCATGTCAAAACCTTATATTATGCCATATTGTCATTAAACAGGACTAAAGCATAAGATTAGGAAATATTTTCTATTTTAGAGGTGTTTTGTTATATTCAGTTGCATTTTTGCCCTGAGCCTTGTTTAGTTCTGATACTGGTAGCTATTTTTTCAGAAGAAGAATGACTAAAAATAGGCCAACATTTTTATAGACATGTGAAGACCACCACATTTCACTATCAACAGTACTGAAAATACAAATCTTAAAATAAAAGAAGAGATCGGGAAAACTGGAAAAAGTCATAGGGGACTGACAGGTGAAAAACAGTTTGATAACAAAAAATAAAAAAGAAAAAGCTAGAACCTCAAGTCTTTGCAAGGCTATATGCGGAGACAAAGTGCAAACATTGCACTCCTAAACAATATCACTTTACTCAAGGGACTGTTGATCAATGCAAGCTCTATTTGTAGAGCTAGAAAGCATTAATAATTCACACAGCCCACCTTTCAGCCAGTGAAATACATTACTATCAGCACACTGATGCTTCTGGCAACAGCAGAGGTGCTTGTGAGTTAACCACTGGTTCATGGAAGTAATCACTCTGGTAGCCACCAAATAAATGTACGGACGTCAGACAGTCCATTAAAACCAGATAGACAAACCCTCTCACCTTTTGTCTCAGGGGTCATGTCATCAGTAGACCAATTAGCCGTGGTGAAGTCAGGGATCTTCCAGAGAAGGGATATCCAGTGCCCAGACTGTTCAATCAAAGACAAAACCAACCATCTTTATACATTCAGTTCATATATGTGTTTGGATAACAAATAAGACTGAGTCACAAAGTGCTTCTTCCATTGCTTTAGTTCGATTTTCTCTATTTTTAAGGTCAGCAGTATTTGTTCACGGATGGAGGTTGGAGCACCAGTGGTGATGAGTGCAGGGTCACTGAACAATTTATCAATAATGTCTGTGAAAATCAGCTTACATTTAGACACAGAGGCGGAAAGAATGTGACTCTTAAAGAAAACAATTAATGGCAAAGTTTGACGTTAGACGTTGACAAAGTTTGATGGAGAAGATTACTTTTATAGCAGCTTAACTGCAGCTCATGAATCGAAATGAATCTATTTTGTTGCCAATTACACTGCAAAATAATTCCTTAATCTTTGTATTTTTAATTTAAATATTCATATTAATATTTTTCTCTCTCTCTCATATTTATATCCATATTTGTCTTGGTTTCAAGTAGAAATATGTTAAAATACTTCTAAACAAGTAATCAAGATACATTTAGTTGACCCCACTGGCAAATTGTTTTTCTAATTTTAAGCATAAACTTCACTGCATTTTGTACAAATATACTGATTTTGTAGCAAGTTACACTGCTAAAATATTTCTGAATCTTTGTATTTTTATTTTAAATATTGATTTAATATTTTATACATACACACATACCTGTATATATTCTGCTTTCCATTAAAATATCTAAACATACTTTTAAAAATATATATTTTTTAAAAATTCCCCTCAATATAAGCATAAACTTTACATTTTGTTAGATTCATGCTTAAAACAATGAAACTGCTTATGGCGTAAGAAAAATCTACATAATTCAAGATATATTCTAACATATTCTTTAAACACAAGACTTTTTATCTCATGCAGTTTTGTTTCTCCTATTTAAGGTGTTTTTAATAAAAAAAGAAATCGAAATACTTAAGAATTTAGAAAATAATTTTATGCATTGTGAAATGATGTACTTTGTAAGTGCACTGTAATTATAGAAACGACGTTTTGACTTAAAGCACTTCTATTCTTACACCAGCCACACCTGAGAAGTGACACACTTACCTATCAGTTCAGTTTGTCCCAATATCCATATATTCTACAGTGGATAGTATGCTGCTCTCGTCTTTCGCCGGTCAGTTGGATGAGAACGCAAATACAGTTACTGGTGCTGACCACAAGCCTTAACTCCCTTTTGACAAGCTGGTACAAGTCAAGGCATGTTCTTGTTCCTCTGCACAGCGCCCTCTGCTCTACTGCTTCAGCAGCAAAAACTGGAGGAGGAGCAAAGAGAGAAGTTAAGACTTAACATCAGAGGTGACAGGACAAATCAGAGATACTTTTCTTTCAGAGGTCACTATAGGCCTACTGTCTTTACAGGCAGGAACATGTTCAGACAGTCACTGCGCAATACAACAGCACATGAATAAGTGACTCAGACAGGATGTGTTAAGTACAGAAAACAATTATGGCAGTCAACAATATTTAGTAACATGATGGGTATTATTTACAGTGTTAAAACTACTATATTCATTCACAAGTACAATTATTTGTGTACACAAGCATTTCAACTCATTCACATAAGTGGGATTCAAGTTCAAAGTATAACATAAGCTTACACAAGAATAGTATTTGCCACATTCAAATTTGAATGGTAATTTTTCACTATGCTCACCTTGTTTTGTATATTTTCAAAATAAGTTTAATAAAGCAGGAAAGGAAAAAATATATATATTTCACTATGCTATTTTAACAGTTTTAATTTTTTAAATTTCAGTTGAAACTAGTTCAAGAGATAAAATAAGAAAGGGCATAAGATAATTGTAGTACAATTAATTAGTCTATTAAAACTCATGAGATCAGTCAATGTCTTAACTTAATGCAGTAACTTTTAATCATGTACAGTAGAGGGGATCTGTTTTTGTCAATGACATGCAGCAAGTTCAGTTTGTTCCCTGAGGGAGATTTTAAGGGTCCCTGCACTTCTCCCCCTGGTGGCGAATTCTTACTGCACCAAAGTTAAAACCGAAGGTCTGTACTGTTCTACTTCGAGAATTCAAACAATTTTTTAAGCAAATAAATAAAGTTATAAATTAAAATGTAAATATTGCAAAACACTATCTGTAATAATACATTTAAATTAGTAATGCATTTTTAACTAAAACATTTTTTTCATAATTATAATATAAATATAAAATAATATAAGTATTTAAAATATTTTGTATATAATAATAATGATAATAATAATTTAAATTAATAATCCATTTTTTTAAACTTTTTTTTAGTTTGACAACATAAAAAAGATTTAAAAAGATAGCGTGTTTCAAATATTTTAAAATTTGCAGTATTTAGGCTTATCTACAGAAAATTAACCATTATGCATTGCTTAATCAAATCGAATCAAATTTTCACAGAGAACCTTTACATAAATATTTACACTTACCCGAATTCTTAGTGGAATAGACATCCACCCAAATAATTTCTCAGATATTAGCCATCTCTGATTTATGTAGCAATTAAACACAATCCCGTAATTAAAGTGAGGCACCAGAGCAGTAACGCAGAGAGCACAGCGCTCTAGAGAAACTTCATCACCAGGCAGAGTTGCAGTGCAGCAGCACAGCTCAGCACCAGAGTAAATGTAACACTGTGGCCTCTCTCTCTCTCTCCCTCTCACCCTCTCTCTCTGCAGTCTGGTCCACTGTATGTTACAGTACTAGGACTGCACTTCACTGGATTGCAGCAGTCCAAGACTGATGACCTTACCAATAAAAAGAACAGAGTCACAAATGCCAGCGTTTCCATTTCTATCAGTACACGCCGTCCTGTGGCTCACCTTCATCCTTATCATTTATCCCTCTTCTGATTGTTTTGCCCCACTCTAAGGTGTCCATTTTGTCCTTTCTATCCTTGTCTGAACGCTTGACATGTACAGTACCTATTGGTTTTACAAGAGCATGTGAGTGTGTCAGAGCTGACTGATGCCTATTAGACACAGATGCTGCAGTGGCTGTTAGAGGGCGCTCACTGGCCTACTCTCTGCTGCATTGGAGCCTTGTTTCATTTGAGTCATCAGAAAAATTCCTTCATGAACCTGAAATGTTCTACAATGCTGCTCTAATTGGTCAACAGATTATGAGAAGTAGCTTAGCGGATGGCACTAAATTCTGTGCCATTAAAATAAAGGAAATCCCTAAACATCATGTGCAAATACGCTTGCAATACTACGAGAGGTTGGAGGGCACGAGTGGAATCCTTACTCCAGCAAGATCAAAGCTTGCTGCATTGATTACATCATCGGAGCACTAGTACGGGACAATGCACCATTGGGTTGGGGGAGTGGGGGGTTAGGTTTGGTGGGGGGAGGTGGTGGAGTAAGCAGACTAATCTAGCTGTTCTGTCTTTTCTCTCTCTCTCATCCTGTCAAGAGGGCATATCCACACTCCGGGCTGCCAAACTCTAGACAAGAGCAATAGACTCTCATATCATCTCTCTGTTAACTTGCTTTCTCTGTTTCTTTCTCTCATCATCCACGTGACCGTGTAGCTGCCTGTCTTTCTTGCTGCTGCAGCTGCTGCCACGTCTTGGCAGTACTGCAGGAACTGTGCTGCAGGACACTGCAGGGTATCCGCTTTCCCTCTCGTTCCTCTCAATCTGTAACTTTTCAGGAGGAAATGGTGATGAAGAAAAAGTAGCCAATTTTGAGGGAAAAAACAGTAAGGTTCGTGCGATCACACCATTCTGTACATCGAAGCTGATCTCTGGAGAGAATGGGGGAGAAAGAGTAAGAGGAGATGGGAGGATGGGTGTTAAGAACATAAGGTGAGTGCGGCAATATGCTTTTTGGCTGAGCAGCAGCAACCTCATCCCATCCCCCCCCCACCCCCCCTTTGGTAAGCGCCATGAGAAACTGCAGTTTCTGCTAATGATGTCAGGCAGCAGATCTGACAGTGATATATCACTCCTCACATTCCTGCTGTATACAGATCTAATCCTGCCTTATAGCTTGCTATATAGGCAACCGCGGCTGTTCTCCAGCGTTCAGTGGGGATAGATGGGCTATGCACGTAACCTGAGTTGAACTTATCATCACCGGGTTCATGTGCTGGTAATGAGCGGTACATTCAACTTGCAAACCTACACGAATCGCTAAGGTGTTATGACATAACTCCAATACATTTCAAAGTGCTAGGCGAAATAAACATGAATGTAGTGCTCCAGTACCAGTACACTTTAGATGCTCATGCATGTAGGTAGCCAAACTGTAACCAACAGGAATTCCAACAGTCTCAAAAATATGCCGCATTTCCCATGTTCAAGCATGTTAGTATATAGTTGAGTAGAGAGTGAGCTGAAGCAGAAAAAGACCTGCAGTGAAAGAGTTATGAGTCCCCCTACCACTTTATTTCAGTCACTCTCTCTCATTCTCAGATGGGACGCTTAGCAAGAGTGCTGCAACATCCAACCGTGAGTGTGAAACACACACGTTCATAAACACACTTGAAGCCGAGACCCATATGCACCTGGCTAAACGGTCCTGTCAAAAGCTTCTGTCCGAGCGCTCTTAGGAGTCTATGGCAGTGACAGTTGCTAGCTGACACACGTTACATCCTCACCAGGCCATCCTAAAACGTTAGTTCCACTTTCCCATCTGCTGCAAGCTTTTTAACTCTTTCGCTTCCTGGCATTTTGGATGCAAAATAAACTGCAGCTTCAGTACTTTGAGCAAGACATCACAGTGAAAAGTACAGCACCCTGAAGCTGAATAGGTCTGGCCTACATCTTTCATTTATGTCTGCAGGCGTCAGTTCTGTACCAGTACTAATCCTAATTCTAGCTAGTGCGTCTATTCTTCCTTTACTAAGTGCTCTTGCTGGCTGGTATTCCGCATGCATCTGTGTGTACTAAGTTGGTAAATACAGCCGGCCAGTATTGGTTAAGGAGATGACTACTAAAGTATCAATAGCCTGACTGCAGAAGATCACTCATCATGTAGGTCAATACAAACGGGTCCTTTAAGACCTAAGAGCAGGTGAGTGAATAATTCTGCAGTCGGACAGAAACATCCCACAAAGCTGAACCCCCCATGTACAGGTGTAAAGTTCAGCATGTGTCCTCTATCCCTGTAGAAAAAGACAAACTTCCACATACTCACTCAGCCTCCGCTCACCTCCAGGTCTTGCAGGGATGATGCACAAGCGGCCGTGTCTTCTCCTCCGGTGGAGTAAAGTTGACTGCAGCATTGCCTGCTGAATGGAATGACATTGTTCACTCTCTCTCCCTGCCTCATTCTCCTGCTCTCTCTCTCTCTTTTTCTATCTCTTGCTCCCCCTCCTCCTCTCTGCGTGCTCACTGGCAGTACAAAATGCACAGCTCAGCAGTGTTCTCGCACTGCCGCAGCAGCTCCTGCATGAGCCTTGCGTATCCGAGTGTGCCGTGACTTTTAAAGGGGAATGCAACCTCCAGGGTCAGTGTACGCCTCATCACCAACCCCCCACCCCAACTTTACCCCACAGCAGCTGGTCAAGACATTCCTTAATAAAAAGGTGGGGAGAATATGAAGAGGTTGGGGGGGGGGATAGAAACTACCTCAATTCCATCAGATTAAACGGGTGACCCTTTTTAAAACTAAAGTGTGCTATGCTTGTAGTGCGGACACCATCCATCTTAGCCACTGACAGTGGCCCAAATTTGCCTAATAAGGCTACGTGGGTGATTTTGTCAGGTGGATTAAAAATGATGGATGTTGAATGAAAGACTGGCTGTGAGAAAATATTTGTACCGGTGACGAAAAAAACTGAAATACAAAACCAGGATCTTGAGAAACCAGATCAGGGGGTGTTTGAGGTGTATCGTTGCTTCCATTGCAACCAGGAGGTCAACTGTCTGGGAGTTAGAGAGATACATTACCAGCAGTGTGCAACAATATATTGGACAGACCACGAAGCGTTTTGACAATCAGGATGATTGAGGCTTCATGTTCCATTTGCCATATGTTCTAAATCCTGACTTACACGTTGAGAGATCTGACATTACCGTAACTTCTAGCAGAGGGGGTTTCGAGAGGGTTGACCCGCACCATGTACAGTAAATCAATTGCAAGTATTTGCATCAGCAAAGCTGGAGCTGCAACCCTGCAGCAGATTTTTCCCACTCTTTTTCTGTAAAGCATGATGTTTGAGTCCGAAAGCGTTTACTACAAGTGCCTCAGAAACTACTGCAGAAAGCCCACCGAGCAGTTACTTTTACTCTTGTTCTATGAAATACGGGAAATACATGATCCTGAGTGCACTGGTAAGGGCTGAGTTCACAAGACCATGACCTCTGGATAATATATAAATGGCTGCCGCATACAGGGAGGCTTGGTAGAAATGGCAGATGTCATCATAACTGTATTGATTGGTGACCTGCGAGTTTGTCCAGTGGAACAGAAAGCGATCGAGCACAAACTCTGTGCTGATCTCGTACATCTGCATGGCTGTGAGCGCACTTTCCGGTTTGCTCTTCAAATCGTTTAGACCCTAAAAAAATCTCAAAATCATACTTTGGGGCATTGGGGAAGTATTAATGAAACATCCTAAAACTTTGACATCCTCACTGAACCGTTCAAATGATTTATGGTGTTTATTTTCCTCTCTCTCATCTGTGACATCAAATAAAGATGCTCATCATGGACACAAAACCTGGATGAATACACCTCCTGGTGCTTTTGTGGACAAGTGATATACTGATATACATTCATATTTTATATTTACATTTCTCTTAGCAGATGCATTTATCCAAACTTAGTTACCAATGAGAATCCAACATCAGCAATTCATCCTAAGAAAACAGCAACGTGAGAAGTGCTGCAATACAAAGTTTGTTCAGATAAGTATACAGTAGCCTAGAATAGTTATGCAAGTGAGAAATAGCAAACAGAGAATATTTATTTATTACTTATTTAAAATGTCATATAATTTAATAATTGAAATAATTGATTAAGCTGATATTTGGCCATTTTGACATTTGCATTTTATTTAAATAATTCTTGAGAAAATTAATATTGCGTAAAATAAGTGTTTAAATGAAAAAAGATTCGCATATTAATTACTTTAATATTTTTTATATGAAATGTAATACTACAGATTAGCTAATAGATGTGTTATTTGGCAATTTTGACTTTTGTATTTCAAATATTTCTTGATAAAGTATTAGTACATTTTGTGTAAAATCATTGTTTAAATAATAAAAAAAGAGTACATAAACTTGCTATAGTATTATATTTATATATGTTTATATATTATTTAAACATGTCTTATTACTAGATATTTGATAAAAAAAAATGACCAAGAAATATTTGAATTAAATGTTTATATATATATAGTATTAATTATAATATCAATTGTTTAATATATCACCATTGTATCCATACTGCTATCAACATTGCCCATAAAAAATAAAATGTAAAAAAACTCATATTGGGCCACAACTATTTTGTACACCTCTCAGCATTTCAGTCCTGCTGGTGCTCTGCGTCTCTCCGCTGAGCATCCTGTGCTGACTTTGACACAGATAGAAATGCCTTCACCAGCATCTCCTTCATGAGCAGTGCATTTGGGTACAGTAATGGCATCTCCATTGATAAATAAAACATGAGTGAAGGGCCTTTTTACATGGCTGATCACATTACCCCTCGCCTCACCTGACGCTCTGAGTCAGCTGTCAGAGTGTCCCCTTCCGCCTCCGCACAGCTCTGGGATTAGAGCTGGCAGTGAATACCCACGGCAGCAGCTTCATCACCCGCATGCGATAACTGTTCACAGCCAGGAGTACACTGGCTGCACTGATACTTCAGGATGATTTAAACAAAGAGAGACATAAACAATTGATTATTTTAATAGTTTAAAATTACAGCCATCAAATCATCATTTCCTCCACAATGAACAATTTTGCCCTAATAAAGTTTACTCAATAATTAGTGTACTTGGTTACCGAGGAGACGACAGTGTCTGTAAGTGTATGCTTGAGATGAAACATGACAAGACATGATGTGTGAAGAAAACAGTAAAGGTAAAACACTTAATTTCATCATGTATAATTTCCAGTCAAGCTCTATTTTGTCAAATAATCTAAAAAAGTATGAAAAGTATTGTATATATACTACAGCATAAATACACTACTGTTCTTTTTTTTTTTTTTTTTTGAAAGAAGTCTCTTGCTCTCCAAGAGATTGTTTTGATATATTTTAAAATGTACTGTATTCTTGTGATGGCAAAATTGGTATCTCAGGAGCAATTATTCCTGTCTTCTCAGAAATCATTCTAATATGCTAATGTTCCTTATTATTATCAATGTTGAAAACATCTTTTGCTGCTTAATGTATATATATATATATATATATATATATATATATATATATATACATATATTGGAATCCATAGCATTTATTTGAAATAGAACAACGTTTTAACAATGTAAAAGTATTTACTGTCACCTTTGATCAATTGAATGCAACCTTTAATAAATAAAAGTATCAATTTATTAAAAAAAAGCTATTCCACCACTGTCAGTTCCATTTCAAAATGTAGTTGATGTTGTTAGTAGACAAATTTCATAAACTACTCAGAGTGTGAAAAACATGTTTTTAATTTCATTTCCTAAATCTGCACAGAGCCAAAAGTGCCTACAGTTGAAGAAACACATATCATTTTCATTCTGTGGAGTTTTTGGCAGTCGTTTGACTGTTACTAATGCAAATTTGGCTTGGAATACTTACAGCAATACAATCAGAGACATAAAGAGACAAAACACATCTATTCTCTAACAGATCACTGAGGTTGATCTTCAGATCTCAGACTGGAAGTTCTAACCCTAACTGAAAACCCATCTGTGTAAAATTGCATCTCCCGCTCTACGCTCTGGACTGACAGAGCCAGCTGTCCTCCAGAAGAGTTTAGCTGCAGCCCCATTCACCTCTCCCTCTCTCATTCATCCCATCCCTACCTCTCACTACCAGCTGAATGGATTAACTTACTGACAGAGAGCAGGAATTCAACGAGCTTCCACCTCTCAGCTGACCTCATTTTTTGAAGGAGGCTAGATCTCTCTCTAGGCCTACGACTGCAGCAAAACTAGCATGCTAACCGCTCATCCCCCTCACACAACTTACATGAGCAAGTTTGAGTAATATAGTGGACATATTAGACCTAAAGTAAAGTTCAATAATCTTAGAAACTCCTAAAAATAAAGGTTCCAAATGGAAATGATGCCATAGAAGAATTTTTTTTTTTTTTTAAAGAACCATTTTCCTAATGTGAAGAACAATTTAATGATGAACCTTTTTTTTTTTTTTTCAATGAAAAGATTCCATGGATGTTAAATGCTCTTTATGAACCATAAAGCCAAAAAAGAACCTTTAAAAGAGTTTAGACAAAAAGCTATGTTCATTAACTCCGTAAAACAGACTAAGGCCGGTCAGTGATCGCCTGAAGGTGTGCAACAAAGATGTCTGAAACACGTGCCATATCTCGACGTCCAGAGAGACGCTGACCTAGAGAAAACATAACGGCAGCATGTTAATTTGCTGTGGTTGAGGAGGTGGATGGCTGGAGTGGATTGTTGTGGTGTCAGAGTCATGTGTGTGGTGAAGAATGGCTGCCTGCAGTTGTCTGCACATTTGATTAACGCCCTAATGATGGCTCAACCTCCCCCTCACTGGCTAAACTTCAGTATATGGCTTCTTTATGCCACAAAATTACATTTAACCCCATGAGCTGTCAAAGCTTGAGTCATTTACATCCCTGATTTAAACAAATCACAATTTCAGAGCGCATAACTTTCGAGGTACGGGGTCATTTTTTGACAGCAAAATATTCTGCATTCACTTGTTTCTTGTGTTTTTGGAGTATTAAACACAGCAGTCTCGATGATACAAGCATTCATGGGTCATTTAAAACCTCTCATGATATCTGGCAGTACATTGATTTTTAAAGTTGATATTACATGCCCGAATTAGCCTGACACATGAGCTGTATTAAACACAAGGGAGCTAAATGAAGACAAACATATCGCTGTATTTCATGGAGTCGCTGCTTGCAGAGAGTCATTAGCTAATTCAGCCTCAGCAGCAGCTTTTCTCGGTTAATTGCATTTCAGCACTTTCTGTACAATCAGTATAGATATAGTATACACACACACACACACACACACACATATATATATATATATATATATATATATATATGGCGAGGGAGTGTATCACATGTCTACAATGCAGCTTATTGATGTACGCATATATGTATACTATATATATATATATATATATATATCATTATGCATGTTATTCAATGAGATGCATGAATGTCTGTGACTTGCTGAGCTAAAGAGAACAGCATCACACACCATCTTGTGCAACCACTCACATGATAAAAGTCACGCAACATTATCTCTCCCTCTCCAGGACAGCAGTGGTGTAGCAGTTCAAAGAGATTCAATAGGCCTAGAATATGTTTAAGGATGATCGTCAAACGGTCCTCCTGAAAATTAATCATAAGAACAATACTTACCTATACTGTTGGGGATGAGTACAAATTATATGATGAAATTATATAATTAAAATTATATGAACAGTGAAATTAAGCAAAATAAATAAATAAACAAACAAACAAACAAATAAATAAATAAATAAATAAATGTAAAATAAAAAGTAGATTACATGTGAAATTAGACGGAAGAAAATATAAAAATATAAATAAAAATAAAATAAAAAGATTTATTCCTGTGAAATTAAACTAAAAACATTACATTTAAAATTAAATTAAAAACATTACATCTTTTAAAATTAGAATAAAATGAATAAAAATGAAAATAAAGTTATCTAAAATAAAAATTAAGGGGAGAAAAAATCATCTTGCAAGTCACATTCTTTCTGTGTAAGTTAAAAAGAATGTTGTAAATGTGATTGGCATCATTAATCTTGGAGAGCTGCGTGAGATGGTAAGAGCATTTGGAGGGGCCCTTTCAATCTCTATTAAAGGGGCCGGTGCTCCAGGGGTCTAAGCTGATGCAGCTTTACACAGATGAACCATGTCACAGTCACAGAGCAGGTCACATGCAAGCATAATGCCATTATAATAATGCGTAATCCACATTAAAGGCCGTTATGCCATGAGAATAATATATGTTCATAAAATGAGAGATTCAAAAGATTTCAAGGGCACGCAGCGAAGAATTGCTCCTTAAGAAATTCTGTCTTTCCCCAGCGAGGAAGCTCAGGACAGTTCTGCTGCTTTGCGGACCATCAAGGGAGAACATTTTGCAGTACAATGCTTAAAGGGACAGTACAGTATTGCCTGGAAAGACCTGCACAGAATGTATTTGCATAAATGTGCCACAGTTAGGTAGCTCATTAAAGGAGAACAGGGAGCTGCTAATGCCAATTTAGGTATTATAACTTTGATCAGTGCATCATATCACTACGAACAATTAGCACCGTTTGACTTCGCTTTGATTATTATAACTTCATATATCATTTACCCTGTTTGGCTATTGCACCAGGGCCATAACTGTCATAGACAATCAATGTCACTTTTACAGTAGAAATGTTAAAGGACCGACAGTAGTATCCAGAGATGCGAACTACTCTTTTTTTCCCCCCTAAAATTTCACTGTTTTTAATTAAAAATATGCTATCATTTATGTGATTTGCAATCCCATTTTCAGAAAAGTTGGGACATATTGTAAAATGCATATTTCAAAGAAAAGATTTCTATTGTTTTCACAGACTAACTTAATTATATTCTGTAAATATAAACACATGTTGATTTTGATGGCTGCAACACTCCAAAAAAGTCAGAAGAGAGGAAAAACAGAAGTGAAAAGATAATAGAATATCCAAACTGTTCTATGCATATTTTAAAATCAAATATTATTCAATAAATGAATAGTTCATTTTGAATACTTCACAACTAAAAATAGACCTAAAATGTCTCCATTTTTATTTCCTTTTCTTTATTCACTTTAACAACTTTCAATTATTTAATTCCCTTAAATAAAAAGACCATCATCATCTAAACTCATGAAGTCTTTTGTCTGTTTCTCTTTTAGTGTATGAAAACCAGAGGCTGTAATCAAAATTAAGATTCATAGTGCATTTAATTGTACACTTTGAACCTTTTGAGGTCATTTTTTACCAGGAGATTTATTGCAACAGTGAAGGTCACAGATATTACAGTGTTATGAATATGCATTTTGCAAAAATTTTGTAACCATTTCATGCCTTTAGGGAAAAACAAAAATGTTTTTGAATTGCAAAAGTACCCCCAACACACCTTATGAAGATTAAAACATTGTTATTTTTAGATTTAAACAGAGGACAAAAAACTATTTATTGTTCATCGTCATACATTGCAGAGATGGTTTTTTGTAACAGGACTGTACATGTACCGCAAAGTTGGCACCTGCTCCAGCTGCTGTAGAGAGAAAACACCAAAGCTGAATTGATCAGCACACTTGCACCTGGGACTGTATCCACAGAGCTGCTCTTAAACTAATCCTAACTGGCAGCGGCACTAAAGGCACACTTAAAATGAGCCTTCTATCTGCTAAAATGAAGATAAAGAGATAAAAGATGAAAAGAGACAAGAAATTAGGCATAGGAAATTGTCATGGGAAAGATGAAAAATAGCAAGAAACCAAGAAAGAAGAAAGATGGAAGAAAGAAACAAAGAAGGACACAAAAAATGAGTAAGAAAGGAACAAGGAAAAGAAAGGAAAAAACAAGAGACACAAAAACACATGTAGAAGAGAAGCAAATATACAACTAATGCACAGGATTAATTGATGGAATTGCATCAAAGTATTATGTACTTGGCAGTGACCTTCACACAAGTGCCACCAATTCTGTGTCCACCGCACATTTTAAAGCAAGGAGACTGCTTAAGCATGCTGCCCTGGGCCTTCCTGTGCTCCTCCACCCCCAACCATGGAGAAAAGCTGATCGCCTCTCTCTTTCTCAGCAGCAATGCAGCATTCAAGTCCTGCAGGCAATTTGACAAATGAGCTACGATCTGAGCTGAGGGGGATGCCTCTACTGCAGCACACATCCCGCACACGTGCCCACAACAAGCACCGCTGTGATTTACACCCAACATACCATCAGCCCTATGCATGCACACTCACACGCTTTCTTTCTCAGCTGCAATGCTGCACTGATGTTCTGGCTTTAGCCTAAAGCTGAGGTATCTGCTCTGGGTGAGCACTTCTATCACTTGTAATTATCTTCACAATGCAGCACTGAGCACAGACTCAGAATATTATCGAAGTACTTTGTCTCTGTTGAACGATATACAGGTCTTTTAACAGGAATAAAGCATAATTCGTCTTAGCTTTTTTAGTTAAAAATGTACTTTTATTTTTAATGAGGTAATTAATTTAAGTATCTAAACTGAGCGAAACTGTTTACAGTGATATCTTTTTAAATTTAATTTTAAATGTAATACAACTGTAATAATTTTCTAAGAATGAATCAAACTAAATTTAGTGAGATTTATGTATAAAACAAGAAAAACAGCTAAAAAAATTATTTTTAATTCTAGATAGCCTATATTCTCAGAAAATGTATTATCAAGATAAATTGAAATTGATCAACATTATATAAGGTGATGTCCTTAAGTAAATGTAATTTTAAATGTAATAAAATTTGAATAAGCATAAATCTAAGAGCATTTAGTGAGGATTATGCTTAAAACAAGAAAAACAAAGCTTAAAGGGTTTTTTTTTTTAAATTTCGGATATATTCTCAGAAAATGTATTATCAAGATCATTTTGCTTTTGTTTTAAATTAGGTAAGAATTTTAACTGAGCAAACTTGTATTCAGTGACTGTTTGAATTCTTTTTAAGCATAAATCTAACTAAATTTAGTGAGGCTTATGCTAAGAACAAGAGAAACAGTTAATTTGTTTAATTCAAAATAAATGTACTTCTCAAGTACATAAAGTATATTTTACTAGAAAACAAGCAATAGTAAGGATTTAAAAATATTTTTACAGCATTAATATGAATGAATATCTCTATATATTTTTGTTTAATAAACAAAGCAGATTGATTTTTAAAACTGGGTTTCATCATGTTATACTCAAACACTCCTAGCACATCTAAAGAAAAGCATCTGTAACTCCACAATGTGAATGACAAAAGCTTTTTTACTATGAGCTATCTTCTCCGGTTCTGGGGTTGATAGTTTACTATGGGCTGTCAAACCCGCTGTCAGCCACACATGCTCTGCTATAGAGGGGGAGTGATTTGCAGGTTGCCTGGTGGGACTGTGTATTGATTAGCTTGAAATTACTGGTTTTAAAAGGTTAGCGAAAAAGAGAAGATGTAAGCTGCCCGCTCACAGCAGTGTCTGCATGCTCACCGGCAGTAATCAGCATCTTCAGCATATTGTGCTAACACTGCACAGGAAAATGTGAATTTCACTGAGAGACAGCTGAGTGCTGGGTAATTTAATTCAGGACTCTCTCTCAGCCAGAAGTGTAAAACGAGCCATATAACCTTCAAAACCACACAACCTTTCATCTGATCATAAAGGATGACTGACAAATAAGAGCAGTTAGCATTTAAGGAAATTACATATGCCAAATGCTGAAAACTATTCCTGAAAAATGCTCAAGCAGAAATCTGATCAGCAAATTAATGCGTATAAAAACAAAGAAATTTTGGTTCAAATGTTCACAAAAGTGAAAAGTGATTTATAACCTAATTCAAACTTGGAAATGAACAGAAAGATTTATGATTTTGAACAAAGTAATATTAAAGAAATCTTATGGCAGAAAATAAATGTTCTCATTTCAATTAAAGCACTTTAAAGATGCTTTTTGGATCAATCTCGAATCATGCTGCATAACACGATTACCAGCTTTTACACAAACTATATACTAATACATTTATGTACATAAATATAACAAAATATAACATGATAAAATATTTCAGTTTTTTTTTTATAAATTATAATAGTTTTATAAAATCTATTAAACTAAAAAAATCATTCATTAATAATCAGATAAAGTGATTTAATTAAATATTTCTACATTATATGAATTTTAGCACGGCAAATCTGTTACCTAAAAAACCCATTTACTGTCTGCGCTTCTTTCATATTTTCTCAGGACATTTAAGAATATATTTGAAGGCTTCCTGCAGTTGTGCCATGCAACTCTAAACACAAGGTGGCAGGAAAGGGCTGTCTTTCCCTAATTTATTCTGTCTTAAGCCATCACAGTGCATTATTGTTCTGTAGCTCAAGAGTTCATTCATAACGACAATCATAAGAACAATGATTTTGACTAATCTTAACAAAATTAAATATAACAAATTCTCCTTTTTCCGCACCACCTCCATTCACCTTCCAAAGCTGCTTTGAATGTCAAAACCTAGTAGTAACATTAAGCAAATAATCAGCCTGTAAAAATGAGGCCTAGACTGCACTGTAGCTTATTAGGATAAAGGAAAACAATGAAGCCCATATATTTCACTTAAATGCAAAAACGTGCATATGTTCCTGACCAAATTTGAGTTTTAGCTGAGCTCTTAACAGCAATCTTTTGTAAAGACAATAAGCGCTAATATATGCAAAAACCAGCACAACAATTTAAAACTACACAAGCAAATACTTCAGTCCAAACTAAAACTCTTAAGTCTGAAAAAAAAATATCAGCCTGTTTTTCAGTATACTACTGCTGTGCCAACAAAGTGAAATATCCATTCACCAGTATGCCAGTCCTTCATTTCACAGCATGGCCTCACTTATGGCTTCCATATGAAATAAACAGCATCTGTGCTGGAGAAAGTTTACCCAGCCTGCTGTAAGAATGACTCAGTGCATAGAGAGAGTAAATGTGTCAGAGTGTTTTGTGACGGTGGGATTAGCTCACAGTAAATTTCCTTTTCCTTATGACACGCAACCCATGCTCACATTCCTGTTCTCAGTTCCAGTTCCTGAAAAGAATGAGGTGCCTGTGCAGAGATGTTTGGAGCTTTGGTGAGGAAACATAGCAGGTGAGTCCCTCAGAATCAAGCACTTGTTTGTTGCTGCTGGTAGAAAAGGAAACCAAACTGCAATGGTATATAAATACAACAGAGCTGGTTTTAAAAGATAAAAAATGTGCTTTTCTGTGTATGAGAGAAACTGTTATGCAACAATAGTTTTAGGGAGGATTCTGTATATCATGTATAACCATTTTAACACTTGTTTGGCTGATTTAAAAGTAATAGTCTCCTAAATATTTTAACTGTAACTGTGTAATCCTTTTCCACAGTTGGCAGCATAATTCTTAGAAAGTACACAGTAACTTTTTCCACTGGAGTCCAAGCCTGACTGTTTGTGACATTTATTTAGTTTTATATACGGATAGTGTGGCTTTCCGAGCAAGAAACAAAGAGCTAAGACGAATGTGTTTGCTTTTTCTCATGTGAAAGGTAGCAGTGGCTCTTAGAGGTTGTCTGGCTAAACAAAAACAGTCAGTGGTATTGTGCAACTTCAGTATGCTTGCCATTATTCAGCCTTATTGAAACACACTTGGTCTGGCATGAAGAACTGAGGCTAATCATGTAAATCTTAAACAACTAAACCCAGAGTGGTCAACTAGGGATCCCTGAAAGTGCTCCATGGGGTCCAAGTAGATGTTTAAAATAAAACCACATAATAAACCTTAATTTTAAATACATTTCTAGTGTATATCGTCCAACTTTAAACATATCTATATCTATTATGTAATGTTCGTTAAAGGAATAGTTCACCCAAAATTGTAAATTTTATAAAATTGTAAATTTGCTCACCCCTCAGGCCATCAAGGATGTAAATGATTTTGTTTCTTCACTGTAACAGATTTGGAGAAAGCATACATTACTTGCTCACCAATGGATCCTCTGCAGTGAATGGGTGCCGCCAGAATGAGAGTGCAATCAGCTGAGAAAAACATCACAATAATCCAGAAGTGAATCACATGACTCCAGTCCATCAACTAACATTATGTGAAGGAAAAAGCTGCATGTTTATAAGACACAAATGCATCATTAAGACATTTTAACAGCAACACATCAGTCCATAATTTATTATAGCTTCCTCCAGTAATAAAAAATCCATCCTCTCTTGTTCTCTTACATCAAAATCCATTTAAATATTTGTTTAGAACTGTTTTTTACCTGTGTTCACTTGCACATGATTTGTGCATATTTCTCTCATGAATCAGACATATTTTTTTCTTTTTACTGGAGAAGGCAATATCATGCTCTAATCTAGCCAGAAGAAATTATCTGAAGTTAAACAATGCCTTAATGTGTGTGGATTACTTGTGGATCATAGTGGTGTTTTCATACGCTGTCTGGACTCTCATTCTGACGGCACCCATTCACTGCAGAGGATCCACTGGTGAGCAAGTGATGCAATGCTGAATTTCTCAATGTTCAATTTTGGGTTAACAATTGCTTTAATGTTTTTAATAAAAATTTGAAAGTATTTCTGAGAAAATCTAGCTTTTTTACACTGAAGGTCCATGAGATCCCGGTACTGAGAAGGTTGAAAACTACTGAGAAGCAAAGCCAATGTAAACCAGTGCAAGAAAGGCCAATAAAACAATAAGGAAACAAAAGGATTTGTAAGATCTTGGATTCTGTTGGTAAATAATATGCCTTTCTGTTATGTGATTGTTCTAGGCATGTCAAAGACGCTTTGAATTTGTGAGTAATCAGAGTGAACACAAGGGGACAGTAAAATACTTCACAAGTCCCTCAGTGCCAATGGTAATATGGTTAAGGCAAGAATGTGATTCTTAGCTAGTTTAATATAACTTGCTATTTCTTTCTACCATCACTGCTTACCTCTTCGCTGTCACTGAAGTCTACATCAGAGGGAAAATATCTACTCCACCCTATAACAGAATGGTTTGAGAAAACTAGCGACCACAGAGATGGGCTCAGGAGGAGTGATACATTGTGTAAGGTCTATGGAGGAGTTATTATGTGTCTCCAGACAGTTTGGGTTGCCAAGATGCCTCATTCTCTGTTGAGTCACATAGAGAGGAGCCACATGAATCAGTGTCTTCAATGGAAATGCAGTCATCACACAAAAGGGTGCAACAACTTCTAGGTCGAAGTGCAGTCAGTCTGAAAGTGAATATGAAATTGCAGACATTACTGTGAATCGAAAAAGAGGATGTGACCAAGCATTCAAGATTGGGGGTCACTGGAAAGCAATATAAATCAATCACTACTTTTGCCTAAATAAGCTGTCAGAAAATCACTATTTATTAAAAGGCAATATTTACCTCTGGAAAAAAAAAATGAAAGTAATATAAATACTACATTAAAGTAGCTGTAAAGCCCTAGAATAATAAAAAAAAAAATTATGAAATATATCAAATTTGAGATAATTAATAAACAGGGGTACTTGCTACAGGGCACATTAAACATGTCTACTTATATATTATATATAAATGTATATTTTTGGCCATTTCTGACCATTTTTTTTTTCCATTAAAAGAGAGAGATACACCAATACTGGGTAATACGTCTACAAAGAGACCTAAAATACCAATATGGTTCATATTCAATTCACTTTAATAATAAAGGGTGAGTCAGTGGCTCATAAATAAAACAATTGCGTTTGCTTTGCTAACTATTAGGACTACAAAGATGGTAAATTAAAATAAAAATGAAAGAAAGTTCTAGCGCCTAAATATATATCTGGCATGCACATAGAGGGTGATTATGCCATCAATATGTAGTCCACAATTAGCAGGGTTTATCAGGGGAAATGTGCTAAACAACAACTCAGCTCAATTGGGAGGGACGTTCAGCAGCAGCTGGAAGCTATTTGACCACGTGACTGAATAGACGTTTCTATCGCTGTTAGCAGCCATCATTTCACCCAATACAAGCCTGTGCTAAAAAGACATAGAGAGGAGATAATAGACTAGTCATGGATTTGCACGGGAATACCGACTGAAAGGAACACTCGCTCCACTCCTTCGCCCATGGTTTATTTCCCGGTATGTATCAGTTGCAGGTACGGTCTGAAATAATTACGGTTTAACACATTTGTCTGTCTTTTTTCTTTGTTGTGTGTTCACATGCACACAGTCGCGGTTTCCCAAGCTTTCCCAATACAAACATCCAGTCGACGCGCTCATTCAACAAGCCGAAGTTATAAAACGGGAAATGCGATATAAACGCGCTAGACTGTGGCACGTTTCCTATTGCATCTCAGTGTAAATAATGAATTAACATACACCAAGCAACAACCACTTCCTGCGTTTGTAACGAGTCTGAAATGGATTCTTAAACCGACAAAGATGTCTCGTGGACCTACATTTAATAGTTTCAAACACTAGTTTGGCAGCATCAGGAGATTTGTGGCTGATTATTTTGTTCGTTGCTTGCATTTAACCTCTCTGCGAAAGGCCAGGTAACGTTAGTCGCAATGCACTAATTACTTTGGTGTGTGTACATGAGAATTGTGCTTGTAGCCGTTTCAACTTGTACTCCACGACAGTAAAGACGTTTGTCCCAGACAATGCTGGAGAGGCTTTACTTTCGGTTTAAGGTCTTAAAGACCTATTGCATTTGGTCTGGAGGCATTTGTGTTAAGCTATCTCTACTTGTATGATAAGTGAAGACGACGTCATCGTCTATTTAGGATTTGTATACTCACTACTATTAGGCCTGTTTTAAGTTATTTGTTTGGTGTTCTAAGAGTGCTAATTAATAGCAGCACTGTCAATTTAGAAGTAATTTGTTCTTTTGTAAAATAAGTGGAATCATTTGCATTTACCTGCAGCTGGGAGTGGGCCTTTGAGATTAGCATTGCTGTTTTTTTTTTCACTCACCCCAGAGCTCTCCGAGCTGGAAACTTAAAAACATGGAGTGGATTTGAAGCGGAGTGACTTCAGAAAGCTTTGAGGGGAAAGGGGAAATCTTTGTCCCGCTCCAGTCAACTGATGTAACAGGCCGGACTTTGATCTGTGTTGCTTGATAATAAGCAAATAATGCTTTGGCTTCTTTTTGCCGAAAAGATAAATAACTGTTAAATTTTTGTCTAAATCTAAATGACTCAATTTTAACTTCTTTTTTTTTAAGCAGTTCTTTAATAAAATATCTCGCGTTTTATATTTAAAGATACAGAAGTCTTCCTGTCAGTGTCTTTGTCACTGTCATTTATTTTCTTTTGCCATATCACTGCCATAAATATGAAGTTAGTTTTATTGCTGCAACTCAAATTTTAGTTTAGCAAGTATTTCAGTGGAAACATTGGTTAATGGTAACTTAGGTTTGTAAGGGGTTTCTCGTCAATGGGTGTTGAGATGACCCGCAGAGACATCAGCTCTGTGTTTGATCTATTTAATGTCCGATTACTCTGGTTGATGTATTCAAGGCAGATTAATCTTGCCTTTGTGTTTGCAAGAACCGTAGGACTGATTTGAGTTAACAGTGTCTGTACTACAGTAAATGCTCCCGACTGCACACAGATGTTTGTAGGACTGTATTACAGGTAACTCCTCTGACTCGGTGCTGTAGAGGATATCCTACTGAACTGACCTGGATTACAACAGTGCAAATGTTGAAAGTTAATATGTTTAAGTGTGATTTGCTCTCCTTCCCATTCACTAAAGGCCAGGACACACCATTTTGATTATCAGTAATGTTGATAACTTTAGTCATTTTAAGTGGCTCATGTTGTTATGAAAACATTTAGGTATTAGAATGTTTGGGAAAGATCCAAAACATTTTAAACAGCCTTCTGTATCTACACTGCAAACTACCGCCGACGTGAGACCTATGAGAGCCGACGAGTGGAACATACCAAACAAACTAGCTTGCCGTCGCCGACCGTCGGCTTGGTGTGTCCTGGCCTTAAGACTGCTTGTCTGGGTTGGGTTAATTAATGTGGTATGGCCTGGCTTTTTAAGGGTTAAGAGATGAAACCATTAAAACTAAAGGTTCTTCTGTGGTTCATAGGCCCTTATTTTATCAAGAATCGTTGTGCGAATAAAAAGCTCTTGATACATTTAAAGGTTCTTCAGGTTAGTGTATTGTTTCTTTAAAGAACATGTTTTTCAGGAAGAACTCAAGAAGAATTTTTAAATTATCTTAAAGGATTAGTTAACTTCCAGAATAAAAAAAATCCTGAATTTACTCATCTCCATGTCATCCAAGATGTTTGTCTTTGTGTCTTCAGTCGCAAAGAAATTAAGGTTTTTGAGGAAAACATTCCAGGATTTTTCACCATATAATGGACTGCAATGGGAACCAACGGGTTGAAGGTCCAAATTGCAGTTTCAGTGCAGCTTCAAAGGGCTCTGCACGATCCCAGCCGAGGAATAAGGGTCTTATCTAGTGAAACGATAGCCCATTTTCTTAAAATAAACATTTGTATACTTTTTAACCACAAATGCTCGTCTTGCACTAGCTCGACTTCACTCATTACGTAGTCACGTTGGAAAGGTCACGCGTGATGTAGGCAGAAGTACCAACCCAGTGTTTACATAGCAAACAACAATGTCAGATGATTGAGTTGGAGGAGAAAATGACTTTCTGAACCGGAGTTTGGAGGAGAAAATGAGACAGAGTTTTAACTTTCTTTAGTGTGTAGTTGGTGTGGGAAGTTGGGCTGGTTTTTGACGTGCATTTGTTGTTAAAGTATATACATTTTATTATTTAATTTTTTTTAAATGACCAATCGTTTCGCTAGATAACACCCTTATTCCTTGGCTGGGATCATGTAGAGCCCTTTGAAGCTGCACTGAAACTGCAATTTGGACCTTCAACCCGTTGGTTCCCATTGAAGTCCATTTTATGGAGAAAAATCCTGGAGTGTTTCCTCAACTTAATTTCTCTCCACTGAATGACAGAGACATCTTGGATGACATGGGGGTAAGTAAATTATCAGGTTATTTTTATTCTGGAAGTGAACTAATCCTTTAATGTTATGGTATTTGACTGTAAAACTTCTCACTCTCTCACTCCATCTATAAAATATACACTACTGTTCAAAAGTTTGGGATCGGTAAGACTTAGTTTTTTTTTTTCTCTTATCTTAGCATAAGTCTCTTATGTTCAAAGTTGCATTTGTGATCAAAAGCTTAGTCATTTTGCCTTGTGCTTGAAGTATTCTGCAATATCAGTCACAAAGTGAATCGATTGCTGTGTTTGCTGAGATAAAGCCTAATGTTACACAAGTATGTCTGTTACTGCAGCTGGCCTGATGTTTGTTGCATAAACCACACTGATGTCAGTCTTTTAGTAACCCAGGTTTCCTATAACATCCCTTTGGACTCTTTTCTGTGTGGTGAGGATCACAGGTTCACAAGTGGCGTGAACTTGAAGTCCTTCAGTTTGTCCTGTTTTGAGTTGGCTTATTTTCATCTCATGCTTCTGAATGAATATCAGCATGAATGTTTTGTTCAGAAAAGTATTTGTTTGGCAAATTTATTTTCACATTCAAGGGGGATCGAGGCCATTTAAATAACTTTTGCTATTTTGTTGTTGCAACCTAAAGCTCCCAGTACTGTCTGATAAATGAAGATCATTGGGGTTCTTTGTGAACTGTATGATCTGTTGTTCTATTGGCTTTGTTACACTGAGCAGTTAATTTGCTTATGTAACTTCACTAATTTGGTAAAATAACTCATTAGGCTAACAATACTGCAGGTCTTGACATGCAGCCGTTACTGTAATCTACGGAATGCTGAGCTGTACTAAATCTATTTTTAGTTCTGCTTAGTTGAGTTATAGTTTCATATCTGGTAACTGGTGCAGTTGAGGGTGAGAATTGTTCATGTATTGAGATTTCAACAGCTGTTCATCTCTGCTCATGATTAGTATGTCTAAGGAAGTGATATTTCATAGATATCGTAGTGATTTAACTTAAAATTTTCATACGTGGTGTCTCAGTTGCTTCTCACCAGAGGCGTAGCCATAATTTCAGAAGTAAGGGGGACAAATGTCAAATGTAATTTTTTTTTTTTTTTTTTTTTTTCTAATTGACAGGTTTTAATTTTTTCCTAACTCCTTTAACTGGCTAAATACACTGCTGGACAAAAAACATTTTGTATTCTGAAGTATTCTTATTTTTCCTAATGCCAATTTTATGATTTGTAGTTTTTATACTACACTTTCTTTCCATTTTTATCACAAGGCAGACAATATTTTATAGTTTCTCTATGCTACTGTAATAAATGCTATGTCAGTTAGCACTGCATTATTCAGATACTTTGTTTATTACCTGGAGATGATTTAGAAAAAACACACACAAACCATATATTGTTGCAATTGTCCATGTATTGTCTTGTTTTAATTCTTATTATTCAGCTTACTCACAGTGGTAGCCAGTGTTGGACAAGTTACTTGCCCAACACTGTAATCAAATTACTGATTACTCCTTTTAAAAGTAATCACGTTACTGTTCTGATTACTTTATTTCAACAGTAATTAGTTACATTACAAGTTACGTTACTTTTTTTTTTTTCTCCATGAAATTTATGAAATCTCAACACACGCCCCCGATAAATATTTTTTAAAGCGTCAACATTCACAGAACACTTATTTTTAACTAAAGCAAGCGGCTGCTGCGTGCATGGTTTGGCATGGCATGCCAGCAAAGAGCGCTGCATGTATAATCTCTAAAAGACATATGTTAATCACAATCTCACAAATCTGTTATAACACAATAAATATGCATAATGAATCTTTCATAATGTCTACAATTCATGTGTTATAATGAGAGGATTCGTGAGCATGCAAATTTCAGCATTTCTAGATTATAAAACACTGCATTCTGTCAGCAATGTAATGCGGCAGTAAAGTATAGAGACCTCGGTTTGTAACTATACTCGAATTACTTTTTTGAAAATAATGCATTAAATTACTCAAATAATCAAATTACAGTAACGCGTTACTAAGTAATGCGTTACTGCCCATCACTGGTGATAGCTGGATGCCTGTGTCCATATTAGGGATTTCCTGGCATGTCATAAGTTATTGCTTCTATGAGTCCGTCTTGGACTTTCTATGCGAGCGTGTCCTCTGGCTTCAACTATAAATGAAACCTACACTGCATGAGTGTTTAGCGCTCCATAATGTTCACATTGCCTCATTTTGAATACAAATAAAATGCCAGGTCATGCATAGACTATCTTTTCTCTTTTAATTTTAAATCTAGATTTATTCACACTGGTCTCTAAAAACCTCTACGTTAACACCCTTTTCCCCCACAACACCTATTCCACACCCATGCTTCTCGCTTCCTGGTTTCATATACATTTCCCCATACTTGCATAAAGTCAAGTTGCTTTTTACATCAACCTGTCCTGCATCACCTTTTAGCTTTGTGACTGAGGTTTCTCTTTGGAACACAAAATTATCTTTGTCCATCCTATTAAAGTCAGTGGGGTCCAAAACAACACTAGAAAGTATTTTTTTTTTTTTTTTTTTTTTTTTTTTTTTTTTTTTTTTTTTTTTTTTTTGGAAAAAATAATTTGTGTTCTGCAGAAGAAAGTCATACAGAGTGGATGTGACTCATTTCCGAAATATAGACTTGGTTTTCCGGTGGGTAACACCGGGCCGTCAAAAACAGGAGGTCTCCCCTACCATCATCTTGGGCAGAAACTGCATCACCCAGTTTTGGTCTCCACATAGACCTGTTTTGACTACAGGAGTGTGTGCTATTTAGCAACGATCAGAAGATTCCTATCAGATTGCATTGTGGTGTGTATTTGTGCAGGGGTGTTGTCCTTTTCTGTTAAGCATGAAACGGGATGGCACCTGCTGTGGCTCTGCCTAGAGCTGTTGGACTTGTCTAGTGGGTAAGCGCTGGTTTAGAGCACTCCTGTTCTCTCATAACTGCTGTGTTGAAAGCTGTCAGCCCCACAGAACCCTGTTAGACAACTGAACAGTATGATTGCTTTAATCCAGGGTGAGTCCAAGTTCATGAAAGGAGTGTCAATATAAAGACGCCCTTATCTTTCAAAACAAATTAGGCCTTATATGCTTTTCCTCAAACTTATGGCTCACTCTGTTGTTGGTTTACTGATGTTTTATGCTGTTGCAAACCTGTTTTTCTAAAAAGCAGAGATTAAAGCATTTAGAGAACTTGTGTAATTATGAACATAATAATTGTCAGCAGTTTAACCCCCAAATTCCATTTGCTAATATGCAATTTAGCCCACAATTTGTTTAAAGTTAGTGTGTGTGTGTGTGTATACACATGTGCGTGCATTAACACGCTAACTTTATAAATGCACAGCTGAGTTAAGGCTTGGAGGCTATTGCCTTAATCTTGTGAAAAAAAGAAGAAAATATTATAAAGCCAATCAATGTGTATAATTTTTTTTTTCTTTTTTTTTTAAATTGGTTTTATTATATAAATTTAAATATGAATTGTATTACTGCCTTTTTTAAATGAGAAAGTTGGCAGGAAAGTGGAGTGGGAGAAAGAGGGGGATACTGGGTTCGAGACATGTTTTTGTATGGTATGAACTATGCACAACCCTCTGTCTCTGCTCCAACATTGTTTCATATTTAAAACCATTTTGTAACGTTATTTGTGCTGTTGTAGCTTCTGTGTTTATGCCACCTTAATGGCGTTGCATTATATACCCCTTCAGATGCAGCTTTTGGTCTCCCTTACAGTGTGAATAACAGAAAACAATTTATGTGAGTATTACCTGAATGTTTTTTATTTTTTATGATTTTTAAATATCTTCTAGGGTTTAGTTAGTCTCTCAGGTAAGCGGTTTTTGCATTTCTTTAATTGAGTTGTGTAAAAGTGCCATGTGTCTGACTTTTTTTTTTTTTTTTTTTTTTTTCTCAGGTTATGGGTGTTGTATGAATAGAGCATCCGTGTGACATTTGGGTTGACACCATGATTTGTCGTCATCTACTTTCTCGGTCCTGCTTTGCCCTGCCTCAGTGTCATTAGACCCTGTTGAAGATTATGACCCTGTTTCAGAGTGCCATCCCTCATCTTGAAAATGCATCCTCCACTTTGGGCAAAAAAACAAACCAAGAGACATTGGCATTGTAAGCCCATCATATTAGACCCTGTTGAAGATTATGCTTTGTAATATAATACAAAGTATAATGTTATATGTACATGCGCATATCTATATATATATATATATATATATATATATATATATATATATAGATATATATATATATATATATATATATAATATATATATATATATAATTTTTTTTTTTTTACCATGTTGGACATTTGTGCAGCTACTTGTTGGCTGGACTACTGTACATAACATAAAGAGGAAGTGTGATGCACTTCCATTTCTATTTATTTATTTTTACAGGCACTTATGAGTGGCACATAAGGAAATCTTAAAGGTGCAAGGTTGGGATTTCGGCAGGTCAAAGGTTTTACGGGAGCAGAAAAATCTAGGGAAGCCCAGTTTTGTATAAGTATTACATTTAGTAAAGACAAAAGCCAGGCCCAAAAAATCCCCCAGAACCCCTATTCGCATTTCAATCAGCTCTGCACAGAGGGGGCAAACTACCTGCAAAGCCCCTCCTCATAAACTCAAAACCATGCAAAGAGTGGAGACGATCCTGCTGAAAGACATCACCTCACCCCTAAATATCATGCAATAATGTGATATCATTTAAAATGGTCTTTGGTTTCTGACAGAACTGTAAAAGTCCATTGTCTGTGTTTGTTGGTGCTTTGCCACGGAGCTTAATTGCTCCTTGCATAGAGTGTGCAAATTAACATGTTTACTACTTTGTAAAGGTTGGACAGCCATTGAAGACTGTATTGTTTGGCATTCACAAACTTGCCACCCACTTCTTGGTGTTCCTCTGCCTCGGGTAGTCCAGCGGCGGAGAGGCGTGACCCCTTTAAAAGGTTGTTTACTTGTATCAGAGAAAGGGCTAAGATGCTCCTCAATGAACTCTTGTCTACAATTCAATTACCCTTGGGCCGCTTCAGCAGCTCGTTATGAAATGCTGTTTTTCAATTTGGAGTTTTATGCACTGTACGCGAAGAACATAGGACTTTTTTTTTTTTTTTTTTTTGCAGTTGTTTGTAGCCAACTGCCCTAATTGTTGAATATCAGATTTAAATGTGATGTAATTTAGGAGGGCAGGAATTGTGTTAGAAATCAGGGCATCCAGTCGGGATTTCACACACTGCAATGCACTAGTCTCTAAGCATGTCTAACGACCCCCCCCTCCTCGTAGCCTGTTTTGCCACTGACCTTGTCTGGCGGAATATTGCTTATGTGAATTTGCAGTTTTTGCTGAAAACATTTTGGCTCCATATTCTTGAAGACAGACTTTTTATTGCTCTTCCTGTTATCTTCAGACTAGACTAGTTTAAAAGAGGAAATGGCCTATCTTTTACCCTCCCTTATTTCCTATTTTTAAAGGGCTTTATGTGAAATGGTCAACTGGAGCGGGTTGTGTGTGGTAAAGCTAGAAATGTATTTCTTCTCTGCTTTGTCATGTGATGTAATGGGCCTGAAAAGGGCCTTGGACCAATAAACCATATTGTAACACTCACAAGTGAGGCATTGAGCATGCAACTGACAGAATAATTCAGTTGCTGTGCTATTAACAGTCCACAGTTGTCTGAGTTTCTAGAGGAGTGTAGATTGTGTGTGTGTTTTCTCAAGCGTGAACCGAATCAAGATAATCTGATGGTGTTTTCTCTTTAGAATCTTACAAAATGTGTAACCTTAGTTCAGGATTGTTTAGTTACAGAATCAAATAGCTGAGTTTATAGAGGGCATGTAAAAATTTAAATTGTTTTGCAGCTTCTCCATTTGCTACTTTCTTTATAATTTGTACTGTATATAAATGTATGTAATGCTATATTTATATTAAAATAAAATAAAATGCTGCTTTATCATTTATAAATATTTTATTCATACATTATTTATATAATGTGATGTTACATGAATTATAATAGCATATTAAACTGTTATAGTATATATTAAACATAGTATTAAAATGGTATTCTTTAATGTGCATATTAGATAAATTATATATTAAATGGTATATTAAATGATCATTCATAATTGTGTATATTATAAACAATATAATATATGAAATGATATTAATAATTATACATTTACATTAATAGTAATATGTAAGAAGATGATGATGATGATGATGATGATGATGATAATGTATTATGTTGTGTTATGGGAAAAGGAAACATTGATTTATCCCAGTCATTTAACTGTGTGCCTCTCGTTTTTATCTCCCTTTTATCTTCCCAGGTGAGCCTAACTAACAGCTGCTTTGACTTGGTTTCCCAGCAACCACTGGCAAAAAAACAGCGGCCTTGACCTCCTTATTGGTGGAGGGGCATAGGTGAAGGAGTGGACCCTAACTGCCTTCTTTTTCTGTTATTTACTTTTTGTAACGAGGGGGAATAAGGTGCTAATAAGACCACCCAGAGCATGGGGCAGAAGGTTCCGGGAGGCATAAAGACTGTGGACATGCGGGACCCGGCGTTTCGGCCTCTCAAGCTAGAGCTGCAGGCCCTGGACTACATTAAGCCCTCCCGCCTGGATATGTTGTTGGACATGCCATCAGCCTCACAGGAAGTCCAAGTTCAGCACTCGTGGAACAACGATGACCGGTCGCTAAACATCTTTGTTAAAGAGGACAATAAACTCATATTTCACCGGCACCCTGTAGCGCAGAGTACAGATGCTATCCGGGGCCAAGTGGGATACACACGGGGACTGCATGTGTGGGAGATCAGCTGGGCCATGCGCCAGCGGGGCACCCATGCAGTTGTTGGCGTTGCGACGGGTGAAGCCCCGCTGCATTCTGTAGGATACACTGCACTTGTAGGAAACAATAGCGAGTCCTGGGGCTGGGACCTGGGACGTAACAAACTCCATCACGATGGCAAGAACCAGCCCAGTAGGACGTATCCAGCTTTTCTTGAGCCTGATGAAACCTTTATCGTCCCAGACTCATTTTTGGTGGTCCTGGACATGGATGAGGGGACTTTAAGTTTTATCGTTGATGGACAATATTTAGGGGTTGCTTTCAGAGGACTCAAAGGAAAGAAGCTATACCCTGTAGTGAGTGCTGTGTGGGGACACTGTGAAATCCGAATCCGGTACATCAATGGACTTGATCGTAAGTATCATCCTTTCTGCTTGTTTGAATTTGCCTATGTTATCTGAGTCTGTTTTTGCATGGCTCCTCCAGTCGTCTCTTGAATAACAAGGATAGCGCTGGAGCTAGTGTGTCTATGGAAGGCTTTGTTTCTCATCCATTAATTCGGTGAAACCAGCTCCATTTACCTGATAAAGACAATGACGTCATTCATTATCTTGGACACGTCCTGGAAGCTAATCATTAAACTGGCCGCTTTGCTTTGCTCTGCTCTGTCCTTATTACGTCTTGATCAGATTCCACTACCAGTGGAACATTTAAGAACAGACTTTCTTGTTTTTATAAATATAAGTTGTTTCATCCATTACTATAGAGCAGCAAGCTTTTGTTTAACAGAAAATTAGTGATTGGCCAGGCCAGTTATTTGAGAATGTGAGAGAACTATGCTTGTTTAATGGAGTCAGTTTCAAAACTCTGTTATGACGGTCTTTTCGATGAATAAATCAATTTTTTTGTTTTGTTTTTGGATTTGATAGTGCCATTTTTGAGAATTTTTTTGATTTATTGGTGTATTTTTCACATTTTCTCACTTTTGGATTTGATAGTGCCAGTAAACGTGGTATTACTAAAATTCTAACACATTTTCGTAATCTGACATTGTTAGGTGGGTGACTGCTGTGCGATATGGACAAAAAAAAAACTATCACGATTTTTTTGATCAATTTTTGCGATTTCAATTTTAATCACGTTTTTGACACACACAGACATGCTTTACA
The DNA here is from genome assembly GCF_018340385.1 of Cyprinus carpio. Classification (NCBI taxonomy): domain Eukaryota; kingdom Metazoa; phylum Chordata; class Actinopteri; order Cypriniformes; family Cyprinidae; genus Cyprinus; species Cyprinus carpio. Next base: position 11,404,896 of record NC_056594.1, on the reverse strand, counting down.
GTCATAAATGCATTCAGTATAAATTTGAAACATATTTCCAAAAGAAAACCAATGAGAGCCTTATCACAAAGTAGTAACATGCCTCTAGAACAGACATAAGTCAAAATAATCACTAAGTAAAGATTTCAAACAAAATGTCTAGAGACATATGGCAAAAAAATAAAAAATAAAACCCGTGTCCAGGGGTTTTTTTTTGTTTTTTTGTTTTTTTTGCCATGCATTGTCATTCCTTACCTACTTATTTTTTTTTTTGTATTTTTTTTTATTCTTTATTATGTGTTTTTTGTTCTGTCGCTGTCATTCTGTTGCACTGCGGAGCTTCTGTCACGAAAACAAATTCCTCCTATGTGTGAACATACCTGGCAATAAAGCTCATTCTGATTCTGGTCATAGAGCTCATTGTAGCGGTGACTCAGGTGCTGCAATATATTTATTGCCCAAGGTTCACACATACTCCGTTTGCAGTGCGTATACAGTATGTGTATGCGGTTCAGAAGCAGCATTGAAAGCGCATTATAATAATGCGCGAGCGCGACTCTCTCCGCTCACTCGCAGATTTCCTCTGCTTTGTCACAAAACCTGACACGCATGCTCAAATACACGCTGCTCTCATCCGGAGAGAGTGCGCGCAATTAAAACGTGTCTCCTCTCACTCACAACTTTCTCTATGCTCATGCGCTAGATATTCATTCTTTTCGCACCTCTCGATTTCTAACCTTTTCTGTTCACATCTTTTACCGCGTGCAGTGTGAACGCTCTGATCCATTAACATGGGCTCGGAAAAAATACGCATCACAGACTGAGTGTGAGAGTGTGGTTATGGATTTGCGTAGTGTGTTCTTTTGTCGAGTTTGTCTTAGGTGCGCTGCATTCTGATTGGATCGGATAGCATACTGCGGGAGATTGGGACCGCGGAAAATCGTGCTATAAAGCGATTTAGAAATCACGCACACTCAAATCGTGATTTTATTACGATTTCGATTAATCCCACCGACCTAGTTTTAACAGTAAAATATAACAAAACTGCATTTTGTTCATTTTTAGAAGTATTTTGTACCGTTCTTTGGATTTTATGGTGATTTTGAAGATAAAACTTACAATGTGTATTTGATTCAAAAGAATTTTAATTGCTGTAAGTTGTTCTAGAACAATATTAATTCTCTATGACATTAGTAGATTGAAGTCAAAGCCAATTGTTTAAGTTTTGGGAACATGTCTTTATCACACCTAATGTTTTATTTGCACTGTAAAAATTTTTACTCTAATGCATAGCTGCCTTTAGTTTATATTTTAGGAATACGGGTCCTTTTGAATTAAAAAGTTTAATAAAACCTTTGCTCTAGAAAGATGATATGGCTGACGCAGAAGCCGACACTGATAATATGCACACCCCCACCCCCAAGTTTAATTTCTTGAGAAAAGGTGTAAAGGGCTATATATATTACTCAGTCATGCAAATGAGAACTAGTTAGTGTGAAATGTCTTTCCTAAAATTGCATTTTCCAGGTTACATAACTTTTTTTTTTTTTGTTGCTGTTTTTGCATGTAGTTTCTGTGAATCTGACTCATTTCCTCAACCCAGCATGCTGTAATGAGTCAGTTTTGGAGGACATTCTGGTGATGTTATCATTCTGTGGTCATATAATGAAAGGATGCAGGTGAGGGCCAGACTTACTCATGTCTGGGCTTCACAGGGACAGCTGTAACCCACTTTGCTCTCAATGGTAACGGTCTCCGGGCCACTCATGATGCCCTGTCCAATGGAATACATGTTTTATCACCTTGATGTTTTGCATACCATCAGGTGATGGAATGACTCTTAAATGTCTTTCCTGAGTGTGCCATGTTTAGCAACATTTAATGAAGGTCTGACTTGAAGTATTGCTGCAGCCTTAATGCATCAGTTCAGGACACAGGTGTTCCCATTTTTGGAGAATTCTCATCCCTTCTATGTGTGAGAAAGTAGCCAGAGTATTACTCAGCCTCTGACTCCAAGGCCTTGGCTTCCTTTTGTATCCGTCTTGTGTCAGTGCCTTTAAAGCATTCCTCAACATGCTTGCGGTCAACAGAGGTATAGTTGTGCTGTTATTTATCCCTTACATCACTCTCTTTGGTTTCCCCAGTGTCTCGTTTGCAAAGTGTGCGTTTTATGAAGTAATCTCAACATCCGAACAGGTGGTGCTGTGTGGAAACCATTCTGAAGTCCAAAGTACTTGGGGTTGTTATATGGCTGGACTAAAGGGGACCTGTGGGGAAACTTGTAATACTTTAAGCCAGGTGCACACTGTATGATTTTTTTTTTTTTTTTTCTTCTCTTGGTAATTGTAAAAGAAAATCGGCAGTCTTTATTCGCTCCGATAAAGATTTGTCAGTTTTGTAACCTAAGGGTCAAATATTATACATAAATTAATATATATTCAACTTTGAAGAAATTTTGGGCCTGTGGACTTTTAGACAACATCTACAACAAATGCCATATCATAACGCTATAGTACCACATGCTTGCTCTTAAAAGGGTTATGAAATGGATTGAAGTTGTTTCATAATTTTTCCTCAGGTGCACTTATCTTATATTTTTTTTAAAATTGAAAAAAAAAAAAAAAAATCACTTAGTCATTTTCTAGCCTAAATTTAGCCCTTTGATTTAAACGCTCTGACGTCTCCCACCAGACACGCCCCTTCCAATATAAACACCCACTGCTTTGATTGGCTAACATCTTTGCATGTGAAAGGGCATCTAAATACAATTTTCTTTCATTTTACTAATACACGTTTTCTTATTTAAGGATGTCTAGGGTAAAATGGCACTGTCAATCCCCCATATATGCTGTAACTAGTTTAACTATTTTTTTTGTAATTCGGTGTTAATTTTTTTTATTGTAAAGTGTATTAATTTTGTTTTTTGTGTTATAATTTAAATTTAATAAAATATAAATAAAAATGTAAATATATATATTTTTTGGGAAATATATATATATATATATATATATATATATATATAAAATAAAAATAACACTTGCAGGATTTATGATTCTTCCTGTTTCAAAGTTAATGAGAATGTGACTCATGTGGTGTAGCATCTGACGTCATGCTTTAAGATGTGGGCCGGGTTGGATGTCAACCGCAGGCTGCAATGAGATGCAGTTTCATATTTTTGTATTGTTTCTTGAGGTTAGTTTGCAAGTGTTTTTTTTTTTTTTTTTTTTTTTTTTTTTTTTTTTTGTGAAAAAGGTCTTTCTTTACCTAACAGCAGTTTCGCTCTTGTGATTGGTGAGACATGAGTTGTTCACAACTCAACTTTATTATATGATGATGGCGAATGTTAATCATGATCTCCAGATTTCAAATCCTGGTTTTTCAGAAGAGTAGAAAAAGATAATTCATGTTTTAAACCGGTGGGTTAGTTTTGAGTGTTGAAACTTGCTGTGTGTTTTTATTGTAGACCTCTTACGTGTACATATCAAGAATATTTTGATTCTCCATTTCATGACCCCCTTAAGAACCATAAATCCACATGTCTGCTCTTCATTCGCCCAGCCACAGACGCCGGGCGTTCCTAACATTTGTGCAAGGTCTTGGGCTTGTGCTGTACCATGTCAGTTTTGTGTGTAATTAAATAAAGTTAGAACACAATTGAGATAAAACAACCAGTTTAGCACACAACCCCATTGTACAGTCTGTTTTGGCATTTACCCCAAGATCTTACTGGGAAGGACAGCCCACACCTGGCTTTACAAGCTTGTGCAGTATTTGTGATGATCCTTACTAATGAATTTGTCTGTCTCTTTCTCCCCTGTAGCTGAACCTTTGCCGTTAATGGACCTCTGTAGGCGATCGGTGCGGGTCGCATTGGGAAGAGAGCGACTGAGTGAAATCCATGGACTGCCCTTACCTGCTTCTCTTAAGAACTACTTGCTCTACCAATGATGATAGTAGTGCCTTCACTACCATTCAAGGCATAGTGTCCATCTGTATTTCTCTCTGGGATTAATCTTTCTGGCAAGCCTGTTTCATTACATCTTTGTTTGTTTTCGGTGCCATTCTTGGTCACTGGGCATGGTACCAACAATATTTTTTACAAATCAGACTGAGGATGTCTCTTGCTTGATGCTTTCAGGATCAAGTGTGGCATGGTCTCTCGTTGCTTAACTCATATACTGGAAATCCACCTTGAAGGCTTTCGCCAGAATGTAATGGCAGATACGAAAACAAGAACCCTTCTCCTCTCCAATCATGGCTTAGTGAAACTTCAGCTGTTTATCAAGGCCTTTTCCTTTTTTTTTTTTTTTTTTTTTTTTTTTTTTAACTCCATCCGTTTTTTTTGTTTGCATACCTTAGGCTTTCTTGTATCATGTCATTAACATAAGGGTCCATATAGTGACTCTCTGCAGGCAATGCAAAATACATTACCTTCTCAAGACCTTTAGGCTTAACAACCAGCAAGTTTTTATGTTGATAGACATTTTTATACGTTTTTCAATTGTTCTTACCCTTGCAGTCTGTATAATAAAGTAGCTGAGTCAACTTCAGATCTGTGGCCATGGTTAGCAAGTAGATGACACTTAAGACGATGTCTTCCCTTGCTCACTCTTGGCAGGTTAAAAATAGCCTGGTTTTAGCTGCAAGTCTGACTGTCTGGCCTGGAAAAACAGTCATTGACGTCTGTGAGGGGGGAGTTGAGAGACTAGCATTCATGGAAACAACCACGGCTAGTGTTATGCTAGCTTTTTAAAGCACTCAACGAGTCTCTTGCCTCTAATCACACTGCAATATCTGAAGTGCCTGGCTCATGATACTGGTATATTAAGAGAAAGCCATGATTTGAAGTCCTTTTTATATTAAATTAAATATTGCATCACTGTGAAACTATGTAGCATACATTAATCAAAAAGCGGTTGTATAGCTTACATTCTGTAATGGTAATTGAAATTATGTTAATGTCAATATCCTTATAATAATGTTTGCCTGTTTTATTCTTGAGGACTGTTTTTAACTTGTTGATTTTGTTGAGAAAAGCAGGGATGGAATAGTCACACTGTTGTGTGGTGCCTTGTCTATGAGAAAACCATGTCAAAAGTGACATGACGGCAAATGTTGATGTTTCTTTGCTCTTTTTAAGTCTTGATGCAGGGAAGGTAAGATTGCTGATTGTCATTTGTTTTCCAGGTGGGTTTTTTTCCCCCATTCTAGTCTTTTAGATGTGTAAATGTAGTTCATGTTTGGCAGCTGTTTTGCTGAGCATGAGGGGTATAGTTTGGTTCCGTTTTTAAATCCTTTCTGCCTGCAGACCACCATTCTCTTTGTATTCAGTGATGTAGATAATATTGGTAACTATCTAATAAAGTTTATTATAATTGACATCTTTTCTGTTTGTGGTTTTTATGTTCCTTAAACATGAATTTGCTTATTTAGTGTGTGTGTTCTTTTTTTTCTTTCATTTTATAACTTTGCAATTGAAACAGGAGGTTTGGCTGGGATGTTTTTGTATCTTTATTAAATTTCCATTTAATTGTTACAGACATGAATCATGATTTGCAGTTGCAAATGTTATTGGGGGCGGGACATTCTAGAGAGCATTTGTTTAGATGGCTTTCTGTACAGGATGAGTCATCACTGTTTTTAGAAGTGAAGACTGTACATTTAAGTATGTATATATCTGCTTTTTAGGGTCAAAGCTAACAGACATGAACTGAAAGCCTTGATTTGATTTGTCTGTCTTGCCAATAAAGGGTTAGTTCACTGCTGACAAAATGGTTTTAATAAAAGTTAGCTGTGTATGCAGTAGAAATGCAATTTAAAAAATAAAGTTAATAAATCTGTGCTATATGACTACAGGAAAAAGGTAGGAACCTTTAACACCCATAATACACCGGGATCGATTCAGAATATCTGTGAAAAGCCCTGGAGCTGTCAAAAATAAACTGACAAGTACACAGGGATATCTTTGTGCAGGTCACAAAATTGTTCATTCACTAATGCTATCAACAATATAACGTTACAAAGTGGGTTGAAAATGACGTCTAGTGTAACCCAGCATAAAATGGTCAAATTGATAAAATGTAAAGCAAAAATCTGGTTTTGTCTTATTGTAGAATGTTTGCACTATTTACAAAAACACCAGAGACGGAAATTAAATTAGATGATACACGGTGACCCTACCAACAGGCTACGTCTGTTTCTCTGCTTGAAAGAGCTTCTCTTCAGTAACTTATTTTGTTGATGTCAGTAAGCGTTTTATTAATTTCTCCAACATAAACACTGGAAACTTTATCTGTAGACATAACAACTCTGGAGCTAGACGAGAACAAGGAAAATCTGTTCCTAGCAAACAGCATCTCCTCTGACAGTTGTTTTAGGTTTGCAATCTTCGGATAGCGTCAAGCCCAAGGTAAATGAGTTGCTGTGTGTAATGGAGTGGATTTTCATATCAGTGTTCCCACTGTCATCCTGACTTGGCGGTTGCCATGGCAATGTGTTTGCATACACAGAGCATTAGAGCTTCAGCATGAGGTCACTCATCTCAAGTATGCAGCTTGGCTGGAACAGTATGCTGTTTGGGTGTCTGGAACGGCACATTCCTCCCTCTAATATTTTCAAAATGGTGAAGGTTGGGAGTTTCTGTGTATACTTTTTATGAGAGAAAAAGGTCCAAGTTGGCTTACAACTGAAGAAATGTGTTATCGGTTGAAGAACTATTGTAGGTTCAGGAGGTTCAATGGACTTTACTGTGGTGAACTGAAGTCGTGTTTCAAGGAACTTGCTATTCTGTATTTGTTTCTTCAGCATTTACTAATATAGTATATGATGCATATCCATTTTTTGTCTCTGTCACCATATGATTCTTTGAACCAGTTGTTACAAACAAGCCAAGACAGAGTTTTTGTAATATTTCCTATGATAAATTTAGGGAGAAAATCTGTGAAATGGAATTGAAACTGGTAAAATAATACCAATCTTAAAAGTATTATAATTGGTGCTAATATTTATTATTTAGCAATATAATAACAATATTATTATTATTATTTGTATTTTATTTTATTTAGTTAGGAATTAACCGTCTGGTGTCTGCTGGGTGTTGCCAGTAACACTGTAATTTTCAAAATGTTAACATTACTTGAAAAAATATTGCACACTCCTTGCCTTAATATATCCAAATTTACTTAGAAGATAGTTTATGAAAACTTGAATATACTAAGTAACCTTAACTGGATTTTTTTTTTTTTTTTTTTTTTTTTTTTTTTTTTGAGACAATTTTTTTTTTTTTTTTTTTTTTTGGTAAAGTTTACAAATTAAAATTTACAGTGAATGTTGCAGCAGTGTGGGTTGCATGTCATATCAGAAAGTCACATCTCTGTGATCTTTTCATCTAGAAGGCGACCAGTGGGATGCTAAAGGGACAGAATGGCCCATTCCAGCTCGATGATATGTCCAATGTGGGATGTCTTCATTGTAGACTGCAAAATAAATGTCAAATCACATGGACAAATCCCATAAATTTTTTTGTAAACGGTCCCTGGGTTGGTGTGAAACCATAATTGTGACTAGGCAAAACGGAATGCAGTCAAATGCATAGCTCTTAACCACTAAAATGCACTTTTATTACAAATTTATATTTATGCTTTGGAGAGATGTTTTTACTCAAAGCAACTTTTTTACATTTAAGGCATGCTGTTTTTTTGCCAGTACATGCATTCCCTGGCAACTGAACACATGACCTTGGCATTAGCACCATGCTTATTTTTGTGAGCTTCAGGATACCATGCAAATGGTGTCTTTAACACACCTTAGAAAAATTTTCACTTTCCCTGGGCTTCATTGGCCTCGGGTGCAGATAACAGGAAGCATCCATTAAAATGGTGTATTTTTTAAAAGTTTAAAAAGTATCTCAGAATATAGTTATTCTCGTGAGATCACAAAAAGCAACTTAGAAAATGAGTTATTGTACACTGGACTCATTTTAGATCTTGCACTGACAGAAAAGTGTGATTGGAAGAATATGATGCTCTGCTTGAGCACACTCATGAGGTGTTACTTCAGACACTAATCTGATATGTCCTGTGTTCATTTGTGTAAATATTTTTGGTCCCTCAAGTGTTCTCGGGAGTGAAATAAGTTGTATTCACATGATACAGTTTGTGCTACTCTGTACGTTGGATTCCTGTCCTGTAGTTTCAAATAAAACAATGTAGACATATAAATGAGCAACACTCATGCTTGGTTCTCTGAGGACTGAATCAAAGGGAAAACTCTCAGTTTAGACTAGACTGTTTCAGATGGGCCGGAGGGGTATACCAGATCAAACCAGACACTGAAAATCATTACCATGTGAAGGTTTTAAAAGGTAAAGTGAGAGACAGTGAAAAAGAAAACAGCCATTAACCACTTGCAGGGCTGGGAATGAGCCATATCAGGGAGGGAGACTTCATCATAGGGGCTGGCATTAGATCTTTTCAGGTTGTTTCCAAACGATGATATATGCTGGTGAAATTTTAAAAGAAAGACTGAGGGGAAAAAGTGGCAGAGAGTGATAGAATACATGTGGAAAGGCTCTCGTGTGTCTCAAAGTCTGTGTGAACAAGCCGTCCCAGCTGCAGAAACAATGCCATAGCTGTCCTGTAACTATCGGTGGGGAATTTAGCTCATGGAAGAATGGTAATAAGTTACCAGAGAATCACCTCTCTCTGGTCTGCTTGAAGGAGAACGCTGACAGGTCATCCTCTTCCTGAGTCTATTCAAATGTAGGGGCAAGTGGGGGTAAGATGTGTGATATTTTTTTTTTTTTTTTAGTGAACATGTCCTTTAGGCAATAAGAAATGACAATGCGACAATAACACATCTTTAGAAATATGACTTCTCCAAAAGTTGGTCTAGTGGCATAACCTAAGGGTTAAGCTATCAAATTATTGGGGAGTATGTGAAACAATTTTTACTAATTCAATTAAATAATTTTCCCAATTTTTGTAGCACATATTCACTTTTTTATAAATCACCTAAGGAACAGTTTAATATTCAGAATGTAGTAAAATGATTTTATATGTTTTTAATTATAAAAAGATTATATTTATACTTTGGCAAGTCACCTAATGTCAAAGTCAGTTTTTTTTTTTTTATCATTTTCTTTAATATAATTTTATACTACCATTCAGGACTTGTTCTAAATGTTCTCTCTACATTATTTTTATCGTTATTATTTGCTTCAATTTACTAAAGACTGACTCTGAGTGCTTCAGTTTGCATTAAAGGGGTCATGCTGCTAAAAAGAACATTATTTTGTGTATTTGGTGTAAGAAATGTGTTTATGCAGTTTAAGGTTCAAAAAACATTATTTTCCACATACTTTACATTATTGTTTCTCCACTATGCCCCGCCTTCTGAAACACGTCGATTTTTACAAAGTTCATCAGTCTGAAAAGCAAGGTGTGCTCTGATTGGCCAGCTATCCAGTGCATTGTGATTGGCTGAATGCCTCAAGTGTGTGACAGAAATGTTACGCCCCTTAACATATTGTAATGCCCTGTCCAGCCGGAGCGACGAGACATAAACATAAAACCCATTAAACGTGATATAAACATGATTTCTAGTCGTGTCCTCTTTTGGAAGACCAAACAAAGTAGTTTCACTTTCTCAATGAAACAGCGCCACACACCGCGGCCTAGAGTGAGTGGGGGCAGGCGGGCTTGAAAACAGTGTGGCAGGCAGATTCTATGAAGGAGCGTACCTTGGGCTTGCGGCAACCACATGTGATGACCCCGGGCTGGAATCCGTTTCGTCCACGGTGAAAGCTGATTCTGTGATCCACAGTGCAAAGTTGATGTATTTCCTCAATGACCAGCACGGATCAGCTCCAGGCATGACGAAATGGGTATCGTACTCTTTTGGAAGGCCAAACAAAGTAGTTTCACTTTCACAACGAAATACACAGCATCTATACGACATGGACAATAATACTACAACGAGGAGAAAAGGTACGCCTTCTTTCATTGCGTGAACATCTGTGTGGCGTTATGCAAATCTTCCCACATAGTGACGTAGATATGTGGAGGAGAAAAGGTACGCCTTCTTTAATTGTGTGAACATCTGTGTGGCGTTATGCAAATCTTCTCTTTGTAACTTTAAAGAACTTCTTTATGAAAGTAAAAGTGACGTGACATACAGCCAAGTATGATGACCCATACTCAGAATTCGTGCTCTGTATTTAACCCATCCAAAGTGCACACACACCGTGAACACACACCCGGAGTAGAGGGCAGCTATTTATGCTTGTAACACTCCAAAGAGAAAGGAAAAATATAAATCGCATCATATGACCCCTTTAATATTCTTGAGTTTTTGATGAGCTGAGAGATAACAGGAAATCTATTTCAACTGTGTGTGTGCAAGACAAGTGTGAGAAGGAAAATGCTATTTTATACCTAGCTTCTTAGAAAATAATTTGCATTAAATACTTAGAAAGACATCTAGGTAGATACCTTAAATGGACACATGTTGAATATGCATTATGATTGGATGGGTCAGAGTGTTATTTGGGGTCACACTCTGCAGCCATGACTGTAATGACTGTATGACTGTCACATTTTCTTGCAAGAAAATAAATATTCAAAAGACTTTTGTCTCACACCTTTATTGAAATAGAAAATTGAGGCACCAATCAACATATAATAAAAATTATTACACTTTAAAATAATTGTTTCTCATTTTGATATATATTACAATGTAATTTATTCAAGTGACAACAAAGCTGAATTTTTAGCATCCATTATCCATTCTTCAGTCTTTAGTGTCAGAAATCATTCTAATACTGATTTGGTGCTCAAGAAACATTTCTTATCAATGTTGAAAACATTTGCACTGCTTAATATTTTTGTGAAAACTGTGGTGCCCTTTTTCAGGATTCTTCGATGAATAGAAGAAACAAGCATTTATTTGAAATATAATTTTTGTAATAATGCAAACGTTTTAACTGTTGCATTTTTGTCAAATTAAAATAATTACTGTGAAAAGAAAATCTTACTGACACCCAAACATTCTGTATATAATGGACTTCTCAAAATATGTTGTCATGTTACAAAGATTCAGAATATTGTGAATCCTGAATATTAAAAACCACTGTATGATTTTTATAGTTCTGCTCAGTGATAACAGATGGGTAAACTGATAGTCCCCCATTGAATATCTTCAAAATGAGTCAGGTTTCCTCACTTACTCCACACATATTTTTGTCTTTTTGCAACCCATTATTGGCTCTTTTCAAAAATGACTGATTGAGTGTCGTATCATTAGCTGAGACTGAAAATATGACGGCCAGTCTATATTGAGATTTTCTGATACACAGTACGGACAGGACAGAGATTTCATTTGGTTTGTCTGTGCCAAAGAATGTCTCTTTTCTCTCTCTTTTTCCTCTCTCTTGTCTTTCAGGCACGCCATCCATGTCCCCAACACCTGCCAAGTCCGTCATGGCTGCTGCCAGTGCCTGATGCTTCATAGTGGAGTGAGTAGTCATGGAGGCTGGGAAGGGTTTTAGATTCAAGCTGCTCTCTTGGCACACTTGAATTGAGCTCCATGCCAATAGATCTCACAGGGCCTTTGCCTCCTAAACAGGGACACCCCTCTGAGAGCCTGGGCCCCCAAAACAACTCCATCTACTCTCCCTGTGCCAGGCAAAGGATTTATCCAACGTCTTTATATGTTGCTCATATAAATGCAACCTTACCAGACTGTTCCCCAGGATTAAACTGAGTGAAGCTGTAATCAATCAATAATAGTAAATAATTCCTAAAGCAACTAATTCCTGGTGATGCGAGATTGAGGTTTTCATATGATTTGCTCTGAAAGATTACTTTTTGTACATGAAGAAAACAAAAAGCAACTAATTCCTGGTGATGCGAGATTGAGGTTTTGGTGTGATTGAATAATGATGACAAAATTTTATTTTTGCGGAGTAACCCTTTAATAAAAAGCTAATATTTTTATACAATTTTTTAATTTTGATTCCTGTTTTTAAAATTACATTTACATTAACATTTATATTTATTAATTTATCCAAAGCAACTTACAAATGAGGAATACAGCAAGCAATTCATCTTAAAGAGGCAATAACATAAGAAGTTCTAAAAATACAATAGAAGTTTCATTGTCCAGAATAGAACGAGCTAGAACAGGGATGGATATAAGAAATAGTTAAAGCATCGAGGTCAAGGAAACAAAAAAAGTATAAATGGGTTATTCATAGATGCAAATAAATATTTTCTCTTATGAAGGTGTTCTTTCACCACAAAGGCAATCATCATATTTGGAAATCCTTGGCCTCAGAAAGCTTGAAAACCCCTCATATGAGAAGGAATTGTGCAACAAATTCTTTGGTTATGAACGTGTGAAATTAAACAAGATTTGAGAACCGTCCTTTTTCTTCCTGCTTGCTTATAGGGGCAAAAAGATGAGTAATATTTTTGGCTTCCTTCAAAACATATTTGATCACTCAATGATTTCTCATGAAACATTGAAAAGCTTCAGCACACACCATGAGTCATCTCAACCTTGCATCTGATCCTCATCAGCCTTTTGATGTCAGCAGGGGGACACAAGACGCAGCATGTCCGATTTCAAGACTGTTTCAAATGGTGAAATGTCTGATCGTCTTGCTGCTCCGTTATGCTCTAAATCCATATGTGCACACGCTGAGCCCGTTAAGAGAAGTTTTAAAGCATTGAAAGGTAATCATTTCACATTTGATGTACTAGGACAGCAGGACTGTCACAGTTCCACTGCTGAAAATGTCAAACATCAATAACCAGTGTTTTCATTTAATCAAGGTCTATGTAGGTTAACCATGGGAGTGACGTGTATGGGAATAAAATGCTGTGACTTAAGATACGGGCCAAACTGTGTCCTGGTGGTTGGAATGGTGTCTGCATTTGGTGTCTGGAGCCAAACAGGAAGTGTTATAGAGCGTCTGTGTCACTGTGGCCTCAGTACCATCTGCTGTTCTAACTCTCCCTCCCTTCCCTGTATGTACAGGGGCATCGCTGCTGCCAGGTATTAATGAACCTGGGATAAGTACAGTCTGACCCTTTTTAGTCTGGGTTGATTTGATGAGAAAAACGGGTCAGCAGCATAATTATAGGACAATGCCTGTCCTATATTACATGTTTTACTGCTATTGTTTAAGCATCTTGTACTGCAAAATGTGTAACAAGTTTCGTATACTAGATTTATCGCTGTGGTACTTAGTAAACCGGAAAAAATAGTTGAAATTTTAGTTTAGTTAACTGACACCAAACCAAACGTTTACCTCATAATATAGTGGATTATTTAGCATTATCATGAATATTATTAAATTAGTCAGTGGTACAGTACTTATTTCAATAATTTTGTTTTTGCATAGCATTGTATTTCTCATATATTTGGGATGTGAGCAGTTCTTTTGGTATAATTGATATACAACTATTTTTTTTATTTTGAATTCAGTTTAATTTTTAGATTTTGTTTTCATTATACTTTTAGTTAATGTTGTAGTCATTTTAGTTTTTAGTTTGTTATTTTATTTTTTGTTTTCTTTACATATCAGTATAGTTTTAGTGTATTTAATTTGAGTTATTTTAGTACTTCGACTTTAAACAAAAATGAGAAATGCATTGGCAACTAGCTAAAATAAAATGTAGCAGTTTAAATTAAACGTTTTTTTTTTTTTGTTGTTGTTGTTTTACTTTATTTCAGTTAATGTTCATTTTATTTTAAGTGTTTTATTTATTTATTTATTTATTTTTTGTTTTAGTTGTAGTCAATGATAATATCCCTGGATGTGCACCTTAGCAATTTTATTTATATAAATAAGTGACAATTTTGCTTCACTACCCCAAACAAATAAAAACTAATAATAAATAAAATAAATCAATTTAATTCTTGACACTTCAAAGACTATTCAAAATTTGTTTGTGACCATCAGTTTTATATAAGGACTATTCAATATCTGTAAAAGAGTCAGTTTTTTTTTTACTACAGGTAAAAAATTAAATAAAAATGCTATTAATAATAATCTTGAAGCATTATTAATTTTATGTTTAATATATTTAATTATTAAAAAAATTCCAAATGCTGTTTTATATGTTGCTAAATATCTGCAAACAAACTCTTCTCTCAGTCAGACATAAAATGACATTTATTGTGATGTTTGACTGTGGATCCAGATATCTTGCAATAAGCAAAAAAAGCTTTTGATATCCATATCAAACATTGCATTGATTCATGACACAATCATCAACTTCCTTATGAATGTAATTACTGGTGAGCTTGAAATGCAAACAATTTATTTTCCTCATTTTAAAGGGCTGTGCATGACGAAAATGCACTCTTTGCACAATTTAGCTCCTTAATGCCATGCTAAAATAGGAGGGATAATGTTGGCCATATGTTCTGCCCAGCTCAAGGGCACTGCTAGAGCACTACCACCCAGAAGAGAAGAAGGCTGGGTGAACCCACGCCTGGTGCACCCCTGAGCGTAAAGTGGCAAATCCCAGTCATGGAAAAGAATGTAATTACCACAAATGGCTGCCAGAGCCCACTTGAAAGTGGAAAACAGTGAACAAGACTGATTAATAAAGAGGCTGTTTGTTTAAGTGTCCCGTTTAATTAGGCAGTCAATTTATCATAGTTAGCAGCAGTAATTACTCCACTCCTTCAATATGTGTGAGGCTGTAGAGGGTATGGGTGATGCTGTGATAGTGAGGGTCAGGCCGTTGAATGATAGCTGAAGCGTGTAGGGAGCTTGTGGTTCAGACAGCCGCAGCTTCTTCAGTATATTCCCCTGATTCATCAAAACAGACCGACTTACTCACTACAGTAATACAATGTTTGACTCGCTCGAAACTAACTTTAAGTCTTGCAACAGTTTTGTGTTAATCATTCGGGCGTGAGCTAAGTGTTTGTGTGGTAAGAGGGAAGATGATACAGCATTTTCGATGACACGTTTTTGACTGTAAGGGTTAGTAAGGACATTTTTGGTAATTGTTGGCTCTATATAAGCCCTGAAGACGTTGTGCTGAGAATAAAGAGTGATGTTTCATTTCATACAATAGCAGAAAATGTGTATTCGGGGGAGGAAAAAAAACAGTTTGCACTTCCATTGCAAAATGATGAAGTAATCAGGCTTTAAATGATTTTCACAGTCTACTTAAGACATTTATAAAATGAATGTGCTGAATGTGTGTGATTCACTATTAAAAAACGGCCCATAAGAGTCACTGGGCAATTGGACCACACCCGTCAAGTTGTATGTGTTTGATTCACTAAAAAGAACCAAATCATAAGAGTCATTTTTGTAGGAGTTGGACAACACAGGTTTTGTGCTGTATGTGTTTGATTCGCTAAAAAGAACCGAATCATAAGAGTAGAGGAGTTTCATGGGAGTCATTTTTTTTGTGCTGTATGTGTTTGATTCGCTAAAAAGAACCGAATCATAAGAGTCATTTTTGTAGGAGTTGGACAACACAGGTTTTGTGCTGTATGTGTTTGATTCGCTAAAAAGAACCGAATCATAAGAGTCATTCTTGTGGGAGTCGGACTACACTGGTTTTGTGCTGTATGTATGTGTTTGATTCGCTAAACAGAACCGAATCATAAGAGTCATTCTTGTGGGAGTCGCACTACACTGGTTGCGCGTTATGTGTTTGATTCGCTAAAAAGAACCAGTTTATAAGAGTCATTTGTTTGGGAGTTAGACTCCACTGATGTGCTGTAAATTCAGTAGTTTTAGTGCAGAATTATTTAACTATGATTTAGGATGTTTGTTCATCTGCAATACGTCTCTAAAATGTTTCCTGCCAGAAGTTAAATAGACATTTAGAAAATGTACATAAGATGTTTGATTTGGAATGTATGTAAAATGATTTTTTTTTTTTAAAGATGTTGTGCTCGTTTTTTGGTCCTTTTCAGAGCTTGCCCAACATGTATGAAAAAAATGTATGGAAATATCAGTGTAATTCTTCTACATTTTTCCTCTTGTGTTTCATGGAAAAAACAGCATACAGGTTAAGTATTACATGAGTAAATAATGACAGAATTTTTTTTTTTTTTTTTTTTTTTTTTGAATGAACCATCCCTTTAAGAGAATAACATAGCCATGCTACTGTGAAAAGTCCCTTTTCTGAACCATGCCTCTATAAAACATTTCAGCTTTTATAGCATGAAGGAGTGTGGTCTGATGACTGTGCTAATGTGCAAAGTTCCACTTCTGAATCATATCGAGAAAAAAAAAAAATATCACGGTACAAAGTCATACAGGCATAAAACCAAAACTGACTTTGTTATAGACAAATATTTACAATCATGGTGGAGCTGATATCAACCGATCTTATCAATTAATTTTGTTAGACCAAGGCAAAGTTTTATAAATGCAGCTTCAGTAAATAGAAATAAGCAATGTCCTTAAATGCACCCTGCAGCTGCGAACATTTGTTTCAATTCTCTGACATGGCTAGAAATACCCCATTAGATTTTCATCCCAGGCAGATCTGAATTCTTTTTCTTGTCTTTGTTTTGCGAGTGCTGATTGAGAACATGTGCTCAAGAGCAGGAGGTAGAGGAAAGATTTGGGAGCTGATGTGAACAGGCCTGCTTCCTGTGGCAGAATTATTCACAGCCTTTTGTGGTTCACAGCTCTTCCCATCGGCTAGACATCACAACGCCTAGCCAGACACCACAACATGTTGTTTTTCAGCTATTTTCACTGCATTGACCACAAATTGTAATTTAGCTGCATTAATCCATGCAAAAGAGTGTGGCAGATGGGATGGTGTGGGCAGGACCCGCTGTGTGTCTCTCACCCCGAATTGGTGGGAAGATGTCTGGTCTCCCCAGCTTTGGATTCGGAGCTGCTGGATATGACCAGTCCCATGTGAAATGAGTGACTGCATGCAGAGCCACTTAGTTCTCTCAGTATGCTATGATTGCTGAGGTATATAAAATCATGATAGACTGTGTTTTGGCATGCTAAAAAGATTGCTAATAGTCTGTTCTCTTAAACTGTGATGTAATGGAATAAGGCCGAACTGAGGGGTCGTGGTTGTGCTGGTTAGCATAGCCCCATTAGCTCCTGCTGGTATACAGTAGGTGCCGCAAATATACTATAGCTTTGAAAAGATATGTGAAAAGCTAGGCCATTTAAAAACAATGTATGAGTAATTGTCAATGTTTAATTTGATTTCCTGTTTAAGGGATAGTTCACCCAAAAAATAATTTCATCATTTACTCACCCTTAAGTTGTTCCAAAACTCTATGAGTTGGTGGTAGTCATTGATTTCCATAGTATGGGAAAAAATCAATGGTCACAGTCAACTGTTTGGTTACCAGTATTGTTCAAAATATTTTTATTGTGTTTAACAGAAAAAAGAAACTGGTTTGTAACAATTCGTGGTGAGTAAATGAATTTTCATTATTGGGTGAACTATCCCTGTAAAAATTATATATAAATATTCATCTAAATGTATTACAAATATATATATATATATATATATATATATATATATATATATATATATATATTTATATATATATAATATATATATATATATATATTAGGGCTGTCAAATGATTAATCACGATTAATCACATCCAAAATAAAAGTTTTGTTTACATAATATATGTGTGTATACTGTGTATATTTATTATGTATATATAAATACACACACATGCATGTAAATATTTAAGAAGAATATGTTATGTTTATATATTAAATATATTTATATATAATATAAAATATAAGAATATAAATATATAAATGTATATACATGTAAATATTTTCTAAATATATAATTTATGTGTGTGTATTTATATATACATAATAAATATACCCTGTACACATACATATATTATGTAAACAAAACTTTTATTTTGGATGTGATTAATCGTGATTATCATTGACAGCCCTAATATATATATATATATATATATATATATATATATATATATATATATATACTATATATATATATATATATATATTCAAACTAGTTTTAGGAAATCCTCCAAAATACACATTTAAGTGTTTATTTCATAACACTTTATCTATTTGCATTTATAGATTTCAAATACATATTTTTAAAGGCCTGTTTATATATAGGGTTAATTTTTCGACTAAGCATAATGGTGCAATGCTCAGTATTTAGTCATGTACAAATTAGGGCTCATTTAGGTTTTAACTAGCCTACATTGTAATGCACAGGTGTTGTATAAATGGGAATATTAACAGCTAGATTTCTACATGTATTATTTCCCTCCTTTGCCTGAACACCAGATCGGAAGCAAAGATGTAATTTATCAGAGTTCTGATCAAGGCCTAGGGATTTTTCAGTGTAATCTTCTGTAATATGGACCTTCTTTTGTGATGTAATCTCTGAGCAGTTTTGCCTCAGTCTCTGCTCATGAGCGTTTGATTTTGAGACTCATGCTCTGGTAAACCTCATGTTTTACCGAGGGACATTGTAAGTAACTCCAGACAGAAGGACTGTGTTTTGCAGTCAAAGGTGTGGATAGATATGGGTGTAATGTGATATGCATGCAGGTGGGTGCCTGTATGGCCCTTTAATAGTCTTTGCAGCGATAGTTAAAGCTTGGTTATTTGTGAGATGGTTAAGATTAACTCTCCGGAACTCTGCTTGTAAGGTTCATATATTCACACACACACACACACACACACACACACACACACACACACACACACACACATATATAAGTAAGTGATCTGTGAAGAAACATTCAACATGTTGTGGATTTTATTGATTGTGTAGACATGACTAAACTCTCTCGGAGTTAGTTCAGTGCTTGAACCTTGACATTAATTCCATAAATTAAAATGTAAGATCTGAAGCTGAAGTGTGATGGGAAACATATTCATAGCAGACATTATAACTGATTTGCAGAAGATATATTTAGGTTTATGGGGTAAAGGTCAGTGTTTTGGCATAGCTGGCATGTCTGAGTTGTAATGGTTTATTCATTACTTCGGTTGATTTATGTGTTTTGTTGTAGGTTTTTTTTGATATGTTGTGTAATATAAGACTCAAATTATATAAATAGAGAGGGGTGTTTTTCAGGTCAACACTTTGAAATGACTTTTATTTAAAATAAAAGTCATTTATTGGAACCCAAAAAGTGTTATACACTTTGAAATGACTTTTACCTTTTACTGTACCTTTTGAAAAGGTACTGCCCCAGTGACAACATTTCTGAGAGTGTAGACAGCAGACGTAATTGTTATGGGGCAGAGATTAGTTGTCTCATAGCTGGGATGGACTGCGTCATTTATTATGAGTTGTACAGATATTATCTGTCAGTCCTTACTGTCACACTCATTTATCATTCAGTCCATGATAATTTAGTCATATGGGTAGTTTAAATTTATTTAGTGATTGTAGTCTAAATGTATAGAATTTTTGTAATAAATGGTCAACTTTATGGATCTTGCAGAATTGTTTGTATAGCTGAGGAATCAAATGTATCCATTGTATTATTAATTTATTGGGTATGTTATATAGTAATGCATACTTTTTTGTAGTCACATGTGAATTTTGAATGAGAAAAACGGAAATAGTGTTTCTTTGTAAAATGTACTCCAATAATATTTGTTTTATTTACAACTTTGAAAAATCTGTTTTTACAGTGTAGTTCATTTAGTTTTGTGTTTTTTTATTTTGTATAATTAGGGTATCTGTATTCAATGCACAAGTGATTTCTGAGGGGAACGCACTGATCTGCTGTATGGTTCATGAAATAATTGTCCATAAACTGCAGTGGAAGATGGAATGTTTCCACCATAAGTGTCAGTGCATTGTTTTCATGATTTTACGACTTACACTTTATAGCTTTTAATGTTAAGTACAATTACTTGTGTCTATGTTGTGTATCTTTTTGCTGGGTACAGTAATTGAATTTTGAATTGACTGACTATAAAATTTGGTCGCAATGTCAGTCTGTTTAAGTGGCTGTAAAATTCTTAAATGTTATATCACTCTGGTTGTCCTAGGTTTCCTTGGTTCATTGAATTCATTCTTTTTTATTCATTTCATTCTTTTTTACAGTTATTTGATTGGGCGGACTGATTACAAACAAAGGATATGACACGATATATGACGATGCTGTAGAGTTGCATAGTGCAAAACATAGCATCTCTATTCTGTTTGAGTCTTTTCCTGAAACTGTTATTGTAAATTAAATTCAGTTCAGTCAATTTTGAGGTCTGTGCTTAAATCACAAACAGTAAATTCTAAGTCTAAAAAAAGTTTGGTCTAATTTAATAAAGATAATATGCATTACAGAGGCCTATCAAAGCGTGTGTATAACAAAAACAAGGCAGGCAGTACAAGATTCTTGGAAATGGTTGGCTTTCTAGACAACAGATGTGCCTGCCTTGTTTATGTGCTCTTTGTCGAACCCCTGCTACAAGTCAACAAGACCTTATGAATTAAGGCTCTCCTTCAGATATGTGGGCCTTACAAGTCAAAAAGGCTTTATTAAAATAATTAATTTATAATTTATGTTCAAATATTCCAAATGCTCCAGGTCATGACTTCTGGACCTTTTTGGAATTAAAAAAAAATAAAAATAAAAAATAAATAAAATCCACATTGAACTATATGTTTTGAAACCTAAATTCATTTCATTTTAACTTTAACATTTATTTAATTTTATTTATTTTTAATTTATTTAAACCAAATAGTTGTTTTATATATTGTAATATTTTATCATTTTATTTATTTTATTTTAAAATTAATAAAAAATAGAATTCATTTAAAATGTGAATTAATGTTCTTATTTTAATGCAATTATTTTAATGCTGTTAAATAAGCTTATTTGTTTCTTGACATGTTGCTTGACATGTTCTGGAGGACATCAGAGTCCCCTTAACCGAAGTGCTGCATTTTTAAGTTAGAACATGGATTTGTTTTTTGTTTTGAGTTTGGAGATCCATGATGCAACAGTAAAGGTATTGAGATGAAATCTAGGCCATCATTCCAGTGATGAGTTTAAAAATGACCTCTGACCTTTTTGTATTCATAAACAAGTGACAAGACATCATATGGTCAGGGGAAATTTTAGATCTGGTATGTTGTGCAGCAAGAGATGGTAAACAAATAATGACCTACGGATAAAGGAACTGAGAAAAAGAGGTTCTTTCAGTTGCATTTAATAGGCATTAGAGTAAATAGCCTCATTTAATTTAATTTAATGAGCAATTATTGGCTAAGGGCAGGAAAACACATTTGTACACTCTCAGACAAACACACAGTTGAACTGCTGAAACTGTGGTAGAGGTTTTAGACTTTCTATTCGCAAACTTCATTTTCTGTGAATGATTTAGAAATGATGGCTTCAGAACGCACACAGGATACAGTTGTTTTCTCTTACTGGATGAATATTACCCCAGCCTCACACAATGGCGTTTTTTTTTTGGAATGTGGCCACATGGAACCATGTACAGAGCCATGGGTTCACGCACAACTAGGACAAAAGCGATTTTATTCAAGTGGAGGGGAAAATAGAGATCAGCACATAATTTAAAGGATGACAGTAAATGTTTGTGAATAGAGGCTATTGTGATGGTAATTCATTCAAGAGTATATGTGGCCAAGGTGAGATCATGTTTCTGAGAAAGAATAGAGGGCATGTCACTGCAAATAGAATCACGGTTCACTGCAGAGGGGAACACGGTCTACTTGGGGAGATGGGGAGAAAAGGGCTTAAACAGCATTAAAGGAATAATAAGAAATGAAAACTCTGTCATCACATTAATTCCAAACCAATATGACTTTCTTTCATTTGTGAAACAAAGAAATAATCTTCTGAGAAGAACATCTTGACTAGTCTTTTATAATGAAAGTGAATGGGGAGTGGGGTTGTTTAGTTCCAAAATAGCAAAAAGTACCATAAACTATAATTAAAGTAGTCCATAAGACTATATTTTAAAGTCTTTTGTCAACACATTAAAATGTGTTACAATTACTCGGTTCAGGCTTTACAATCCTTAAAACTGTTCATATGAACTCTTTGGATTTATGGACTATAGCAGAATCAGAAAATGTCCCAGCACTCTGACCACATTGCCTCGGCACTGTCTTTAATAATGCTCGCAGACAGCCTTACTAAAATGATAGACTAATTCATTATGTTAAGGACTAGAATGTTATGGACATTTTTACGAGAAACAAGAGGTTTCTTTTAGGAGCATTGTTTCCCAGAAGGTCTGCTGTGGTTTGGTGGCTAGCTATGAATGAGATGGGCTTTCCCTTCTCTAAGCTCCCACTGAACTGCACTCTGAAGAACCCTCCTGCTGGGGCTACGTATGTCAATATGATATATTTAAAAGCAATTTACTCTGTTACTGTCACAATTATGGATTTCTGTGTTCCATTTCCTGTTCTCCTGTTTAGCTTTGTTTCAGTTCACCTGTGTCCTGTTAATTTAGTCATTATTCCATCTCTTGCTTTTGTATAAGTACTTCCTGTTTTCCTAACAAAATTCTTTACAGCACATCCAATGGACAGTTTAGCATCTCATGAGGCCATGGGAGAGGAGTTGTGAATTGCAATGAAGTGATGCAATTTACTCTAGTACTGTAGGTCACATGACAATGACAATGTGACAAATGTAGTACGTCCACATCAAGTTCATACTATAGAAAATACTGCATATAGAACAATCAAAAGAAGTACATACTGTAAGTGTGTGAGTACAGACATTTTTTATATAAAGAACCATCTCCTCCTCCTTATAATTTCTTTATGATCAAGTAGTTAACTACAGCTACTAACTAAAAGTAGAACTACTTTGAAACTACTTATATTTAAAAGTATATAACAGATGATGTCATTATTATGTTATGGGTACAAATTACAAATGTTTGAGAATGAAGAGGGCAGTTATTATATTTCACAACCTACTGACCTACTGCAAAAATGTTCAGTAGTACTTTGCTTACATTGCAGCAAACTTATCATGCTATCTGTTATGACAGCATCACATCATAACAGTCATCTGACAGTAAGTGTCAACACCGGGTCAACGGTATTATCCCTGGCCCAACTGAATAAACAGGGCACTCAGTTCCATGCTGGTGCAGCTAGCTCTCATGTTAGAGCAGCTATTATCATGGCATGCTCCATTGCTAACTGAAAACATTAGTCTGCTGTAACAGCAAACTTTAGAGGGTTGTCAAACTGGTTGTTTAACAAGCAGGTGGTGAGGTCCTTCTCTCCTAAACCTCATTCTGTTTGAGTCTCAGCCCCACTTACCGTCTCCCAGCAACCCAGTACCACAGCCACCAAACTTGTCCTGCATACTTGAAATAAAATAAATAAAAAGAAGGCAGCCTCAATTTATGTGAAGGGATTACGACAGTCGGAAAACTGTCTGTGACACTCCGTAAGTGGACTAAAGAGCTCATAGCAACATTTTCAGCAATTCCATGCCCAGTTTTGCCCAGAAAATGACATAGAGTCATGTTGATCCCACTGAAATATGTGTGATTATTAATGTTTTGAGCCCCTCCCACTTCTGGGCTGATCTGAAGAGTCACAATTATAAGTGTGGGAATTCTAGATGACACTCAAGTTGTGACGTAGGAAGGGGTGTGAAACACTGATCTGTAATATAGACAATATTAGCTATTTAATACTGTATATCTATAATCTAGTAGAGATCAGTGAGCTGAAATCAATTCTGTAGTTAATTATGATGAATAGTTTTGTTTAGGCTTCTTCCATGTTATTTTTCCAACTTTAATGTGTGACATCTCATAATAACAAATGCCTGAGGTATAACTCTAAGGTACGAGTTTTCCAGGTGCACTTGAAATGCTGTATGGAGGTCCCAGTTGCCATGTCGCTGCTCATTAGAATTAAGTTGAAATCAACAACGGTTGCTTGTATCAATGATTTGGTCCACCGTTGCCCACCAAGCACCACAAAGTGATTCCACTGGCTAAAGATAGTTTAGTGCCTGATTAGAAATCCTAAAATATCACTTTGGCTGCACCCTATATATTGTATAAGCACTTTGTGACTGTTAAAAAAGTATGCTCTATATAGTGTGTACTACATCCGGCATGTTGTCATTGTCATGTCATGTGACTTACCAGTGTCAGTTGCTTCACTTCACAACTCTTCTCTTAGCTTCTCTTAGGGCAGTTGTGGCCTAATGGTTAAAGAGTCGGACTTGTAACTCGAAGGTTGCAGGTTATGGTCTCAGGTCCGGCAGGAATTGACAGTGGGGGGAGTGAATAACCAGCACTCTCTTCAACCCTCAATACCACAACTGAGGTGATACCTTTTAACAAGGCCCCCAACTGATCCATGGGTGCTGCAGCAATATGGCTGCCCATGCATGTGTGTTCACTGCTGTGTGTGTGCACTTGGATGGGTTAAATGCAGAGCACAAATTCCGAGTATGGGTCACCATACTTGGCAACACATCACTTCACTCACTCACTTATAATGTTTATCAGATGCACACTTCAGCATCTCAAAGGAAGTGGTAAATTATCTGCAAGTCATGCGGAAGTCGTGGCCTAATGGTAAGAGAGTTTGACTCCTAACCCTAAGGTTGTGGGTTTAAGTCTCGGGGCGGCAATATCGCAACTGAGGTGCCCTTGAGCAAGGCACCGTACCCCCAAGTGCTCCCCAGGCACCACAGCATAAATGGCTGCCCACTGCTACGGGTGTGTGTGTGTTCACTGCTGTGTGTGTGCACTTTAGATGGGTTAAATGCAGAGCATGAATTCTGAGTATGGGTGACCATACTTGGCTGTATGTCACGTCACTTCACATATATCTGTGTACGATAACAGTTTTGACCTTCTTCACCTACTCGGACCACTCTTTTTACATACTTTTTTCATCTTAATATGCAGTTTTGGATGCAGCCTTTATGATGTTATCTGAACATTATTATGACCATTAATGTCTTATAAATGATATGTCACATAAAATAGTATATAATAGTATGTTTTTATAGCTTACATTTGGCAACTGCTCAGCATGCTAGCTTAGGCTACCACTAGCATAGCATAGCATCTTAGCTTAGCCTATACCCAGCACATATGTAGCTTTTAAGTGCACCTGGGAAACTCATTCCTCAAGGCGTTCATTGTTACTGTAAATGTCATGCATTCAAGTCTGAAATGAAACATGGAAGTAGCCTAAACAAAACAACTGTATTGTGAACAATAAACCCAAATTACTACATCTGAATTTAAAATCATGTCACCCATTTATACATGCTATCACAACTAAATGTGAAGCAAACCATGAAAATCAAGAGATTAACACCATTCACTAAAGACTTGCTTTCCACTCATTTATCTCTATATATACTGACTATAAGTACTGTACATATATATATATATATATATATATATATATATATATATATATATATATATATATATATAAAATAGACTATATTATCTATATTATAGATCAGTGTTTCAACCCTTTCAACATCCAACTCATATATCATCTACATTAATTTATGTTTCCCACTTGCAAATATGTCTTCGCTCGGTTATTCAAATGCTCTGAGCTCAATTTTCCTGACTTCACTTGAATGCCAATACTTTTGCAGCTTTTGATCAGACATTACTAACAGCTACAAATCAATGCACAAATCATTCAGGATTTTTCTTTGAATATGAGTTATTGCAGGTTGGTTTTAATAATTTAGTTGTAGCTTTAAGATTGTGTAAATCCTCACAGTTTAGTGAATGTAATGTCAATGCTTGAGTTGGAATATTTTACATATTCAGAGTCATTACAACATTGCTAGTCATCATGAGAAATACTTAGAAAGGATAAAGGGTTTGAAATTGTTGTAGATCATAATACGGGCCACGTGTTACTGCGGTGAACTAAGCGCTTAGTGTTTTTTCATCACTGTTCTCACAGATTGTACGTCCAATCATAACTTTTCCAATGTGCCAAAAAACACAGGCTTTCAGATGGGCTCCTGTCTGGTAGGAGAGGCAGAGAGAGTGTGAGTCTATCTAGTGTACAATCTATCACAGGGTTGTGACCCTGGCTGAAGAGGCAATTAGAGGACAAATGCAATGCCCTTTTCTTTCATTGGTTCTCTCTCTCTTTCACTCACTTATTGTCTCTGTCTCAGTATGTCGGGACTGTTGCAGCCTGCAGCTGTTCCTCTTGCTTTCTTTGGGTATAATGAGGCAGAGCCGGTGCTGCAGGTTCTCATGATCTAATAGTTGGAGCGTTCAGACAGAGTTCATTCACTTACTGCTGTTTTTAAGGGAAGACCACAGATATTTCCTTTGAATGTCTGCTTTTATGTCCTCCGCTGCTTTCCGTTCATGAACTCTGATGATTGTTGAGGGCCGTGAGAATCGAAACAAGCAATTGCGTAAAAAAAGTTTAAGCAAGAAGGTCAAATAAAGTTTTACTGTTTATACTCTAGACTAACTAAAGGTATAGAGGTGATAAAATAACTATTTTAAGTACAGTATATACACTGCTTTAACTACCAGTTAAAAGTTTGGCCACTACTCATCATAACTATTTCCACTTCTTAAAATAACAGTAAAGTCATCAAATTTTGAAAAAGCTGAGAAATGAAAGTGGAATTATGACCAAAATTGTTAAGCAATGTTGCACCAAAAATGTGAAAGTGAAATATTTTTATCATTAAAACAGTAAAATAAACAAATAATCCATGGTGGAGACTTGCAGTGTATGCAGTGAACTACCTCTAATCTGAATGGACAAACACTTTTATACGCTGATCTCATGTCTATTAATTCTCCGGTGTAATTGAGAGGACACTGCAATGGCAAAGCATTCCTCTCTTAACTCAGACAAATAGAAATACATATTGGATAATAGACGTAGCATGTTGTGTTTGTTACAAAAGCCTCGACAAACACTTATATATTGTATTATAAGTAAGATACTGATAAATTTGTTATACTATTGTTCGTTTATTCATAATAACATATATTTTTACTTGAAATGCCAAAAATTTGTATGTAGAAATTAACATTAATCTAGAGTAGTAAATGTTAATAAATACTCTTTGATAACCAAAGAGTTGACAGTAGCCACTGACTTCCATAATATGGAAAAAATACTGTGGAAGTCAATGGCTACAATCAAATGTTACCAGAAAATAGCTTCTTTTGTGTTCAGCAGAGGAAAGAAACTCATACAGGTTTGGAACAAGTGGAGGGTGAGTAAATGACTACCTCTTTAATGTTAACAGATTTAATTTTATTGTAAAGTGTTACCAAATATATTTTCATTTTGTGAAGCTCACATTGAAATCAACAGTATCACATCTTTGTGTGAGGTTTTATAACACACTGTGTGGAGGTTTAAAAAGATGTGCGTTTAACCCCTCTCCCCTTCCTCTGTAATGGAGGGTTGATTTACTTCAAAGTCACCTCAGCCGCTGTGAAAGTATGATGTATTTTCCTGTCGGAGGTTGAGACTTAGACGCTGAGTTTAGTCTGTAATGTTCAAGGGAATGGTTTTCAAATTTCACAGCCGCCAACCTGATATTCATGCACAGAGACAAATACAAGAGGGGCCAAGATTCTTGGACAGAGGAACTCTTGACCTGCAAGAAGGGGGCAGGGAAGCATTGCTTTTGTTGGGGGTTTAGTGTGGACAATCTTGTCTAAACCTCCAGACACTCCCTGTGTCGTTAGTGGCACACAAACCACAACAGCTCTCCCTTCCGTAAAATGGCAAGCTTTTCCTACCTGTCATGCAAACAGTATGGATGGCGTCTAGACGTTCTCTAATTTGAGCATGTGTCAAATAAGGAAGCCTGCACCTGAGCTAAAGTGAGGTGGACATTGCTGAATGCTGCCCAAATGGAAGAAATAAGGAGAAAATCTCAGCCAGATGTTCTGAAAAGTGCTTTGTGAGAGAGGTGAACATGAAGGTTAACAACACACTGGGTTGAAGTCAAAGTCAGTGGGGGCTGTGTAATCTGTAAACTCTGATGAGACAGTGTGGGTGGGCTCTTCATTACTTATTCAAAGCTGTTTGATATTAAAGGTGTGGTTGATTATGATTTCACTTTTTTAAATTGTGTGTAATGTTGCTGTTAGAGCATAAACAATGTCTGCAAAGTTACGATGCACAAAGTTCTATGCAACGGGAGATATTTTCTTTTGAAGAAATCACTATTTAAGGAATACACACACACACACACACACACACACACACACACAGGCTGATAGGGACTACAACGAGCTTCTTCCTGGGTTTGTGACATCACTAATTAATTAATTAATTAATTAATATTATTGCCAGAGTATGCATTTACTATTGAAAAGCCATCAGTATTGAAACATGCTTTCCCCTGCATAATTGCCAAAAATATAATAAATTAATTACAAATTTAATAAAATAATAATTAAATAAAAATAATTAAAGTTAAATTAGTTAATATATAAATAATTCTACTTAAATAAAAAAAAATAATAATTAAAACATAGTAAATTTTTGTAAATAATTGTACACAACAATTCAAAGATTTACTGTCAGTAAGACTTTTTTAAAAAAAAAAAATACATTAATACTTTTATTCGGCAATGATGCATTGAAGTGACCTAAAGTCATAAAAAGACACTTATAATGTTCTTTTAAACTATCTATTTACAATAGAATCCTGATTTTTTTTTTTTTATCATGGTTTCTGAAAACTTTTAAGTAACACAACTGTTTTCAACACTGATAATAATAAAAATGTTTCTTGAGCAGAAATTCAGCTTTTTAGAATGACTTCTCATGTGAGGATCATGTGACACTGAAGACTGGAGTAATGACTCCTGAAAATTCAGCTTTGCATCATGATCCTAACTGTAAAATGATCCTAAACTATAAAATTCACAATATTACTGATTTAACTGTAAAAATAAATGGAACCTTGTTGAGCTTTATAGACTTCAAAAACTTTACAGGGCCATGCTAACCAGCTAAGCCTTGATCGCCTGGCACTTACTGTCTTTGGAACTTCCAGTACGGTCCTCTACGTCATATTCTTGTAAGACCATCCTGTCCATCCCACTGACGTCTGTGCAAAGACCTTGGCATTTCGAGTACATCATTTTATCAGACTGGTCTATTTGTAACTGCAAACTCTGCCCACATCATCAGATTCTGTCTCTCACACAGTTGGCTAGAAGTTATTTTTATGTATATTTTGACTGCTATAATATACCCTTCCATCAGCTGTGTAAAGTTACATGCTATTTTGTCCATGTGGTTCCTGGAATGTCTTTCCATGTCCGTGCACTCAGTTACGTGTCCACTTCAGCTCAGACTTTACTATTGCACAGACCACATGGAAACGTTCTTCTTCACACACACACACACACACACACACACATTGTCTATAATAAATAAAACAGCTTGAAATAGTATGTCTTGTAAAACGTATAATAATCTATATATATAATATATATATATATATATATATATATATATATATATATATATATATATATATATAAAATAAATACAGCTTGAAATAGTATTGTCTTGTAAAACGTCTAATAATCTATATATATTAATATATATATATATGTTATCAGTGAATGCAAATCATGGTTAAACTGAAGAGATCAGTTGTTGGTTTAAACAGAGGACCTCTGTGTCAGCTTAAACCCTCTTATGGTAAAGTGAGAAGCAAAATGATATTGTGATGAAAACTAAACATTTTAAAGGATGTAAAAAGCCACTTAATTAGCCTCGATAGTCCTCCAGACTCTGCGAGGCGTTGAAGAGTGTGTGAGCAAGGATTTCATGGGTGTGAGGGGAAAAACGAGCCATTAAATGAGGGCTGATGAAAGCAGTGTGAATTATTCATCATATTATGTGACAAAGTGTGAAATGATCGGCTCCATCCTGCACAGTCTCTTCACACTCACGGCCAGCTGCTCACGCTGCACATCTACACTCCAAACACATGGACTCAAACCTGCAGTTCTCTGCCTAAACACACATGCCAACACAACGTATGTAACAGCTCTCCCTTTTTTGCTTGCAACTGTGTGATATCCATACTCTGTGGACAAAACAGGATCTACAAGGCAGTCAATCTATTTTCTTTGGCCAACTAAAAGAAGTGGAGTAAAGGAATATTAAAGGAATATTTCAGGTTCAATACAAGTTAAGCTCAGTTGACATCATTTGTAGCATAATGCTGATCACCTCAAAAAAACATTGATTCGTTTTGACTTGTTCTTGTTTTCAACGTTCAGTGAGTTAAAAACAGAAATGTGAAGCTTGAAAATGTATTTTCTGTCAAAACATTCACATTATTGGATTTGCAATGATGTATAAATAATTTTAATGTTGTATGATTGTAAGTGTTAAAATGTCATGGCAATGAAGTATAAATTTACACAGAAAAGGTTTTTACACAGTAAAATTTTCACACTAAATTCCAGGTTCAATACAACTTTAGCTCAATTATCAGTATTTGTAGCATAGCATGTTGATTTCTACTAAAAATTAATTTCCACTTGAGTGTCAGTATCAGTATAAATATGTTTATTTATTTAATATTTATTTAGACTTGTCACAGAGTGGTCCCATTCACTTTCATTGTAAGGGCCTCACTGTAACCTCAAAAAATATTAAAATATTAACTCTAAAACAGCCACAAAATGTAAACAAATATGTCTTAGCATGATTTTAGCATGAAAATATTACATTTGAACCTTTTCTGTAATGATATGCCTGATATACTATGTTGCCATGACAATGTAAAATCCTAAAACATATGTAAAAGTACTTTTTAATATATTAAGTTTCTCCTTTCTGCTTTTAAATCCTCAAAATTGTACTGTGTTGTGCCTCACTTTAACCTCGAAAACAAGTTGAAATAAATATATTTTTGTAATCAATATTATGCCACAAATGCTGTTGACTGAGCATAACTCTTGCTGAACCCACGATATTCCTGTAAGTAAGGGTCAAACCTAGAGAGAAAACCAGCTGGGGTTATTAGTTTTACATGTACCAGGAGATCACGTCATAACAGGGTTAACAGGTTTGGAAGATGTAATGTAGATGGGCAGTCTGGCCTTTCTGTGACAGTATGAGAAATATGTAATCGAGGAATGTACTGAACTCAAATAGTATATCATGTGATATGTGATCATGTGATTTGCACCAGTTTGTGCTGTTCACTGGTATGCATATTATAAACAGAAAACATCACGCTGAGTCTAGTTTTACAAAGTTTAAGGAATCAGCATAATACACTGCCAGTGCAAAAGGGAAAATAAGTGCAGAATCATGCTGCTTTTATTCCACTGTTCTCTTTCTAAACTGTCATCAGCTCTAGTCATCAGAGCCGTGTTGACAGGCGCTGCTCGTAAGTCTGTGTTCTGACCCTGGGAACTTTTCACAGTTGGGGGGTTGGGAGAACAGCACTGCTTTACAAGAGCTGGAAGTGAGAATGTGTCTCCTCCAAACTCTGATTCATGGCCACCCTCACACCTTACCAGCTGTGTCTGACATCTGTCCACATCATCATCCCACCTCTGACCTTGTGCACACATAGTGGACATATTGAAGTATTCATTCACTGTAGATACTGTGTATCAAAGTGAAAGTATCCTCTATGATGCAATGTTATTTTAGTATTGTTTTGACAGCATAGCTTTTTTTTCTTACTATTAGGCTTGGTAGCCAATAATATCAAATCTGTTAAATTATTTAGTGAACACAAAAACTTTGACAGCCCTGAAAACACACACAAACACACACACACACACACACACACACACACACACACACACACACACTTGCATTTGTGGTTTACGGGGACTCTCCATAGACGTAATGTTTTTTATATGGTCCAAACTGTATTTTCTATCACTTTCTATTTCTATTTTAATTTTAATTGTTTTATTTTACATGGGTTATGAATTACTTTATGTTTTCAGCACCTGCATTTGAAAGAATTTATTTACTGAAATGATGTTTTGAATTATGTAAATGTTGCCCTCTGCTGGTGTGGAAATGCACTTGCAAGTTAATTAGAGCCAGTAGGCCACACAAAAATCACATGCATAATTCCTCATACATACAGTATGCTATATAAATTTGAAAAGCAGAAACTAGACATGTATGTTCCATGAAATATCACACTCAAGTTTATTTGTTTCAGATTTCTTGGGCAGTATGTACAAAAAAAGCAGTATTTACAATGATGATTGCACAGGAAAAGGTCACAGAAGCAGCAGCTAAAAGGAAAGCATAACAACATCTAAAAATGTAAACCCTGTCATCAGCAAGGATTTTGTGCTGCATCTTTTATTTCCAAGACAAATTTGACTTCTGTACAGGAACAGCAATTACAGTCATGTACATGGACACTGCAAATGAACGGTGCTAGAATCATAACTCACCACAAGGGGGCACAGAAACCCTGCGCAGCGCAAACAAAAGCTGACTAAAACCATATTTCCAACATTTTTATTGGTACGCAACTGATCCCATGACCTCTAGGGGTTGTATTTAGTGTGTTAGTAATTCCCTGTAGTTATTGTGATGATGTACAGCCTTTTAGTGCGGTATAAAACAGAAAATAAAAATATAAATAAAAAACCCAAATATTTTTTTTTTATTTTTTTTATGCAACATCTCACAGTGGCAGAGTCCAAAACCTCAGGCAGCTGCCTAATCAGTCTAAAACATCACAGGCATAATGAAACTGCTTTCAGACACATATTATTTTGTTTTTTTCAAATAAGCTAATAAGGCAAAGCTGAATTTTCAGCAGCAGTTGTGCTAGTCTTCAGTGCCACATGATCCTGCAAAGCATTTTTCAGATTTCAGACAGCCAATGTCTGATGTATCATGAGGACGGATCAGTTATGGGAAATGTATAAAACAAACATGGATCAGCAATGAGGACTAGTTTAATTGAAGCCACCAAGGCCAATCATTTATCATAAATAGGTTACAAAAAATTCTGCTAAGC
The DNA here is from genome assembly GCF_018340385.1 of Cyprinus carpio. NCBI lineage: Eukaryota > Metazoa > Chordata > Actinopteri > Cypriniformes > Cyprinidae > Cyprinus > Cyprinus carpio. The sequence continues at coordinate 11,371,893 of NC_056594.1, read as the reverse complement.
TTTTCCCTTCATATATTTGGACACTTACAGTAAGGCAACCTCGAACCACTCTGCCATATTTAAGCTTCATTTAATGCTTTTTGCCTTTAACAAAGAGCAAACATCATATTGACTGATTTTTGGCATTAACGATTGGTTTATAGATTAGCAACAGCACATTTGTTTTAACTCAAAAGTCCTGTCTAGACTGAGTTTTTAAAAGAGGACTGTCACCTTGGCACACAGTTCAGACATCAAACCATCTGTACGTTCAAACACAAAGCAAAGAAGAGCCAGACTGAAATGAGTCAACATAAGGAAAATGATCTCCACTAGGATTTTTTAGATTTTTAGTAAGTTTGGAAAAAAAGAGTCACTATAAGAAACAAAACTCGAGACCCTGCAGCCCTGATCATGAGCTGCTTGATTGGCAAACAGATAAATAATCAACATGTCGAATTGGTGAAACAAAGCTAAGCATAAAGCATAACTTACGGTTAGTCCTGCTTGGTTAGCTGGTCAGGAAACTAAACTGAATTAGTATGTTAACTCACTGTTGTTGTAACACTGACATGGCTGAACTTCTTATCTGTTTGAGGGTAAGGTAAAGCATTTCCAATGTCTAATATTATATAATTAGAGGGCTTCTGTCACACTTCTTAAAACAGTCATGTTTTGATGCTAATCAAATGTGAACATTTTCATTGACTTACACTCATTATATAATTCCCTATTTCTCCCATGCACAAGGGATAATGGCAGATAAATAAATTATTTAAGAGTAACGGCACCTTCCAGTTTCGCTCAATTTTGAGAAATTCTCACCAAAAAATATGTGGTATAATGAGCTACACTATATATATATATTAGAAATGTTTTAATTCAGTACAAGTACTGGCCGATATTGTATATATAATTGTTCATGCTTTTTTTTTTTACTACATTTTTACTTTTAGATTACCTTTGCCATCATCAAACGCTCACTTAAAGTTTATCTTTAAAAAACAAATAATTTAATAACATTGTTAAATGTAATCTTTAGCAAATCTCAAAATGAATGTCCATTCTCACACTTGGTGCATTTAAAAAGTTTATTTTGTTATTTCTTTTCAAAATAGTATAAAATTTTAATATTGGCGCATCCTACATATTTTAACTGAACTATCAATCGTTGATTAGCAACAGATCTTTTTTTTTGTTTTTTGCAGGAAAACTTTTTGAGTGCTGTTACTCTTAAATAATGCCAAAGGACGTATTACAATGCTGCAATGAATATCAAATTAACCATTTTCACACCTGAAATCTGAATGACAGAACATCAATATCAGAATATGATAAATGGTTTGGTCTCTACGGCCCTGTGCCAAATAGCACATTTGATGTGTACTGTACTTACAGTGAAGTCATCGAGACCGTACCACGTCCCATTTGTCATTTTAGGTTTCAGAAACATACTCTATCGCTGTTGCAGAGTCCACCAGTTGGGACAGCTGAAAAAGCATTTTTCGTGCAAGCAGATGAAATGTTCTTTTGGAGACAAACTTCACAGAATTGAATTTCAGCACAGTGTTAGGACCTCAAATAACCTGCTAGTTAAGCCACTCACCAGCACAGTGGCCTGTCAGTAGACGCTGCTACAGAGGAGGTTCTCATTCATTTACTGATGTACTCACAAGGAGGGTGAAGGACAAGTTGGAAGGAGGGCCAGTGCACAGTCTCTGACTGCCTGTAACAAACTCCTTCCTGTTTCTGGTCAAGTCTGCGAGGGTAGTCATTGCCTGATGGAGATATGGTCACATGATTGTGGTTCTGGGCCATGTACATGTTGTCACTTCTTCAGCCAACCGTTGTCATCGTCCTCTTCTTCATCAAGATCTCCTTTTCTCTCTAAGGTGTTTCTAATGGAAATACTGTTTGGATAATAAGGTTTGGGACAATAATCAGGTCACTGACTCTGCAGTAGCATGAACAACAAACTAAATATGCACTAGAGTTGTCATAAACACTGCATAAACTACATTAAATACATTATCAATGAAAAATTTTATTTATGTCATTTATGCTCACCAAGGCTACATTATTTGATCAAAAATACAGTAATATTGTGAAATATTATTAAAAAAAAAAAAAAAAATCATTTTGAATATATTTAAAAAAGTAATTTAATCCTGTGTTGGCAAACTCCAGTCTTCAGTGTCACATGATCCACAAAATCTTACTGGCCCCAAACTATTAAACAGTAGTGTAAATTATATATATATATATATATATATATATATATATATATATATATATAATTTTTTCTTTTTTTTTTCTTTTTCACGTAAAAAAACTTGGGTTGCCGAGCAAAAAATGTATTATTTTTCTGTACCAATTATTCATAATTCTGGCAAATATTAAAAACTTTAACAATAACTCAAAATATTTTCCATGATTTTGATTGAAAAACAGTTAGGTATTTTATGTTCTGTAAGTTTTCTAAAATTTGTTCTTTCAAAATAGCATCATTCATATGTAAAAGATCTAAAATATGCACCACTTTTCCTATTATGGAAAAGTTGGTAACACTTTATTTAAAGGACCAATTCTCACTATTAACTTGTTGCTTATTAGCATCCATATTACTAGCACATTGGCTGTTTATTAGTAGTTTTAAAGCACATTTTAATGCCTTACTCTGTATGACCATGTTCTAGATTCCTTAATCCTAAACTTAACAACTTCCTTACTATTAACAAGCAGCAAATATTTAGTTTATCGAGGGAAAACTCTTAGTTAATAGTGAATATGTGCTCCATAATCAAAAGTGGTAGTGAAAATTTTTATTATCATTTACTTGCAGAACTTGTGTGTCATAATATTATAATGTAAGATACAGATTATGACATTACATCTTTAGTTGATGAAAGAAAATTAATTCAGTCATGATAGTATATCTAACCTGCTGATGGATGTCCATGAGGCAGTCAAGCAGGAGGGGCTAGCAGTTCTGCATAAATGCACACACAGTAAAAGAGTTACAACAGACACAGTAGTGTTAATTTTGTTAACAAAAACTATGATGAAAAATGTTCATTGATGAGCTTTTTTCCCATGACTGAAAAGAGACGATGATGAGATGACAATAAGGTCAATAAACCATAACTGTGACTATATCAACATGCCATAACATTGATGATAAAAGACATGACTAAAATGTATTTAAAAAAATAAAAACTATACAAAAGTCTCTTTTTATTTTCACTGAAAAAAAGGAGACAAAACATTATTGCGGACTGCTGTACGTGCCTCTACTACGCGAGTGTTCATTTGTGCGGTTGCCAGATATTAAGAGTTCAAATCACCATATCAGAGCGTCTCTGTTAAAAGGATAAATTTTCTACCCGGTGTTTGGCTTCATTTTTGCAATCTGTCAATCATGCGCATGCGCTCACTCATCATTGCGGAAGTGCCGACAATGATCTGAAAACACATTCAAACAAGTAAGCTGAAGTTTAGCGATCTCCATGTGAGAAGTTCAGCTTAAATGAAAGTGACATTCAGCCAGTCTGTGTTCTGTCATGAGATCTCGACTATTTTGTTTGCGATTGTGGCTGCTGAATAAATGCACTTACTCAACCACTGTTGTCTTAATAGAGAAACATTATTGCAATTTGGAATTATTGGAATTACTATTATGAATTTCAATGTTATAATATTTTTAGTTTGTTTTTGCCAGTTTTCATAACGTAGACCGAGAGAGTACATATCTAAGTATTTGATATGTATTTATATATTAAATAGTCTATAAATCAGTACACTAGATGAGGTAAAATAAACCATGTGTATGAGTTCACATTCTGTTGGTTTGTGCTTACTGCTGAAAGTGCAATACCTGAAATGTTAATATATATATATATATATCTATATATATATATATATATATATATATATATATATATATATATCTCAGTTTAACCATTATACAGCATGCTGAAATGTTAATATATATATAATATGTATAATGGTTAAACAGCATGCTGAAAATGCTCAGACATTTAGGCTTGGTTTCACAGACAGACTCGTCACACTCGCCCAACACTTGACTAAAGAAGCTGCCATCCTTTATGTGCAAACTGTATGCATAATATATACACTGTTGTTCAAAAGTTTGGGGTCAATAAGATTTTGGCTACTAACGGTAGCTACACCTTCACACTGAAGCAAATACAACACTAAAATTCACTATGTATAGACTAGATTAGTATAACTCACAGATGAGGACTTGTGGTCATTCGGTCGCTCAAGTTTGATGCGGATGTCTGAACGGTTCTGGTCCTGGTTCTTTCCACCATCCGTTCTGCCAGGAGCTGAAAAAATAAGAACATGTAGTTAATAGAAAGACACATAAGCTACACTACTACACATATATACCATTGTTTTATTTTTCTAACCATGTTAAGTGAGTGAAACTATTTTGTACAGCTTGTTTCTCTCACCAGGAGAGCTCCCCCTGCTGGTTGTACCGGTAGTGCTCATGTTGTCCTCCAGCCATGTGCTGTACGTGAACGAGTCTCGATTATGAGGAGTATCTGCTGACGACAGACTCTCCTGAATGGGACAAATACAACAGATTGCTCTAGCAGGCATACTGACAAAACATATGAAGTCTATCTTAGTGTGTTTTTAAAAAAGAAAAAAAAAAATGTAAAGTGGTGGTCTCCACTGTGAACAAATACTAATCCCTAACACAGTTTGCACGCAATTACTGTCTATTTTCCAGAGATGATTCTAGTTCATTATTTGTAATGCATTAATGATATGTGTGCTGTTCTCACCATGCCAGTGTCGTAGTCCTCTGTGGCTTCTTCATTTTCCTCTACCACACTAGCAAAGCTGCTGGCGTTAGATGAGGAGCGGGACAGGTCACGAGCCTCTGGAATGGAGGGAGCCCGGCAGTACATGCTTGAGCTACACACACACACACACACACACACACACACATGTTCTTAATGCCTTCGCCCGTAACGAGCATGAACTTCCTATAGTTTTTTGTTGCCAGATCACTTGCATCCACCAAAACACACAGCAAGGGTTCAATAGCAAACCCTATCAATCACCAAATGTGAGTAAAAACTGATTTTGGCAAAAAAAATAAAAGACTCTCTTGCATGCAGGTAAATGCAGTGGGAACTGTAACACTAATAGGGTGTTTCACAAGTTCTGTCTACTAACAATGTCCAACAGTGGACATATTTTCAGCCTTTTTTCTCAAAACATTTCCACCACATCTAAAATTATGGAAGTGATGGTAATGACATTTTATTATTTTTTGTACCTAAACCTGTAAAAATTAAATATTTTTCACGTTTTGCATATTTGAAAAAAAAAAAACCCAGGACAAAACACACTATAAAATTTTACCTTAATCATTATCTCAAGGATGCTCTTCATTAACATGTTTTTGTCTCCTTAATAAGCAAGTACACTAACATTTGAAAAAAGTTTATGGGGCAAAATTGTTTGTTGTGGTGGAAATGGTCACAACAGTTTTCAATATATGCCTATAACTCTTATATTTTATTAAATGTAATATTCTCAATAAAATAATGATTTTCAAAAATAAATCGTAAATAAAATCATTTCACATTCTCATAATTCTTGTTTTTTTTAATACATTTTCATTGATTAAGATGGAAACTTAAAGAGAAAAATAAAACCTATACATTAATATACAAATGAAATATAGCAAAAAATAAAGTTATGGTAAAAAAATCTTCATATAACAAGAAGTTTAAATTTTGACATGACATACAGCCAAGTATGGTGACAAGTTTCGTGCTCTGTATTTAACCCATCCAAAGTGCACACACACAGCAGTGAACACACACCCGGAGCAGTGGGCAGCCATTTATGCTGCGGTGCCCGGGGAGCAGTTGGGGGCTCGGTGCCTTGCTCAAGGGCACCTCAGTCGTGGTGTTGCCAGCCCGAGACTCGAACCCACAACCTTAGGGTTAGAAGTCAAACTCTCTAACCATTAGGCCATGACTTCCCGCTTTAAAGGGTTAGTTCAGCCAAAAATGAAAATTATGTCATTAATGACTCACCCTCATGTCGTTCCAAACCTGTATGAGTTGCTTTCTTATGTTGAACAGAAAAGAAGATATTTTGAAGATTGCTGGTAATCAAACAGTTGGTGTTTGCCATTGACTTATATAGGAAGATATTTTGATGATTTGGAAGTCAATGGCAACCACCGACTGTTTGAATACCAGAAATCTTCAAAATATCTTATTTTATGTTCAACATAAGAAAGCAACTCATAGAGGTTTGGAACGACATGCGGGTGAGTAAATGCTGACAGAATTTTCATTTTTGGGTGAACTATTCCTTTAAGACATAAAAAATATGGTTTAAGGCAAATTTATAGTCTGATCCACACTGATATATGTGAACAAATCAAGTCAATCATCACTCAGGTTAATGCTTTTCACTTTACCTGTTCTTAGTGATGAGGACCTCAGGAGAGCTCTGATTGGAGGAGTTTTCAGACTTGGGTTCCTGGGAGGCGTGGCCACTGTCAGGCATCCTCTGTGTGCTGGGAGAGCACTCTCTACTGCTGCAGACACACACACACACACACACACTCACCATCAGAGGGCAGCATAAGCATTGTGTTAGCAACTCTACAGTCAAAGGTGAGATGACGGAGTCCAACTGCAGTCTACTCAAGAGTTAGGTTAGATTCGATACAACAGTACATGCTGATTCACATCACTACACTGAAACACATCAATTCAGAGCAACGTCATTCAAAGGGCCTGTAAGTACTACAGCACATATGACAAAGGCCAGTTCATGCAAAATCAGTAAAACAGACACTGATTGGCTGAAAAATCGGCAGACCACCAATCAGTTAGCATGTTGATTTTGCATGTGTGACCAGTTATAATGTGCTAAAGGCCATAATTCATAGCATTTCAGATGCATTTCTATGGCCAGGTAAGGTAAGCAGCTACTCTATGGTTAAAGAGGTATCATTCTATGGTGGCAGTTATACTTGGAAGGATCCACGACGAGCCTCCCATTCCTGAGAGTGACGCTGGGTAGAGAAAGACAGAGGACTGTCCTGTCCTCTGACAACAGAGCAGCAATTTCACCAAACATATAAACACACACAAAAGGAGGGAGTTCAGTTGGAATATTATGCTTTACTGTATATTCTGCCAATAAAGGCCTTTTCAAACCAACAACGATAACATAAAGATAACTATAACGATGACTATATTTGTGTCCACACACAATATTGTTCTGTTTATTATAAGCACAGGCTGCAATTATGCCATCCGCTGCTTTAAATGCACAAGCAATTTGGATTCTGTTTAAGTGTTGAATGTTTTTAGCGTTCATCAGCTGGAAAAAAATAGTTTTGAAAGTGACTCCAATCATTGTTCCACTGTGTAATTATCATTATAGTTGTGGTGTGGCTATTCTTTTAAATTTAAAATGATCTTAAAAACTACATCTTTATCATTCTTGGTGTGAATGGGCCTTAACTCTTATATTTGAATTAAATGTTTTTTGTTAGAAAGAAAAAAAAGACTAAATACATACAAGTATTGTATTGTTTTTGCATGTACATGTGCATGATCAATAAATGTATGATTTTTTAAATTTTAGATTTTTTACTCAAACACACGCACATACTCTACCATTCAAATGTTTGGAGTTGGTACAACTTTTTTTTTATTGTTTATAAAGATTCTTATGCTCACTAAGGCTGCATTTATCTTCTTACCTCTTCTCCTGGACCTCCTGGATGTTCTCAATGCCGATAGCACTGCTACGTCGAGAGCTGAAGGGTCCTGACTTTTTCCTAGTTGGGCTTTTTCCAGGAATGATCAAAGACTGTAAGAGAGAACAAGAAGATCAGTGAGAAGGATTCATACAGATACACCTTCACACTGTGATGGTCACTATGTGGTCTCAAAGAAAACATATAGTCATGAAAAGGATAATACATCCTCTATAAGTCAGGTCTATGTTATACCACCTGCAATTGTGATCTATTATTTCTTACATCTGTGGCGTGCTCCAATCAATTTTGAGAACAAAAGACACTGTTTCGTATCTTGACTGGCAAGGTGGATGTGAAGTGTGTGCTTGAGGGTTTCAGCCTGAACTGAGAGATGAAAGATGGGAGCAGGATCTTCTGAGCTTCACTGGGCGCTGTGCTCTTGCTAGGGACACTTTGTTCTCTTCAAGCCTGAGCGCTGGGATTTTACAGCTACTGCTTTATGACTTCAAATGAAAGGCTTTCAAAAAGGCTTTTATCTAAAATGGCTTCAAAGGCTTCGGAAAGACTCTGTTACCTTTTTCCTTTGTGTCTCTATGCTATTAGTTCGCAAAGAGTGTACAATTATCAGACGAGGGGACAGAAATACACAGAATAGTACATACTACACAACAAGAAGTAACATTGGATATTAAAAACGCAGCAGAGAGATGCATTACATGCAGGAAGTGATGCTGGAAGGGGAGTTATGATGAAATCTGTGACTTTTCACCATGAACATAAACACTGAAACAATGCTGCTACACATACTGTAGATGTACATGGATCCTTTTAAAGAACAGTGGCAATACTGTAGACATAAAAATGTGCAATATGACTTTCTGACTGAACAATGCTTAACTTTCAAAGTGGCTTACAATAGGAATATGGCCTGTTTAGTAAGACCTGATAGTATGGCAAGAATATCTGCTTGGATAACTGTTAAAATGATGGATGCACAATATATTTGTTTCATATCAGTTATTGGCCAATATTAAAGATATTTTATCGTTATTGGCTGATATTGGATATTTAATTGTGCATGCCCATTTCCTCTGCTTTTATGGATGAACTCTGCCATCTTGTAAAGCTCACTTAAAGTTCATCTTTACAAAATACTAATAATTTGAGTTAATAATTTAACACTTTAAATGTAATACTTTGCTAAATTAATACTTTGCATATAGTACACTGCAATTCTGTAATATTTTTATTTGTTTAGGCAAAATAGTATTGAATTTTAATGGACAATTTATCAGTTATCAGGCATATTTTATTATTGCAATAAATTAAAAATACAATGTAAAAATAATTTTAAATGAAATTTAAAAAAATGAAAAAGATGTCATTAAAATGTTAGATGAAGACTTGTAGATGTAGTCAGGGTAAAACGCCATATTTAATTGAAAACAACTAAAAACTGTGAAATTTATAGGTTTTTTTGTCTTTTTTATTAGTTTTTGTTTTAAATATGTCTATATAGATTTTATTAATTTGTACTTAGTTTTAGGTATTTTACTATATCAAATTAATTAAAATTTTCAATATATTTTATTTCAATTAATTATTTTTTTTGTAATGAAAGTAATGAAAGCCTTTTTATGGAGTTTTAAGTTGTTGTTAACTACTGTATAATAACCCTGGAGTAAACATAGTCTGTTCAGTGGGTGTATTATTGTATACACTAGTGTCAATCATTCTGTTAACATGCGGTGAGAGCAAATGATGCATATGGGAGAGGAGTGAGAGTTATACATGAACCTCTTCTATGGTTCCTATTCCTATGGCACTGCCACGACGTCCATATTTACTTGGGCTTTTGCCTGGGACAAGCAATGACTGCACAGAGCCCACAGAGAAAGAAAGAGAGAACGAGAGAAATCATGAGTCCATGCAGCATGTTATGTGTTATACAAAAAAAGTAGCCTACAAACATCTGCTGGAGAGACAGTCATCAAAGCACGAACAGCAAGAAAAAAGCTGTCATGAGCACAACAGAGTAGCCACACAAGGAAAAAAGGGCCGGAGGAACCTCAGGAGGTACAGGGACCTGTGAAGGACAAGAAAGCTGAAGTAGGAGCACACAGCACACGATTGGAGACAACTGCACAGTTTACATTTGAACACAGCTTAACAGTTAGTCAGGTTAACATTACTGGAACAGGTTAGTCAGACAAAGAAGTTAATATACGTCATGCTGTTAAATAAAGATTTATGCAATATTTTGGTAACTGTGCTCTCTTTAATTGGGCCAGATATCATGTTCATCTTGCAAAAATGCAAGCTATGCAAACTCAGGTTATATCATAGATCAGTGGCTCATAGAACTGGTGGGTCGTGATGTAAAAATGGATTGGCCTGTTGAAGCCAATCCATTTTCATATCAGGGTCTCACATAGAAGGGGAAAACAATGATATGATAAAATAAAATTAAATAATACAATTTTCAATATTAAAATAAAAAAAACTAAATGTACAAAATTTAAAATTTTACTATCCAGCTTATGTAATTTTGCAAATTGTTGGACCTAAGCAATTTGCAGTTTCAATTTGACTTTAAAGATGTTTTTATTTGTGATAAAAAAATTTACAAAAACAAATAAAAAATAGAATACGATAAAATAAAAATTTAAATTGTATTTTTTTTATATAACTGTCAATTTTACTATCCAGTTCATTTTTGCATATCATCGGACCTATGCAAATTTCAGTGTGATTTTAAAGTTTTTATTTACTTTATGTCATTAATTTAGCATATTGTTGGACCTATACACTTTGCAGTTTCAATGTCTTTCATGGATGTTTGTAATTACAATAAAATAAAATCGTACAAAAATAAAATAAAATAGCTACAAACAAAATAAAAATGTACAAAAACACTGTAAAATTTAGTATTCAGTTTATGTTAATAATTTTCCATATTATTAGACCTATGGACTGATTCAGTGTGATTTTAAAGACATTTTTATTTACTTTATACACATAATTTTGGTATTTGTTGGGTTGTCACTTGATGTGTACTGGGTCCTGAAGCTATACCAGTTGAGAACCACGATTTTGTCAGTTTTAGTGTTATTACTTTTTGTGTACTGGGTCCTGAAGCTATACCAGTTGGAGAGGGGTATGAATCACTATACGCGATTTTTAATTTTTGCCTGTAACCTTCGGGAATACCAGTTGAGAACCACAAGTCTCAATAGCCAAAAAAATTATTTGTGCTAACATTGGGTTTTTATTCTCCACTGCATCAACTGTATGAAGGTCAAAACGTCCATATGACTGACATGGCATATGCATGTGGCATGTGCTTTAAATAACAGAAACATTAACTGTGACAAGAGACATGGCTCAGTAACTCTGAAGTCTGTTCCAGTGCAAGTCCCTGTGGGGAAAGTGGGATTTCACTAGACTCACATAGGTTGTGCTCACAAGGGGCACTGGCATGACTTAGCATGGCTCTCAGTGTGTGATAGTCCCCAGGGCAAGGAGCACTTGAGCTGGCTGGCCGAAGGACACTGCCTCTGCACTTAACCTGTGCAAGCATTATACTTACCATCAGGAGACCTGCATATTAAAACATTAGTACAGCAGAATCCTTTCAACGTGCACACACATAAATATGTAATGCTACCAGCAGGTCCTTATGTGGTGCTGATGTGCATCTGATCCTGTGGGGGATGCGGTAAGGTCAGTACATTCACAACCATCTTTATACTAACACTGCCGCAGGCCGCCTTATCCTACTTCAAAATCAGATAATATTCATTCCTGAGGGACACTGCAAGGACAATAACAAAATAATGTCTCACATGACCCTTTGTAGACTATCTGACAGTATTTCATTCCCCCATGAACAACATGCAACACATTCCAGACCACTTTATGTCATGCACTCAAAGGACCTCATCTCCACCATAACACACACGCACCTCCTGTGATCATAATGGGGGTTAAAGGAGTAACAGCCTTCTCTGGGGAAAGCTCAAATTCATATCACATGCTTTTGGGTCAATGACATATTTATACAGTAAAAGTGTCCGCAATAAACAAAAGGAAATAAAAAGACCTGAAGAAATATCATTTAACAAATGCCATGCAACCATCATTATTTTCAAAAAGGTTTTTAAAAATATTTTCAAGGCATTTTACAAGTTATTTAAAAAAAATAAAAATATATTTGCACCACATGAACAACCACATTTACAACCTGAACTAATCTTATCTGATATTTTAAGAAACATACTGATCTTAATATATAGTCATGAGGGTCTTCAGGGGTCCTTGCTAAATAAATAATTAAATGATGAATTATTTAAAAAATTAAACAGTTTATTTATAATAATTTAGTAGTGAATCAGTTGCTATTTTTTTTTTTTTTTTATTTTACTTATATGTCTTTACACACACACACAGTTATGGTAAAAAATGCTGGTACCCTTGGTAAATATGAACAAAGAATGCTGTGAAAATATTTTATTTTAAGAATTTAAAATGGGGGAAAATCTTATTTTTTTTTTAAGAATCTCTAATTCACTCAACTTTTTGCAACGTCTTTTTGCCAATATAACAGCTTTGAGTTCTTTTTAATATAATGCCTGATGAGTTTGGAGAACACCTGGCAAGAGATCAGAGAAAATTCCTTCATACAGATTCACTCTAGACCCTTCAGACTCCCAGCTCCATGTTGGTGCTTCTTCTCTTCAGTTCACCACATTTATTTTATTTTGTGTTGGGTTCAGGTAAGTGGGACGGCCATCACTCATTTTCTATAGGGTTCAGGTCAGGGAACTGGGACGGCCATGCAGGAGCTTTATTTTGTTCTTTTATGCTTTCTGATACCAACCCTGCTGCCAGCAGATTGTTTCTAACAGAGGCATTCAGGTTTAGATTTTTTATGAGCTAAAAAGCTCATTTTTTAGTTTCATCTGACCATAGAACCCTGTCCCCTTTGAAGTTCCAGTTGTGTCTGGCAAATTAAATGCTGGAGTTTGTTTTTAAATGAGAGCAGAGGATTTTTCTCGAAACCTTCCAAAACAACATTTGGTGATAGGTGCTGTTTAATAGTTATTCTTTTTTTAAAGGCTTTCTGACCCCAAGACACAACTATTTTCTGCCGTTCTCCAGCTGTGATCCTCTGAGAGTCTTTGGCCACTATGGGTTTCTACGGGTACCAGTGATTGTGGACATTGTATATTAGAGAAAAATATTTATTTCCCACACTTTAAATCTGTATTTTTTTTTTAACTTCAATTAAAGATTTTTGAATGAAAGATTAAATGGATAAACAATGCAGACTTATTTTCACAGCCTTCTTTGATCATAATTATGATGACTGATGTATGTGGAGCAGTTTGTGCTATATCACTGACTACAAAGGAAGGAAAAGCAGTGTTGGGTCTTTGTCTGGCTCCTTACCAGATGAGCTCAATATGTTCTTTGCTTGCTTTGAGACAGGCAACACATTCCCTGCTGTGAAAATACCTGCTGACCTTGACACCTGCCCTTTGGTTCTAACCACACTCGAAGTGAGTAAGGCCTTCAAGAGAGTCAACGGCCGGAAAGCTCCAGGTCCAGATAACATACACGGACATGTCCTGAGGGCCTGCGCTGTCCAGTTAGCAGATGTCTTCACCAACATCTTCAACCTCTCCTTGAGACTAAAAGTGATCCCCACATGCTTCAAGCAACTGCCATCATCCATGTTCACATCCCTGTTCCCAAAAAAACGACATCATCATGAAGTGCTTCGAATGTCTAGTCAATTCCCACATCTGCTCCTCTCTACCTGACACCGTAGAATCCATTCCAATTTGCTTACCGCTCAAATAGATCCACTGATGACGCCATTGCAATGGCCATACACTCTGCCCTGGAACACTTGGAGGGAAGAGACACCTATGTTGGATGCTGTTTATTGATTACAGCTCTGCATTTAACACCATCATCCCTACCAAACTTATAGCCAAACTGAAAGATCTGGGTCTTAACAGTCACTTATGTAACTGGGTCCTGGACTTCCTGACCGGCAGACCCCAGGTGGTTAGAAATGGCAATCATAGATCCTCCTCACTTACACTCAGCACTGGTGCCCCACAGGGATGTGTACTCAGTCCTCTCTTGTACTTCCTGTTCACTTACGACTGCTCTGCTAAGCACAGCTCCAACATCATCCTCAAATTTGCTGACGATACAACTATCCTAGGACTCATCACTAATGGCAATGAGACATCCTACAGAGATGAGTTTAATGCACTCACAGCATGGTGTGCTGATAACAATCTCCCTCTAAACGTCAGCAAGACCAAGGAGATGATTGTGGACCACAGGAAGTCACAGAGAGAGGGTCACGTTCCCATTCACGTCAATGGAGAGATAGTAGAGACAGTTAAGAGCTACAAGTTCCTTGGCATTCACATCTCTGAGGATCTTTCCTGGAGCCTACACTCAGAGACCATAGTAAGAACAGCCCGTCAGAGTCTCTACTTCCTGCGGAGGCTGAAGAGGTTTGGCATCTCCTCTAACATCATGTCAAATTTCTACCGCTGCACTATACAGTCGTGGCCAAAAGTTTTGAGAATTACATAAATATTGGAAATGGAAAAGTTGCTGCTCAAGTTTTTATAATAGCAATTTGCATATACTCCAGAATGTTATGAAGAGTGATCAGATGAATTGCATAGTCCTTCTTTGCCATGAAAATTATGAAGAGTGAAAAAAAAACCTTTCCACTGCATTTCATTGCTGTCATTAAAGGACCTGCTGAGATCATTTCAGTAATCATCTTGTTAACTCAGGTGAGAATGTTGACGAGCACAGGCTGGAGATCATTATGTCAGGCTGATTGGGTTAGAATGGCAGACTTGACATGTTAAAAGGAGGGCGATGCTTGAAATCATTGTTTTTCCATTGTTAACCATGGTGACCTGCAAAGAAACGCGTGCAGCCATCATTGCATTGCATAAAAATGGCTTCACAGGCAAGGATATTGTGGCTACTAAGATTGCACCTAAATCAACAATTTATAGGTTCATCAAGAACTTCAAGGAAAGAGGTTAAATTCTTGTAAAGAAGGCTTCAGGGCGTCCAAGAAAGTCCAGGATCGTCTCCTAAAGAGGATTCAGATGCGGATCGGAGTGCCACCAGTGCAGAGCTTGCTCAGGAATGGCAGCAGGCAGGTGTGAGTGCATCTGCACGCACAGTGAGGCGAAGACTTTTGGAAGATGACCTGGTGTCAAGAAGGGCAGCAAAGAAGCCACTTCTCTCCAAAAAAAAATCTTCTGCAGAAAGTATAGTGAATGGACTGCTGAGGACTGGGGCAAAGTCATATTCTCCGATGAAGCCCCTTTCCGATTGTTTGGGGCATCTGGACAAAGGCTTGTCCGGAGAGAAAAGGTGAGCGCTACCAATCAGCCTGTGTCATGCCAACAGTAAAGCATCCTGACACCATTCATGTGTGGGGTTGCTTCTCATCCAGGGAGTGGGCTCACTCACTTCTGCCCAAAAACTCAGCCATGAATAAAGAATGGTAACCAAAACACCCTCCAACAGCAACTTCTTCCAACAATCCAACAACAGTTTGGTGAAGAACAATGCATTTTCCAGCACGATGGAGCAAAAGTGATAACTAAGTGGCTCGGGGACCAGAATGTTGAAATTTTGGGTCCATGGCCTGGAAACTCCCCAGATCTCCCATTGAGAACTTGTGGTCAATCCTCAGAGGCGGTGGACAAACAAAAACCCACTAATTCTGACAAACTCCAAGAAGTTCTTAGTAAAGAATTGGTTGCTATCAGTCAGGATTTGGCCCAGAAGTTGATTGAGAGCATGCCCAGTCGAATTGCAGACTGAAAAAGAAGGGCCAACACTGCACTGACTCTTTGCATAAATGTCATGTAATTGTCGATAAAAGCCTTAAACGTATGAAGTGCTTGTAATTTATTTCAGGTACATCACAGAAACAACTGAAAACAAAGATCTAAAAGCAGTTAAGCAGCAAACTTTTTGAAAACTAATATTTATGTAATTCTCAAAACTTTTGGCTGTATATATGGAGTTAATTATGAAAGTTTTTGTAAATTTATGTTTATGTAATTGTTCTTCTTCTGACCGCAAAGCACTTCAGCGAGTGGTGAGAACAGCAGAGCTCATCATTGGACATCAGAGGACATCTATCAGACTCGCTGCTTGAGAAAGGCTCGCAGCATCATCAAGGACCACACTCACCCTGCTCTTCACCTGTTTACCACACTGCCATCTGGCAGACGCTTATGATCCATCCAATCACGGACAACCAGACTGAAGAAGAACAGCTTCTATCTTCAAGCCATCAGACTGCTTAACAATCCAGCTATCCTTCATCTAAAACCAAAATACATGCTGATCTTAAGTTTACTTTTATTGTACTTGCACTGCCACTTTTTAATATTCCTTCATGTAGCTCTGTAACACCCTACAATGACATTTTGGACATTGCTATACTTGGAAATACAAAATCGGAATGTGTGGTGCTCTTAAGTTTATTTATTGCATCTGCACTGCCACTTTAATTTTCTTTCATGTAGCTCTGTGACACTCTACAATGACATTTTAGACACTGCTCTACCCCAATTATCTATATTAGTACCTCAGGACTACTTATAATTCTTAACACGGTCTACCCTTATTGTATCTGTTACTGCCACTTATTTGTATATAATGCTCTGTCTGTTTCTGTTCTGCCTATGGTCACTGAAGTCACTCAAAATCTCAGTGCCCTCCACGTACGTCTATGTCTGTTTATGTCCTGTTATTGTCACTGTATGTCTGAGCCTCGTCACAAGCATTTCAGTGCCCAGTTTTCTCAGTGTTACCTATGCAAATGATAAATAAATGCCTCTTGAATTATCAAGGGTACCAACAATTTTGACCATGACTGTATATATACTGTGTGTGTGTGTGTGTGTGTGTGTGCTTATATATTATATATATATATATATATATATACAGTATATATATATGGCATTCGAATATCTCACAGTGCATTGAATTTTTAAAAGAAAACTTCATGTCATTGACCCTTTTAACTCAGGAAATACTGACTGTTGCTAGAACAGAAAACATGAGCAAGACCAGTGCAAGTGACCCTTTTAAGAAATGCTCCTGAGATAAACTGTAAAAGGTCCAGTGAATAAGATCAGTGGCTGCAGAGATGACAGACAGAAAGCATCATGGGAATGAGGATTAAAAAAAAATGAGGATAAAAAAAGGGACTGGTGCATGAGGACAATTATTAATCAAATCGAAGTTGGTTGATTATACATTAATTATTTCATCTGCATTGTGTTGTTTGTTTTTAGTTTGTCAACTCAGAGCATCTGTGCATGTGCTTAAATTTTATTGTAGACATGAATTAGTGAAGTATATTTAACCAGGACCGGTTTTTTACCTCATAGTGAAGGGAAGTGAGGGGCATAGCATAGTTTGGCCTATTGGAAAGCCACTAGGGCAGGGGGTTACTTACTATCCCAGGGGGTTTGGGGGACTCTGGTGAGTGGTGGCTGTTGTTGTTGTGGGTGAAACTGCCGCTGTGACTATTGGAGACTGTGTACTTCCTGATATTGAGGCCCATGGTGTCCAGAGACTGGCTCCTGCTGCGGATCACCCGCTATAGCACAGGGAGAGATCAGGAGGAGACACGGTGAGCAGCGGCAGGTCAGGGTGGGCCAATAGAGTGGGTCTGAAGCCAATGAATCAAGTTGCTAAAACAACCCGAGGAAAATACCTGAGCCAAGTGTGCAGTTTTGTTTGTAAAAGGCCAGAGGGAGTACTGATGATATGAAGTTAGCAGGAAGTCACTATGCTGAAGCCAGCAACCATTAGAGAGCAGAACTGCCTGAGAGTGTTAATGGATATTGATTAAATATCATCCACTAAAGTGCTGCCGATTTCAAGGGAAAATCCCAGAATGCCACAACCACAGATGAGCTGTGTCTATGCTTACAATTTTGGCTATAGACAGCTGTTGATGAAAACTGTTTGAATAAGTGGTTGCGGAAGATGCTTGAAGCAAATATAATAGGTTAAAAGACAGATAATGAAAATGATTTATGAGAAGTCTGATTGATTTTTCATGACTGGATGACCACAATCAATGTGTGAACACCAATGAACACTTTCAATCATAAACCCGGCTCCCAAGCACATACAAAGAGTCTGTCTGTAATGAATTATAGCTATGGAAAATTCAGTCTACTTGAAAAATGACCTCTAAAAACTCATCAGGCATGATGCTGCATTTACAGAGAAATATTTGTATACAATATGTCGTGTATGATCAATCATGTACTACTGATTAATTTGCAAAGTATTTTAGGAAGCAAAACACTGTTGAGCACAAGATAAATCTCAGGAGTGCATCTATGCTCGACAATGTGCTAACAGGACTAATTAGTGTTTATTACGGTAATGAGTAATTTAATTTAGGTACAGTAGCATCGGTTACATCACTTGGAAGCTGGAGTCATAAAGACACCACCATCTAAATCACAAGAGAGAAAAAAATGCTACCGTTCATAAAGAATAATAGCAGCAAGATACGAAAAGACCAGTCTAAACCAGAGTTATTATCATCATTAACTTATACTAAAACTAAAATGTAAACTTATTATAATTTTTTATAAATAACTGAACCTAAATTAAATAGAAACTAATAACTAACACTAAATAGACATATTAAAACAGAAACTAATAAAAATGACAAGCAAAACAAAATTACTAGAACTTTAAATAAAATGAAAATAGAAAAATAAAATAAAATCTTATTTACAGTTTTTCTCGATTGCTTAAACACATTTCTTGAAACTATACCTCATATTCTCAAAACAGTAAACACGAATCCATAACGTCTCACCCAATTACCCAAACAACCTATTTTCAGGTCAAAATGAAGCTCTACACTCAAAACCATTAACTCTCGCTGAAAAAACAAACTTTGCCCTCAGACATCACACACAAGCCCTCAAAAACACACACACTACAACATAGTCTTACACACTGGTGAGATAAATTCAAAACAATACTACAAAAACCAAAAACCAGTAATAAGTTGTTGCTTGTGGTTCTCCCCCTCATGGAACATTTCACAGGATGAACACGTGTATACTGTACATTGGCAAATTTTATATTCCTTTATGTACTGTACAGTACAATACACCAAACAACAACAAAAAAATATTCTGCCCCAGCATCACATCTTTGGTCTGGGACAGACATCACAGGCTATACTGGCCCTAGCCAGGCAGTGGGGTTAAAATCCTCTTGCATGACTGATCCACCCCTGTCACACATCAACTGTAATGTCTAGTCAGGCTTCTTCCATTCCATCGTCTCTGTGTCCTACACAAATAGAAGTACTGATTTTACAAAAGTACTTTTTACAAAATGGAAGCAGACAGAAACTCTATCTGTATGTAAGGCAATTTGATGCGTGTGTTGTAACAGAGTACAGCTTTCAAAAGTTACAGTAGAGTACACTGAGGTACACCTACCTGTTTTCCTCCCTGAATGTTCTTATGATCGAGGCGACGGAGAAGCAACTTAAGTTTGGCTGAACTCATTGCCCAGCCTCAATCATAGTCATACCATGGACAAGAACATGGTCAACTAGTGGCACAAATTTCATCTGAGACTCCTTGTCTCCTTGCCCCATCATCCTCATCCCATCCCTTTCTCTTCCTTAACCTCTTCCTCCACTCCTTACTGCTCTTGCTCTTGCTCATCCTCTTCCTTCTATCTGGTGTCCTCTACCTTTTCAATCACGTCTCTCTGGATCCGTTGTTCCAAAACTGAATGAACTGAATGGGGCTCTTTTATCTGTCTACTGAAGGTTCTGACTGGCGTGTGATAAATTTTGACTCTTAGTGTTTCCACGTGGGTATCTGTGTGCTAATTGAGCTCAAGTTATGCTGACTTAAGTGAACAATATTGAATGCTAGTGCTTTCTAAATGACCACATGGTGTAAGCACTTAGAAATGTAGGGATTTGTGTGTAGAGTTTTGCAGTAATAGTTAACCAAATCTGACTCATGTGTTAAAGCAGGGGAACAGTGTTTATAGTTCAGCAAAATGGGTGTGCTTTCTGAAAAATGGCGTTATGGTCTTGAAATTTTAGCTCAAAAGCCTGCTTATAGTGTTTAAGCAATCGAGAAAAACTGTAAAACTATAAAACAAAAACCTAATATTATATAATGATAGTAAAATAACACTACACTGATTCAATGACTCATTTCATGTCATAAAAATATTCATGACCACAAACCAAATGCACCCACAAGCCACATTAATGCTTCACGAACATCCCCATCCTCCTCTATTCTGGATGTAAGTGCCCTCACAGAGATCCTCAGAGGATTACCTTGAAAGACTCAAAGAAGCCCCCTCCCCCTCCTCCATTCTCCAGTTTGTCCTCCTCTCCTCCCATTCCCATCATAGCCTGACTGTTGATGTGCAGCTCCTCGTACAGCGTCTCCAGCAGGGCAGACCGGGTACGCTCCTAATGATGATGAAAGTGGGATAGTGTACTTGTATAGCAAATACATTTGAATATAAATAGTAAATGAATGTTAGATGAGGCTTGTAAATTTATTTTTAAGGACATTTACATGTATGCATTTGTAAGTCACATTTATCATAAAGTACATTTTATCAATACATCACATTTGAAACCATACCTTGGTGTTACACATGAGCACTGATGACACTCACCTCTAATTTGGCAAATTTTTCAGCTTTGTAACAAGCGTATTCAGCATTGATCAGCTTGGTAAGCAAGAATTCACGAAACTCTGGGCCCTGAGAGATGCAGAAAGGTGTAGATGGAGAGCAAATGAGAGAAATACAGTTGGAAGGAGAGGAAAGTATTTTCGTTACAAGCAATACCATTTAAAATATATATTTCTTAAAAATACATTATTCAGCAAGGATGCATTAAACTGATTAAAAGTTACGGTGATAGGCATTAAAATATTACCAAAAAAACCTATTTCAAATAAATGCTATTTTTTTAACTTTATATTTATCAAAGAATCCTAAAAAATATCAAGGTTTCCAGCACAACTGTTTTCAACATTGAAAATAATTATATTAATTGTTTCTTGTGCACCAAATCAGCATATTAGAATGATTTCTAAAGTATCATGTGACACTGAAAATTCAGCTTTGCCATTACTGGAATAAATTTCAAATTTCAAAACATATTAAAATAGAAAACACTTGCTTTAAAAATTAACTATATTTTACAAAATTATATTTTTTATTGTATTTTGATCAAATATATGCAGTCTTGGTGAGTATAAGAGACTTTCAAAAACGTAAAAAAAAAAAAAAAAATCTCACTGACCCCAAACCTTTGAACTGAATATAACTGTAATTAGCAGATACACCCCCCCCCCCCCCCCCAAATGCCATTCAAAGATTATTTACTATATTTATTTCATCATTGCATTACTTAGGAAGTGAACCCATGATCATGATGTTGCTAGTACAAAGCACAAATATTCCACTTCCATTTATTTAGATTCAGCAACTCACTTTCTTAAAAATGGCTAGGCTGGGGAGGGGTGGTCCGAAGAAGGGGACGTCGTCTCTGGCTGTTACTGAAACCTAGAGAATGACAGATACGTGTATCATTTACTGACTTACAGAGAAGTGTTACAGAAGCGCTAGATTGCAGTACTACTGTGATAATGTACCTTGTACAGGACGTTGTCAGAACAGGCATTTTCAACTTGCACCACTACATAGGCATGCAGGAAGTTGGAGGCAATCATGTCTGGGACAAATGGAGTGTTCTCCTCTTGAAACACGATGGCCACGATGTCATTTCCTATATGCCTCTTCTTTTGTAGCTGTGATAACAAAACAAGACAGTTTACTTTTATAATCCTTCATTTAAAATCTCCTTATGTAACACTTGCACTTTCAACATGTACGCAATATCGAATACCAAACAGCTGTTAAAGTGAGATTTCTTTGGGATAATTTTAAATGTATTAGCAGCTTTCAAGTCCTGGGTGGACGCTGATTGGTCAAAACAGTGCTGCAGTCTATTAAAATACAAAATATAGTAAGGTATGATGCAAAACACTTGTTCACATTAGTTTCATAAAAAGCCAACTATTAATGTGTAACACCTACATACAGTTAAGATATTTTGAGTATATAAGAATATTTGAATGTTTTTGAAACAAGTATCTTATGCTCATTAAGGCTGCATTTATTTGATCAAAAATACAAATAAATAAAAATATTTCATTTTAATATTTTAATATATTATTAAAATTAATATTTTATATTTTAATGCATAAAATGTAATTTATTCCTGTGATGGCAAAGCTGAATTTACAGCAGCCTTTACTCCAGTCTTCAGTGTCACATGATCCTTCAGAAATCATTCTAATACTTTTCCAGGATTCTTTGATGAATAGAAAGCTCAAAAGAACAGCATTTATTTGAAATATAAATCTTTTGCAACAGTATAAATGTCTTTACTGTCACTTTTGGTCAATTTAATCTGTATCTGATGACTAAAAGTATTAATTTCATAAAAAAAAAAAAAAAAAAAAAAAAAAATCATACTGACCCCAAACTTTTGAACATTAGTGTACTTCCAAAGAATAAGTGAAGTCGTGGCCTAAAGGTTATAGAGTTTGACTCCTAACCCTAAAGTTGTGGGTTTGAGTCTCGGGCTGGCAATAACACGACTGCCGCAGCATAAATGGCTGTTCATGGTGTGTGTGTGTTCACTGCTGTGTGTGTGCACTTTGGGTGGATTAAATGCAGAGCACGAATTCTGAGTATGGGTCACCATACTTGGCTGTATGTCACGTCACTTTTTATAATAGCACATAATAAATTAGCTTTAAAAAATACTGTTTTAATGAAAAGTTGCATCTTTAATATTTTTATTAAGCCATTTTATAAAATCAATATGGTAGTGAGCCATGTCCAAACATATTTGATGTAATACACAAACCCAAAGTTGCGATGAGTGTCATTAAATGCTCTCCTGGCTGACATCTGATGATAAATTCCATTCATTTTGGGATTTAATTTATATGTCAGTGATGCCATGTGCTGAAGTTGTTTTTCACAACATGTCTCAACAGATGGCTGTCAAGGGCAAACACAGAGGTTGCTGCCGCTCATTTAAACATGGACATCAGTTCACCAACCTGATCTGCTGTCAACCTCCAATCACTGCAGAGTGTGTGCACATATGAGAGTGAGAGAGAGAGGAGCACGCTTCATGTGCTCTAAATGTAGAAGATTCCCTGAGGAGTGAGCTCTAAAAACACTCTTCCTCAGAGGGTGCAGCGCTGCCAGTGAAGGTGCAGAATAAAGGTCACTTTGTGAGTCAACAATCATCTGCCAGCATATCAGCAGTGTGTGGCTGCAGGAAACAGCATCTGCCCCAGTGCTAAGGAATGGATTTCTCCCCTCCTGTCAAACCAGATAGCTTATACCTATGTTGCTTGTTTTTTTTTATTTTGCATCAGACCAGTATCTAGAAAGACGGATAATCAGGGACAACTGATTATATTTTGTTACACTAATGATTACCACATTTGTATTGATTAAAGGATCTAGAAGCAGGGAAATGTGCTATGAGTAACCCTCTCACTGAACCCACAGCATTGTGAGTAGGGATGCATCAATCTGATACTCAGTATCGGTATCGGCTCCTATACTAATTAGCAGTTTGTGTTTAACACACTAAAGAGTGATTATCAGGTCAACACAGAGGTATAGAAATTCTACACTGATTAAAAAAAAAAAAAACCCTGCGCTATCCGATCGGATCAGTATCGGCCAGTTCTCAGAATTTTTGGTATCGGATTGGTTCTGAAAAAATGGTATCGGTGCATCCCTAAATGTGAGTACCTGCTGTGTATCGCCCTCTGTGTAAGGCAGCTTTGTTGACACGTGGAACATGATCTCCTTGTTGTGAAAATTGTAATATACAGATTCAGAGCCTGTCTGTCCATGTGTCACGTCCAATCCTCCACGAAACCTAGCAGAAAACAGAATATTCAAGTGTTTTGTAGTCAAATATGAAGGGCATTGTTAGCATTAAACTTCATAGAGACAATTAATGCAAATTTTTATGATATAGATATCTCTCTAAAGGTTACATACTGTAAGAACATTCAGGGAAAAATTTGCACAATGATATTTCACCACGCTGTGTTTTATTATTCATTAATAAATTACTCAGTCTCTCACTAAAATTAAGGAATAAATTATTGATTTAACTTTAAAAAATGCAAAAGGATAAAAAGAAATATAAAGAAAACCTATTGGTTTTAAATGTCTATTAATCTGTCAATTT
Organism: Cyprinus carpio; assembly: GCF_018340385.1. Classification (NCBI taxonomy): domain Eukaryota; kingdom Metazoa; phylum Chordata; class Actinopteri; order Cypriniformes; family Cyprinidae; genus Cyprinus; species Cyprinus carpio. Next base: position 11,347,735 of record NC_056594.1, on the reverse strand, counting down.
GAAAAATGTATTAACATTAACTAAACCAACACATTTATTTAAAATAAATATATTTAAATGTGATTTATTTACATTTTTATTTAAGAAATAATTAAATAAATAATATAAATAAATTAAATTCCTTTATTTTTAAGTGGCTCTCCTTGTTCTTTACAGTTTTATTTTATCATTATTTATATACAATTACATATTTTAAGTATATTTTATTAGTATTTATTCATATATTTATTAATATGTATATATTTTTAATATTTTTTACGTTTTCATTTTATTTGTATATTAAGTTTTGGTAATTTTATGCACTTTTGTCATGTTTATTAGTTTTAGTTTTTCTTTAAATATTTCTCTTTACCTTTAATATTTCTATTTCAGAGTAATTTTAGTGCGTCGACATTTTGTTTCGGTTAGTTGCCAGGGCAATATTTAAAATTTATGCTCACATTTTTTAAGTTTCCTGTGTAATATTTATATTTTATTTAATCTTTTTTTAAATAAACAGAATCTTTTTAAATAGTTTTTGTGTTAGTTAACAACAACACTGGTTTAGTCTAGTTTAATCAGATGAAGGATAAATTTTACATTTTACATTTTTTTGTGTGATTTGAACGTTCAAACAATGCAGATAGTGTGTGAAAATTCACTGCATTATAAGAAAGTGTAGTTCGTTCTTAGTGAAATCTCTCGTCAGAAGTGCACAAATAAAAACTCCAACATCCAAAGCTTTTATTTTAATTAATTCATGCTGTTAAACATTTCATCTCACGAGTCTACTTCTTGCTTGTGCCATATTGAGAGAGAGAGAGAGAGAGAGAGAGAGAGTGGTTCTGTTAATAAGTGTTACCCTTTGAAGTCATGGAGCTTGATTTTCTGTCCCAGAAACTCTAAAAACTCTACCAAAGCAGGACTCTCCTCGTTATTCCCAAAGAACTCCTCCTCTGAGGTCTACACAGATAAAAACACATCAAGTACTTATAAGTTTCATACAAACATTTGTATTGTGCCCTTGGCAGTAGACACAGTAACCCATCAGGTACAATAGAAGGTCATCTCAACAAAGAAGCTTCATGCATTATCATTACTTCAATTACTGAATTAAATTTCAGCCTTTCAAAAATCACAAATCACAAAAACAAGAACACATAATGACGACACATTATGTTACAGCACAAAGCCCAACATTAAACAAACCCCAAATTAAATGAACCCACACACACAAAAGCAAGAACATCTTGATGAATACAAAAGCAAACTCTAAAATGAGCAAACCTAAATGGCTCATCATGAGTCAATTAGCTTGATGAATATGCAAATCGTTCCCCTGAATACACATAGTCTCCCATTTAGAGTCAAGGAGGGCAAGCGGAGGTTTTGAGGATTGATCCATAAGGTGTGTTATAAACTTAAGCATGTCCCATTAAGGGCCTCAGTGTTCTTATTGCCCACATTGGACAGGTTGAGTGTGTAAACACACCAATCCGTGAGATGAAGAGGCTGTTCAAGCACATCTTGCAGCCTCCGCTGTCATGCTATTATGCTAAGGGCGTTGCTGGCAACTGTCCTCTCAGGCACCTCTCACTCTCTGCCTACTATCTGCAGCCTTAAAGGTCAAGGATCTGTCTTAATGCAACCAAATGCTCTCCTCTGGGAACAATAGCCTCATGATTTTAATAAAAGACAAATGAAGACAACGGCTTGATTGTTGTCTAAGCAGAGAAGCCATTGTGAGGTCAAAAGGAGGAAGGGCTACTTTGATAGATGTTTGATTCAAAAGATCGAAGGTGTTGTTCTAAATAAAAATGAATTATGATGGTGAGTTACAGCACTGGTTCATCTCTGTGCATCTGCTAAATGAGAGGAAATCAGTTGTGAAGAAGCTAACAGACATAAGTCTTCCCATGCGACTCACCTGTCCAAACTTCTGATAAATGACTCCAAACTTGAAGTTGTTGCTTATGACGTGTTCATCAAAAGTGACGATGAGCCTAGAGGCCTGTGGGAGAGTAGATGTTTTCAATAGAATGATGAATGTCCTTTAAGTACTAGAACATGTGGGGGACGTGTCCCCCACCCAAACATTTAATAACACGTAAATTCGTCCCCCACACTTTTTTCGGGCAAGTCACATAGAGGTTTTCAAAGGCTGGTGTGAATAAATCTAGATTTAAATTCAAAGAGATAGGATAGTCTGTGCATGTTCTGATATTTTATTCAGATCCAGAATTAGGCGATATGAACATTATGGAGCGCTAAACACTCTCATGCCGTGTATGTTTCATTCATACTCAAAGCCGTAGTGTGCTCTCTCACAGTCTAAGACAGACTCATAGAAGTAATAACTTATGACGTGACAGGAAATGCCTAATATGGACAAAGACATCCAGCTATCACTATATAAGCTGAATAAAAAGCAGAAATGTTTTGGCTGATGAAATATGAAGACATTAAACACATGATTGCGACAATATATATTTTATGTGTGTTTTCAAGTTATCTCCAGCTAATAAATAAAGAATATAAATAATGCAGTGCTAATTGAAATAGCATTTTTTATAGTATAAAAATGATTTTGCCTTATTCAGTGATAAAAATGGAAAAAGTATATAAACAAATAAAAAAAAATGTTTATATGTACAATAATATAAGAAAAATATTATATTGTCCAGGAGTGCATTTTATTTCTTTGCCAATTAAAAGTAAGAAATAAGAGAAAAATAAGCAAAAAGATAAATAAATAAATAAAAAGTATTATATTTGACATTTCTGTCCCCCTCACTTCTGAAATGATGGCTACGCCCTTGGCTTTGTCAGCATTGCAAACCCTTGAGAGACACAGAACAATACTTTTGCAGAAACTAGCATATTTCCCAGTGCCACGCTTTAATTAACCAGGACAAATGATTCAGAATTATGTGTTATTGAGTTAAGCGTATCACTTTGGCGCAGGTGGGTCATACAAAAAGACTGATTGAAATTGTGTTGTGTAGGGTTGCATACCTTTGGGTAAAGCACAGGGAAAAATCGGTCCACGTTCACCTCTTCACAGACGAGCTGATAATAATGAAAAGAGAAAGCACTTATTGATTCGTTCCTCATTCTCATTTGATCTTGCAAAAGTGATGCAACACTATGGTTGTCTGTCCAGGCAGGACAGAACAGGCTCATGGGAGAGTGAGACAATCAGTCATGTCACTCGGAAAGAAGTGTGATGAATTGAAGGGCCTAAAAACAATGGTGCTGACCCCATTCACCACCTCCTCACATGATTCACTCTCACCTTGGCCATCTGGACAATGTTGGGGAATTCGGTCAGACATGATATTGGAATCACGTCGTGATATGTTTTCATTTTAGTTCTGTAAAAAAAGGAAAGACATTAGTAAACATAAGATTGAAGCTAAATACTGTTGCAAAAAGTATATAATCAAGGTGTGTGTGTGTTTATGTATAAATACAGTGCCTTGCGAAAGTATTCATACCCCTTCATTTTTTCCACATTTTGTTATGAAGCACCCTTATGCTAATCTGCTTTAAATTACCTTTTTTTCCAATCTTTTTTTCAATCTACACTCCATAAGCAAAAACAGAAATGTATAAGTATTCATACCCATAACTAAATATTTAGCTGAAGAACCTTAACAGCCTCAATTCTTTTTGGGTATGATGTGACAAGCTTTGCACATCTGCATTTGGCAATTTATCTGTTCAATCCTTCTCCTCAGGACATTCACAGAGCTCTTCACCTCTCATGCTCTGTCAGGTTGGATGGGGGCAGGTGCACATTTTCAGGTTTCTCCAGAAATATTTGACTGGGTTCAATCCCAGGCTGTGGCTGGGCCACTCAAGGACATTCACAGAGTTGTGTATAATCTACTCTTGCTGTGTGTTTAGGGTCATTGTCCTGTTGGAAGGTTAACCTTCTGCCTAGTCTGAGCTTCTGAATGCTCTGGACTAGGTTTTCATTAAGGCTGCATATGGAAGAGGTTTTCATTAAGGCTATATCTATATTTTGCTGCACTGAGCGTTCCTTCTACTCTGACGAGTCCCTCAGTCCCTGCCACTGAAAAACAGCCCCACAACATGAGGCTGCTACCACCACACTTTATTGTTGGGATGGTACTCTGAAGGTGATGAGCAGATCTGGTTTCCTTCAAACATGATGCTTAGAATTGAGGTTCATCAGACCAGATAATCTTGTTTCTCAAAGTCTGAGGGTCCTTTAGGTGCTTTTTTGTAAATTCTTAACTTCTTTGGACTATAATAAACACACAAAAATGATCTGCATGATGCCACTGCATGATGTGAGATGAATGAATAGCGTGTTTCCCTTGCATGCGCAAACACGCTACTGGAAAAGGGAAATTCTGGACTTGTCTAGATTTTATTTCTTTTAATACAAGAAATACACAAAACATACAAATTGATAAAAAGAGATTTGTGTGTACTCTGCAGTTCTAAACACACTGGTTTAAACGTTATGCTACACTCTTTTTTTCCTTTTGGATAGAGCATTTCCATTTTACACTGAGCAAAATATATTAGGCTATGCAGCATTGTGACTGCATTAAGTCCATTTGGAGGGGGTTGGGGTTTGGGGCAGTTCAGTAGCTTCATCGTGGTGTTTGAAATAGAAAGGTGTAAATCGCCGCTCTTTCCTACGGAGAGTGTCTGATGGCTGATCAGCGTTTCAAACTTCCAGCGCAGGTTTAGGCAAAGTGTCTGTTTCAGGATAAATGCCTCGTTTGGTTTGAATTTTGCAATTGGTGTGCAACGGCATATACAATACAGTATTGTATTCACTATAATATGCAATGTTGCTTTGTTTCATGAGAGACAGTATTTACTTTGTTATTTGATTTTGTTTTTTTTTTTGGGATGAATTGTTGCATTTGTGTGGTTTATAATGCAAGAAAATACTATTTCCTGTTTTAATAAATGTATGTGAACATATATTCTCTTAAAACCAGATTTATTATCATTCTTAGTTTTGCTTTGCTTCAGTAATGCATCAAAAAGTACACAAATCCTCATCTCTGGCGGCTTAAAAACTGCAACGACAAAAAACGTTTGTAGTGGAATTTAAGCACAACATGGCCCAGACCTACAACAGTAACACTTACTAACAGTCTTCAGTTCAGTGTCATTGTGGCATCATTAAATGTGTCACATGGATTTGATAACAGGAACATCCTGCTGTCTTCCCTCCACCCACTCACATTGCCCTATATTGTCCATCTGGTGCCTAATGCGGAAATGAGGGTGGTGTGTACATTTGGCCTGTTTAATCTGTGAGAAAAGAGGTTGTATTGTGGGTCCCAGGAAACATTCACAGTTGTTGTCAAGGAATAGATATCAGTGTGCTCCGTTTAATGTCCACAATAAAAGCCAAAGCTCAAAACAAAGTAGTGAAACTGTGCCAGACACTAAGCCCTTTATTAGCTGCCCCCATCTACACAATAGAGACGTTCAGAAGGACACAAGGCCAGGAGACAAGTAAGTGATTTCAAGAAAAGTAAATAAGACATGACAGCGGGAGAAGTAATCTAGAATGGATGGGGAACACAAAGCAGTATTAGAAGAGAGAAGGTCACACCTGAGCATGAGGCGGAGATGCTCTTGGTCCCCGATAACATCATATTTCATGGAGAACACCAGGTGGCCCAGGACACTGTCCACTGTATAGTAATTAAAGTGTTCCTAATGAAGGAACAGAAGGCAAAGATGTGAGTGCACATTCATCTTCACACTTTCAGGTTTTCAGTACCAACACTCCCCCACAGATCTAAGGGCTAACCGACCACTTCTTTATGCACATTAGTCTAATTTATAATGGATATTAGATGTGAATACATTAAGCCCACTGAAGCTAAAGCCTAATAAATCTTCATTATGTCTGACTGCTGCAGTGTCACATTGGCCTATGTAATTAGGTTACATTTGTTAACAATTACATTATTGAAACTTATTCAAATGGATGGGCTGAAGGTGATTTCATTCTGAATGTTCAGCTTTTTCTATGCATTTTCAACTTCATTTGTGGGGGCTCATGATCTATATTTAGCCTTCTGAAGACATGTCGTTCACTGATAATCTTTACCGCCAGTGAACTGTTTTGGGCAAATCACTGAGTCATTAAGTTGAATTTGAGAACCCAAACAGTCCGATTTGTTAGTGAGTATTTATGAGCTGTTTTGTGAACTGGATTAATGGGTTAATCATTGATTCAGTTATGAATTTATGGATTAGATTGTTAGTTAATTTGAGATTCCTACTTTTCAAACTCACAAGAACTATCAAGGAGTGCTAAAGCACATGTGCAGTTAATCAAATGAATTGCATTTTGGGCTGTTCTTCTCACAAAGCTATTGACTTTAAAAGACATTAGGGCTTTTTACACTGTGCTTAACCCCGGGTTATCGTCGTTCTAAACACTGTGAAATGTGAAACAATATAATCCTGGATTCCTTTTACCCACGGTTACTATTTCAAGTGTGGAAAACCCTTAATAATGCATAAATGTAGTGCACAAAACATATAGTGCATTGAGTAGTATGGACCACTTTTATGACAATTTTACTTAAATTTTTTGGCAAGAAATTCACATTTTGTGTTTCACAGAAGAAAGAAAGTCATACAGGTTTGGAACGACATTGTGAGAAAATGATGACACAATCATTTGTGGGTGAGTTATTACTTTAATCAAATCCTTACTTTGCCCAGAAAATGCTTCCTGTAGATCTTAGCGGTGGTGTTGCACTCCAGTTTGAAGCGTGAATTGGGAGACAGAAGCTGGTCCAGATCAGTCCCATTGCTCAGCTCATGATTGGTCCCTTCAATCCAATAACCCCCAAACTGGGGCAGCAGAATCAAGGGAAATGGACTCTTTCTGCCAAGAACCTGACAGAGACAGCGAATTAAAACAATTATGGTGACGGTAAGTTGTGTAAGTGCACAATAAATTCCTCTAAGACATCAACAGCAAACAATTTTTCTGTCAGCTTTTTTTTTCTGAACTGGTGTACCTCATGGACGCTGGGGTAAGGGATGTAGTCTTCCTCGGTCTGTAAGGAGATGACATTCAAGACATTAAAAATGCAGTAGACTTATTTGGTTGCAACAGACCCTTTTTAAACTCCAATGACTCAACTAGCAAAAAACACACTGCTTGCTCATCTGCTGGTTTATTTAAGAGAACTAACCCACTATATGTACTCAGTGTGATCAGTATGATTCTATACAGGCAGTATGGCTTTAGGCCAGAGAATATTGCTCAGCACCAGCTTATCTTATTTGATTGCAGTTCCATTAGTGCAAGGAAAAGTGGGCTAGGGATGTCTTTGAAAAGTAGACGCACCAGCTTGACTGATAACTAGCTCTTCTATTCGAAGCTGTCTGCCTGCAGATAAATACAGCAGTCTGTGGCTCTCAGACAATAAGTGTTTTGTATTTTTGTGAGTGTGCGTGAGTACAGGGACAAAAGAGAGTCGGTGAACATACTTTGAGAGGAGGAGGAAGAGTGCATCGTTGCTCGTCCATTCTGTTGCTCTGGAAGATAAAAAGAGAGAATCTGTCAGCCCTATAGCAGCCCTGTCAGCCCACATGTGAAAGCAAAAATAACACTTAGGTTAGATCTACTGAGGAAGAGGAATCTGATTATATTTTCATGCCTTAAAAAAATAATAATAATGAAACGCATATGCAAGAAAATCTCAATTTATAAACTATGGGAATTCTGGAAATTTCTTTAAAATTATATATCTTGAGAATAACACATGATGGATAAATATTAGAAAAATTATTATTAGGACCAATTAACTTTTACACATATATAGAGTCTTATTCACAAAGCACAGATAATTCAGAGGCTATCGTAAATGTTTAACAATAATTCCACTTTTTTAATGCAAGTATTCTTCATTTCTATAAAAATGTGGATTATATTGCCCACAGTGAGCAAAACAACTCAATCTTAGCAAATATAAAAATATACTAATTAATGTAATTCTTAATTTGTTTTTAAAGAGGGTGTATTCTAAAAAACAACAACAAATTTTAAGAAATTATTTCACATTAAAAGTATGATTTTATGAGTATGATTTGAGTATGACAACAAAATATTATGTAATTCATAAAAAAAGCTCAGTGCAAGGAAAACACACAATAGCCTGGGGGAAAAAAGTTAAACAGCATAATGTGACATTCATAAAATGATTATGAAAGACCACAACATTTTATTAAAAGAAAGTTCACATGCATTTAAACAATAGTAGAAAAGAGCACATTATTTTAGGGAGACAAGCTGAAAGACAGAAAAGGCCTAAAGATCTGTCTTAGACAATGAACTGTTTTTTATTCTCTTTAATCAGGTTTTAAGAATACGGCAGACCGTGGAACACTAGATCAAAGCATGATTGTGAGCATGCAGGGTGAACACGTTCAAATATTTCAAAGTTTTTTACAGTCAAAATATAACATCTTAAATTTGCAAGTATCAAACCATTTGTCCACTTATTTAACTTAAAGTGCTGATCATCAAAAAATAAATATAAATAAATAATATTCTGTTCTCCGAAGCATTATGGTGCATTTAGTGCCCTTATTATAGTTCCTGCATAGACATCTGTCCATCTTTAGTTAGAGATAACAACAGCAATATCAAATGACTAAGATCAATATGTCTCTGTGTACCCAACAACAGGATCTTCTTGTATTTCAGCACCAGAGACACTAGAGAATTTGTTCTCTTCCTAGTTCAAACATACTCATTGCAGATTTGGCAACTGTATGACTATGATATTCAGGGCACAACAATAAATATTTGCATATTTTTCACCATAACTGTAAAAAAAAGAAGAAGAAGAAGAAGAAGAAACTATTATGTAACCAGATAGCCATAGTTAAAAAAAAAAATCATATGCATATATTTTTTATATGTACTTGAATGTAAGATACAGTATAGTTTCAGTGCAGCACTGGTTGGGTCATTCTTGTGGCTTATAATGAATATATGTCCTCAACATTTACAGTGATGACTTTCAGCTACAACAAAAACATGCAAGTGCAACTATGTAGCCAGTTAGGACAGCTGATTTAGAGGTTAATGGAAAATATCTGCATCAGAGATGAAAGGCAGAGGGAAGGAAAAAAGAAAAAAGTAAAAGAAACACATTACCTGCATTTTCTCAATCATTTCAAATAAATCAGGTGTCTGGAAGAAATGAGAGGAGATGAGATGAGATGAGATGAGTTTGGTGTTGACCCCTGATTATATTCTCATGATATGAGAGGGGTGTGGCCAACAACACAGACAACACGCTGCAGTTCAGGATACATCTAACTGCAGCTGCCTACTTAATATATCCCACTCAGACTTAATCAGGAATCAGGCATTCAAAGTATTCAGACCGCATCCATTCTGTTACTTACAGCACACTGCATTTTATTAACCAGTTAACATCATCACATATCAAACTTGCGGCAAATTCACCCTGCAAAGGTGGCACAGAAGTGCTTCTGAAGTGGCAATTAGGTGTAAAACTTGTATTACAATTTACAGCTGTTAACATTTACAACATAACAAAGGCATAAACCAGTCTTAACTTAGCAGTGTAAAGACACCTTTAATTAACTACATTAACAACGAAAAATATTTCTAAAGCATTAATTAATCTTAAGATGTCTTTACACAGCCAAGCTAAGGCTGCTCTGTGCCTGCTTAAAATTCAGTGTAAAGATGCAATGTTGTAAAAAGGCCAGATTTAATTATACCAGCTCTGACCCACCTAAGCCCTCAGTATCAAAGTATACAGATGTGATCGCTGTATAAATGTATTTATGCCTCTTCTGACAGTCAAACAGTCAGTTAAACAGTCTGTAAAGACACATTAATGCAACTTAAGCGCTTCTGTGCCACCTTTGTAGTGTAAATTTCAACATGTACAGTACTAATACATTGTTAAAATCGAAAGTTGTATCTTTTAATATAATTTTATGGACCTGAACTAACATGAACTAACACTGAACAGCTGTATTTTTGTTAACTAACATTAACAAAGATGAATAAATATTGTAACATACTGTAATGCTTATTGTTGGTTATTGTTTGGTTAATGCATTAACTTACATTAACTAAAAGACCATATTGTTACCGTTTTTTCCACATTAAATTGATTTTATCATCAGCACAACCTTTTTTAGGTACATGACATTGTTTTTGGATCAAGCCATGAGTTAATAATGCCAAGTACACTCAGTATTGGCTGGTGGTAATTTTAGTTTTGGCCCAATATGCATTACATGCAGGATATGGTGGAACTGGCATTTCCTCTCTAGCTTCATGGCAGCATGTAATTTTTAAAGTATGGAGAAAAAGTATAGAGATACATAACTGAATTAACGGCACTCATATTTAGATAAAATGCTTGTAGCTGACTGTCTTTGTAGTAATCAAGTTGGTTACAGTGGGCTAAAATTATAATTGGATATAATTGTTATAATTGGCTGTTAAAGTACTTTGCAATCATTTCCTACGTATTCATATGCCATTTAGCAATATGACACAGCGTTCACAACATGAGGCAATTTTTTTTAAATCTGAGGATCAAGTGTAATATTTAACTACATCTCAAAAACTTTTGTTTTGTTTCTTAAATCTTCACACTATTCATTTGATTTATTCCCACACCCATTACCATATTCTTATGTACTGACAGTTGATTTGACTCTAGTTTATTCTAGTGAGCGTATTCTAGTCTGGAGATCCTCCAAGACACAGACAGCAGAGTTCTGTCCAGCCTTTGGGACGGACCCAAAGACAACGTGAACGAGAGTGGAAACAATTATCTTCAATGTGTGAAGAATGAAGACTGGATGAATTTCTCACAGTCTTGAACAAATACTTTGTGTACTGTAGCACATTGTTTAAACACATTGTGTGAGTCCTCCACCATCGGCAAACACTCCTTATACTGCTGCCTCGAAAACAATCTTCAGGGAAACTTAATCACACAAGATAATAAAACATGACACAAGGTCAGACGATTCAGTTCTGTAACACAAACACATTACCAAGAGCCTCTTCAGCCAAATGACTTACCAAAACACACGATCGTAAAGTAATTTAATAATAATATTAAACTGAACTATATGCACTTTATGGTTCAAAGTAACAGTATCCTCCCTAAACAAACATGCACAGATGAACACCTATCGGATTACAGAAATACTGTAAATATAATGAAAAGATAAAATACAGAAATATATTACAGTATCCTGTACTACAAAAAAAAAGAAAAGTCTGCACTGATAGCAGCTGTGTCAGTGATGGGAGAAAATCCATATTCTCTTTTCTTGCTTGCATTAAAAAAATTGCTGTGCAAGAAAAAGGAAAGCCTTTGATATTTCGCTGTAAGAACATAACAATGTATCAGGTAAGCATGAAATATATTCTGAGATGCCAGAACTTGCATAAATGAAATATACCCTGCTCTCTTCACACTCATAATAATCTTTTCTTATAAGTAGATTTTTTTTTATTAATTGCTGTTGGTTGTTTTGCTGCACAGAATTAACTATTAAAAAAATCTATTTTTTTCTGACATGAACTCAACTCAAATTCTGCTACAAAATCAGATATTTACCTCCCAGCGTTTATCCAATATTTTTGTTCAGACTGCAGATTTCACATACTTACTGTATCAGGTCTTTTCCAGTGAGCAACTGTCACTTGCTGTGGGCTGAGTTGTGCATTAAGACTTTTAGACATTTTTCAAAAAGTAAAACCAAAACTTCAAAAGCCAAAAAACAAAATATTGTCTGAAAGCTTCACATCTACAAAGTCCTCTGTCCTCAGAAGTGAGAGGAAACATCCAGCCCCGAGTGCTGCAGCAGGTTCCATGTCAATAAAAAATAAAAACTCCAGCAGGGCAGCACTAGACTGCTGTGTGTGCTCTGGGAGGTGTCTAATTGTGTATTTAAGCATTAAGATCCTTTATCTCCAGGTGCTCTGGAGTCTTTCCTTTCTCAGGGAACAGAGTGAATTGTGGAGGAGATGTTGCATTCCAACAGAATTAACTTTCTCTCCATCTTGCACTTTTTCTTTCTTTCACTGGCAGAAGTTCAGGATAAAACTGAGCTGATCCGAGCCTGGATCTGCTCTCTTTCAGTCAGACAAGCCTGAGCAGAATCTTCCTTACTCGTCAACACTGTTCCAAAACCTAGTGCAACATCTTAATCAGGGTTTAAAGTTAACACCCACCAACCTACCAAATGCGGGTGCAAATCAAATGTGGTGGGTATCAACATATCAGCTCTCTTGTGAGTCACCAATGTGCAGTCATGAATCATAAATTGGTATACTGGGTAAGAGCATAGCACTGTTATCATCAATTATTAACAATTTATGTTAAGCTGTTTCTATGTAGAATATAACAGGGCTGTAACAGGGCTTGGGATTGATTTCACACAATTTTAAACATTCATGTACTTAATCCAGGATTAATATATATATTTAAGTATACGCTGTCAGTTATGTGTGTGATCAATATATGCTTGTTGGAATAGTATGTTGGCCAGTGTCTCAGAGGACGTGAGGGAGTGATAGACATAATTGTGGTGCAAGACAGACTTCTTATTATGTCAGTTTAACAGGTCTGTTGTTAGTTTGACTGGCATTATTATTAGAGCGATACGTCCAGTTTAAACCAGCCGTGTCAACTCTAATCGGCGTTCAACACTTCAACTCTGTTTGGAGATTCGAGCAGAGCCCCACTGATCTTTCATTACTTCCTTCTGAGAAGCAGTTCACAACAATTACAGGAATCACTGTTACTATTTAATCTATTTAAAATATTACAACCTTGCTTGATCAATTATCTGCCTTTATGATCTAAAGTAACAAATCCTTTGGAACAACAATCTAAAAAAAGACTAAGCTCGTAAATATTAATTAGTTTACATTGACGTTGTAAGCTAATCTTCCTAAACCTTCCAATCCAATCTACCTACTCTAATAGCCTAATAATAGTCATTGACACATACAGTAATCAATGCCAAATCTGCAATCAAATATCAATCAATCAATAAATAAACAGCTTCGGCTCACTGAAGATGCAGAATAATCATATCATATTTCATATTCTTTAATAGGCGGAATAATAGTAATGATCTTTTACTGAATATCAAATTAATTGATATAAATAGCTTAAATATACTAGAAATAAATCAATGGCAATTTTGGCATTTTAGAGCTATGCACACAGATGAATCCGCACATTTGGGCTGGAATGTACTGTAGTAGTGACTGTGCTTAGAGTGCTTAGAGAAAAGTGATTAGAAGACTTTTTTCCAAGGTGCTTGGAGGAACTTTTTTTAAAATAGTTATCTATGATTCATGCCAACCTGCCAGACAGAACTGGCAGTCTATTCTAATATAGCTTTAAGCCAGCGAGTGGATTCGGAAATGGAAATGTCTCCAGGGATCAGCAGAAATGAGCAAATCTGTTTAACTTGTCTAAAAAGACATTGTGACTAAATTTTAAAAGAAATGATAAAGAGCTTGCATGGTTTTCGATGTTTCAGCCTCAGCCAAACAACAACAAAAAATACCAAGTAATTTTTTTATTTAATATTAAGACAAAACAATCAGATAAAATGTCCCAATTTTAACACTTCAGTCACATGTTGTGTTTAAGAGAATGTCATTGCATGTATAACAAAATATCCAAACAATGGCATTTATTTTTAGAAATGATACTGCAAACAAACTTCAAGTGAAACAGGTTTTAGGTTACATTTCAAAAGATAAAACAATACTTGAGTGTTCAAATGAAGATAAAAAAGTCTTTGGAAACTTTCTGGTTATCCAACACTTTTCACTTGAGGGGCAATAACTTCATACATCTACTAACAATCATCTTTGGACCAATTAGCAAAAAAATTTAAAAATAAAAAATGGCTCAGAAAAGTGAAGTTAGTCTGCAAGTAATGACATTCAGGCATTTTTAAAAGTGGCTAAAGTGTACTATCTGTGGCCATTGTATCTAGATGAGAAAATCAATCTAGTAATCAAAATGAACTTCACAAAACTTTGTTGGACAAACATGTGGTGAAGAATCGCCTGTTTTTCAGTGGAGCTCATAGGTAGAAATACATACTGATGGACTTACTGAACTGATACACATGGATGTCAGAGGCATTATCTCCACTGTGAAATCAGGCCAATCCTTAATTAATGATCCCCTTCATGTGATCCTGTAGTCACTCTCTCTCTGTCCTATCCACCATCATCCTCAGCTCAGCACAAATTAAATCAAATCTAACTTTAGAAGATGCTGCTATCAGACTAGCAGAAGGCGGTATATCTCTTCTCATGGCCACGAGGCCCAGAGCAGCTCAATGCCCTCTAAAATAATGCTTCACAACTGGTGTCACAGGTCTGTATGGATAGGATCATGTTATACATACATACATACATATGTATGTATGTATGTATATATATATATATATATATAATATATATATATATATATATATATATATAGATTTTGGGGCTTTTTAATATTTTTCTGAGATCAGATAGGACAGTAACAGGAAATTATTGGTGAGAGAGTGAGGGAATGTTACACAGGCCAGAGCCACGTGAGAACTGGAGCTCTTACACATCATGAGTTTGTGGCAATGCATTTGTTTTTAATTTAGATCGTTGGAGATGCTACCCATCATCTCAGTTTTAAGTTGCTAGTGTCCATTCTCTAGAGGAGTGTCATGTGGAGGCAAGCAGCCCCCATATGCTCCCTGTTTTACAGTTGATCTAACACATTCTAACACTGCAGGCCATTGTTGCTACTGTGCGTAACTTTGGATAATTTTTTGTGCTTTTAAAACAATGAAAAAGAATACTGAGACATTCCCATTAGCCTTGTAACAACAGCAGCTCACAGAAGGGCGTCTCAGGCCTGCAGCATGTACGTCAGAGGAGAAAAAAGACTTGCATCTCAGACAGCACGTAAAACTAAAATCCTCTCTGACTTGGCAGTCTGTAATGCAAATGACATCAAACTGCTGAAAGCACAATCCAGCAGAGACCCGCTCTGGCAATGCAACTATAAAGTTCAACAAACAGGTCTTGAATTGAAAATTAAGAAAACTGAACAGAATAAGCACAAACAAGTGACAAATAGTCAAATACAAAACCTATAAATGAGTGACAAACAATCACAAATGAAACCCATAACCTACCTAAGTACAAATGCGTTCTCTTTATAATTTTAAATATTTTCCTAGACAGCAATGAAGTAAAATGGACAGCAAATTGAAAAAAATGATTTTTGGTTAAATCTCCTGAGAAAAGACTCTCTCTTCAGAGATTTGTTCGGATTTGCTGAAGTTACAAAAGTCTGCAATTCTCAGAACAGTGTCTCAGAACAAGTCTGCAATTATCTGACCATTATCCACATAATAATAATAATAATATATTTTTGGATAATTTTTATGTTTGTTCTGTTGGTTATAGGTTTCATTTGTGATTGTTTGTCACTCTTTTATGGGTTTAGTTTGTCATTATTTGTCACTTATTATTATTATTTTACTTTTTATTATTATTTAACCAAACAGTTTTGGTTACGATTGACTTCCACTGTATGGACAAAAAAAGAAAAAAGAAAAGAAAAAAGAGAGACGTTCCTCAAAGCACATTTCATTTCATGTTTCACAGAGAAAAGTAATAAAAGTTTAGAGCAACATGATAACATGGTGATGTGTAAATGATGACAGAATTTAAATTTTTGGGTGAACTAACCCTTTAATTAAACATAACCGAGAACCAAGCAATAAAATTGAATACACATTCATGGAACACAGTGAAGGACGCTTTCATAGCTCCTTTCCAAAAACTAGGATAGACTCAAAATTAATGACAAACAGCAGCAACTTCTTCTCTTTTCTTTTTCCATTAATTTTCTTTCTCCCATTTAATACGTGTGAGATTACCCTCTATTATGTTGTAGATAAGCTATGCTGCAGAATTGTGGATGCCATTAAAGCTCTCTGACATCACCCAAAATGTATCCTCTTAATCGCAGGCTCAGTGCACCGAGTTTAAAAGCACTAAAATCTCCTACACATATAGAGATCACTCAAACTACTTACACACTGCACACAATACACAAAGGATCTGATTCTTTAGCCCTGTACTTTGAGAACCTGACCCTCAAATCTAACTTTGTCAGACACAATCTCCAAGATCGGCAAACAAAATATGGCTCAACAATGAAACTAATAACATTTAACTCAAAAGGGGCTTTAGAGGGACCTTGTATTATCTCTCTTAGGAGCCTGTTGCGAGTGGTTGATTATCTGTGGATCAGCAAATATTCAATTGCAATAAATCTGATTCATGCAGTAGCTCAGTATAAAAAGAAAAAAACTAAAAAGAGATTTTAGTTTTCCATCAGCTAAAGTTCAACCATGCAGTTAAATTTCACACTGACTCAACAATCCGGTCGCTTAACAGTCCACTTATGACAGTCCAGTTATTAAGCTTGAAAGCCCCCGATTGTAATTGCGTGGAAAAGAGCACATTCTCTAAAATGTCTCCTTTTGTGTTCAGTGACATTCAGGAACAACATAAGGGTGAATACATAAAAACAAATTTTTCATTTTGTTTGAACTGTTCCATTAATGGTTATAAGAGCTGTTTGCTGAATCCCTGGAGCTGTAAGTCACTGTCAGTGGATAAATGACCTTTCTTGATCAATGCTATTTTGACAGCCATTAGTTTGTCTCATGGAATAAGGGGTGTGACTGAGAAACCGGCCTGACATTTGTTAATTAATAGCATCTGGCATTTAATTACATCCCTCTCATTTAACTGCATGGCATGTCAATCATGTGTATTAATAACAAACAGAAAAGTCCGTAATCATGCCTCCAAACAATGGCCTCATGCAAATCAGTATTAGTTCTACACAGGCTCACAGTAATGGAGCAGATGGGTCAGGAGAGGTGAGACAGACTCAGCAAGCAGAAGTCAAGCACTGGTAGGATGAGAGGATGCTCAGCATGCAAGCAGGCAGGAGTTTTGTGATACTGTACCTTGAGGAACACAGGGCCGGTGTGAGGCAGTGAGGGCTGAAACAGTGAAGGATCTAGTGTGTTAGAAACACAGGGCTCTCCTCCATCCTGTTTCCTATAATGACAGACACGCTTCAGTCCAGCAGTACATGTACACATACACACATTCACACCAGTCATTTTTCTAAAAAGGGTCACACCTGTCAGTCAATGATTAATTGCCTTGATTTTTAGTTTGGCACTTTCTGTATAATTAAACATTAAATTAATGTTACTTTTCAGCCATAAATAAAAAAAAAATACAAAAAAAAAAAAAATTATAGGGAGGAAAATGCTTCCTGTATCCCCGAATTCATCTGTCAAATGTACTGAATAATATAATTTAATATAATATATTTTTGAGTTTAAGGACATTTTGTTACTTGATGTCCAATACTAGTTGACAACCACTGCTCTAAATGGCCAAAGGCCATGGGGTCACAGCAGAGGGAGATTTAGCATTGTGATAGCCTGAGTAATGACAATTGTATCACTCTCTACTTGGCCGTACGGCAGCACCTCTGAGCAGGCTTTGCATTTAGATTAGCAGGTGTCTCCATCTGTGCAAGGCTCCATGGAGTTGAAGAGGTGATGTGCAATATGCGGGGGCTGGTATAATCTAATTTTTTTCAGATTCTCCTATTGTTTGACATGAGGCCATGATTAGATTTCCCATTATACTTTAGTTGAGGAGAAAAAGATTGTATTACATTGCAGGCTAAATACGGTTCAAGGCAATGTAAGTGAGCTAAAGAATGACCCTGGATGCTCCATAATAAGACAACTGGTGAATTTATTCTTTCCTAAATGTTTTCATGAAAATGTATCCTGACAGACATTCTAGCAGTAACTCTAGCAGATTACTGTGATTGCTGCAACACATATCCTCTATGGTAATTTAGGAAATGGATATGGATATAATATAAAATAATGAGTACAATTACAGGAAACTGTATGCTAATACACTAACAAAACACACGATGCACTTGCATAAAAAATTACTCAAAAGATTAAGGGGGGATTTGAATAAGAATACCTGGTACAGAACCACTAAGGGATTTTATGCAAATAAGCTAATAGAGCAAATGTGCACATAAAAATTAGCACTGAATTTGCAGTGCAATTCACAATCTTTGTGTTAAAATAAAATGAAATAAATGTAAAAATTAAATTAAAAAATAGAATTAAATGTGCCAAGCAAATGGTGTTTCTAATAGTTTTTCTCCATTTAAATAGACTCCTTTTTCTATTTTAACACAGCATTTCTGTGCATTTAGCATCTGGTAAAAAGGTGGTGCGACTCTTGACTGAATTTGCCCCTCAGGACCTTTTTGGTGCTTATATTGCTATTGGCAAAAAGACTTGTCTGAAGATCCATATCTGGGAAAATCCCTCTTACTGACATCAAGGAGGGGTTGCAATAATGTTATTAAAGTTGAGAACGATTTCAAATGTGCACTGCTGATATCTTTGTAGTTTGTAAGAGAAGGTCAAAAGGAGACCTGTGATGAATCACTCAAACAAAGAGGCAACTTCACAGTTTGTAACTCCTCGATATCTCACATGTCAGTTTCAGTGATGCCTATTACGGCTTGTTGTGGGAAATAAACCCAGAGTCTGAGCCCTACAGCAGCTGCCCCATTGCTTGCATATTCTATCCCCTCCAACAACACCATCCATCAAAACCAGACAGCTACTTTAAAGGTAAATGAGATTTTTAAGACATGGCCATTTGGCTTTTAGCATTCACATTAATGCATTACCACAAACCATCATTTGAGGCTTGTTTTAAATTAACCTCCAGATTGCCCTATAAGCCACATATGGATGTTCAAGTGAACCTTTGCCTTTAACTGATCCAGAAATGTCTTGTGGCGTAGATTTCTGCTGTGGATAATGAATGTGATGTAATGTGGGAGTGATCGGCAGTGCTGGAACACAGACCTTAAATGAACCCCAGCCCAGCTCCAAAACAAATGATAAAAGAAAACCTCTATTCTCAGAAAGCTCTGCTGTTTCATACGGTTTTGTGCTGATATCCTTAATTAGACCATCCTCCGTTAACTGAACATCCTTTAAATTAACTTCAAGGAAAGGATCATGGAAGTGCATATCCCACTTTAGCTATAAAAATTGATTATTATAGGCTCAGCATGTGGTGGTGAATTATTGTAATTTAGCGGTATCTTACTGGACTGGTAAACTGACACAGATCTGGTTGGTTTATTAAAGTACGGAGTGATTCTAATTCCTATGTACTAATTCTCTTCCCACATAGGCAAGAAATTCCCACCGGACTGCTGAGGGAACACTCTGCATTCACAACTGGGATCATTATTTCACTCCCTACAGCTGAGCAGCCCAAAAACCAATTCCATGCACCAAACAGACAAAATCCTCACTGAAGTCTGCAGACATCACAGTCCTGTGAACTACACTACTGGAGTACAGCCATGAAATTATGCATAACATTATATAAATCATTATTTAATGCTCAAACACAACCTGTTTTGGCATTCAAAAGTCTTGATAAAAATTACATCATGGAGAAACGATTACTATTGTATTAGTGCCAAAGAATCAATTATGACTTTTCTTTTTGATGCAGTTCAGTATAAGAAAGTTTACTTCATTAAAATAATGCTACATTTTCCAGTAAAACATTTCAATATTTCTGTCAAAAACACACTAGTCATAATTTTTAAAGAATAAGGATGCACAAAATATATTAGTATTATTTTGGTTATTGACCAAGAGGTTTCTTAATGGATCAGTATCCATAATTGATAAATATGGATATAAGTTTCCATTATTAATGCTCACTTAAAGTTAATCTTTAAAAACAAAGAATTTAAAAATGTTAAATATAACTTTTGGAAATTTCTAACTGAACATCATTTTTTTATACTGTACATCAAACTGTTGATGCATAAATTAATTTATTCAAATAAAAACACATTGATTACATTTTTTTTGTCAAAATTGAGTTTTTAGTATTTTTTATTTTTTGTCATTCTATTTAGACAAAACAGTATCGAATTTAAATACACACCATGAAATTGACATTGGTTTTTAATAGTTTAATTAAGAATCATAATTTTATATAATTATGTTTAATGGTATGACCCCAAAGTTTTATTTTTGCATCACTATTACACAATTTTTGCATCACTATTACACAAGAGTTAAGTTAAGTTGACATTAATGAAAAAGTTCCAAGCAGACAATTTCATAATACACATCTCTCAATCTCTAATTTGTATTTTATTAAACATCTGAATTATTAAACATATGAACTGTCGATTTGATGAAGACATGAAATCTTTTTCCTCTTGGCTGCTAATATCTAAAGACTCAAATGAAACCCCTCTCTGTCACACCCCCGCCCATCCCCTGCTTTCCTCTTGAGCGAAGTTCGATTGAGAGTAAATCAGATATTAAAAGTCTGCGAATGAGAGGTGTGCAGTTCCATGTGAAATTACATAAACCATTCACTCCTGGGGTTCTGCCACACAGCAATGTTTCATTAGCATCCAACCTCTGTGTTCAGCGAGTCTGAGTAACCACAGCAGATGCAGGGTGAAATGCACAAACAAGGAGGAGGAACTATAATGAATTATGAACTACGGTCTCAAATGTGATGCTGAAGAAAAGTATAAAGCACTAAAAGCTCACAAGTCAATTCCTGAGCACTGATGCTCGGAACACAACTAAAGAGGTTGGTAGGTCACCCATTAGGAAATTAACGGCGAGCTATGAACGAATGTCACATACTGCTAGCAGACTCACTCAGAGCTGTATTAAATCTCCCAGCATCCGTCTATATGTGTTAATGAAGACTCTGGCAATCTGCTCCTCTCTAAAAGCATATTCTACATGTCACCGTTCATGCACCACACACCTGCCAGATGCTCTGGCTGTCCCGCCAATCTCATGCATGCAAGACACACCAAACCTCTTACAACTGTCACAATTAATATTCCTATACACATATACAGTGCAATTACTCACTGCGTGTGGACGGATGTAGGATCTCCTCTCTCATCTGGCAGCAGTGAGCTTCTCAAGTCAGTCGCACCCCTGCAAAAAGCATTGATCCTCCCACTATCACTTCATTTGTTGTCTGTATCGCTCTCTTGCTCTTACTCAGCTGCTCTTTTCCTCTCTCCTTTTTCTTTATGTGCCTCTCACCCTCCCCGTTCTTGCTCTTACACGCCCGTCCCGTCCCCTCCCCCACTCACTCAAACACTGAGGGCTGTCCATCTGATCTGTCTGATTGGGCTGTAATTTGCATTCATCGTGCTCTGTCTTAATTAAACACACACCTCCCCATCACAGACTGTTGCTCAGGCAACCAATTCACTAACAAATTATGTCCCATATCCTTTTAAAAACTGTAATCCTACCTTAACATGCTTTTTTTAAACAAATTTGTCTTTGTCTGCTCCTGACATCCGCTCTTGAGCCTCCAGGGGGTTTCATATATTCAAGGGTTTGTTTCTCTTAAGTAAAGGATCTATTAAAAGCGCTTAATGTAGGAAGTGGATTAGATGAATGAATGGGAAACCATGGAAACAGAGGTAATTTTCTTATGAATGCATTATGGGGAATTTAATGTAGGAAGTATTATCTTGACAGAGCATCCCGGCTTGTCAAAACAGAGGGGTGACATGGTCCGCAGATGAAACAATTAAAGCAATGGTATAGCCATTTCGAACCCATTTGACTTTCTTTCTTCCATGCAACACAAAAAAATATTTTTTATATTGTACATTTGTATAATGTAATGTGTGTCTATATATAGGCTATACACATTTAAGGTTGGAATAATTGAGTTTTTTTTTAATACAATACAATAAAAACGGTAATATAAAGAACATATTTCCATTTTAATATATATTTAAAATGCAATTTACACCTATGATGTCAAAGCTGCATTTTTAGCGATCTTCGGTCTTTAGTCTTCAAGGCCACATGATATCCTTCAGATATCAATCAAATATGCTGATTTGGTACTCGGAATATTATACATATATATTGCATTAAATTGATATCATAAATTATATATATTGGCTTAGGTATAAATCTTAAAAGTTGTCCAAATGATTCATGTGCTATATTCCGATTATGAGCTGGATTAAACTGATCAACTGAAAGGATCCACCTCAAAAGGATGATTTGTCTCCAAAAAACAAACCAAACCAAACCAAACCAAACCAAAACAAAACAAAACAAAACAAAACAAAACAAAACAAAACAAAACAAAACAAAACAAAACAAAACAAAACAAAACAATGATTTATTCACAAACACATGAACCCACAAAAGAGCCCTCGGAAGACTTGAAATAGACACTTGAAACACTTTTATGATACTTTTTCATGATTATTTTTATTATTATTTTATTGTATTTATTTATTTTGACAGCCCAAACCCTTATTGAGCTTCATTATATTTATTATTATATATTTATTATATTTATATTATATTTAGAGGTTTTTTTATAGTAATGTTCCACAGAAAACAGAAATTCATACAGGTTTAGAACAACATGAGGCTGAATACCTATTTTTTTTGTGAACTGTTTCTTTAAGAAGCTCCTACAAACACGTCAATTAACTGAGTCAAATAAGCTCATGCTTAACGAACAGACAGTTCCTCACTGCATCAGATGTCTGCAAACACAACACATGTGTACCATATGACAGCAAAATACTGCTGTCCACAGCATAACTCAAAGAGATAATGCAGGATTAGAAGGAAATCTCCTACCCCTCTGAGAGACAGTGAGTATAATCTGCTGGCCTTGGAAAGCTGAAAAACTTCTCATTCAGAGAATAAAGAAGATCACATTAAACTGGAAGAGTTGTTATTAGAATATGAATAAGATGTTGAAGATTGAATGTGAAAAGAGATGAAATGGTAAGTATAGTTAGTCAAAATTATTTTATAAAAGAAAGTAATTTATGTATGTTATTTATGTTTTTTATTTGTTTGTCACCTAATTTCAGAGACTGAATTAGTATATGTATGTAATTATTTAAAATTGTATTATAAAATATTCAACATTGCACTCTATACCCTCATAGAAAGAAGATTTTCAGAATAAAAATGGACAGGATGTAAATGATATTCCTTACCAAATGTAATTTTCTGTCAGAATATTGCTCTTTGGGACATGCCACCTCTTATATTTTAATAAAGTCCAAAGCTTTCTATGGGAAGGCATTACGAGACCTTATTCAACTGCGCTGTGTATTTCACAAAGAATTTCTAAAAGAAAAAAAAACAGGGTATGCATTTATTGCATTGGTTAGGTTTTTTCTCCTAATGCACATCCAGGTTAAATGTGTCATCCCAGACTGTTGTCACGACAGCTGTCATGCTCATATCTGATCTCTAATTCTTCCTTATAACTTAAACCTCTTCTAATGTTGGCTGTTGAGCCTTGCAGGTGTTCAACATCTCCATCTGTCCTCAGAGAGGTGAAGAACAGCACAAAAAATGATCTTGAAAAAGAGATCAGTCAGTAAGCCTAGACAACAGCCTCAGAGAAAAAGTTGTTTTTCTGCCATAAAATAGATCCTGCTCATGTCTCAGTATCTGTCTTTAGGGAAACAAAGACAAAACCACAAATGCAAAATGACTCAGACTAAATACATATTTGGCACATTAAAACTGTAAACTAAATCACATAGACCACAAGATCTCAAAACGATACTTGGATTTAGTGTAGGTGAGCTTTTAGGTGCTTTTGAATGTGGCAAAATCTGACAGCAGCATTACTAATACATTGTGCCGTTCTGACTAATAAAGGCTCACTAAAGACTCTTCCTCCTGAAGTGCATGCCTGCATACTCCAAGAATATTAATCTATTCAAGTGATAATCCAAAATGCCTTAGAATATATGAATAATAATGTGACAACCCAAATTTAAGCACAGGGGAGGAGGAAAATCTCAAAGGAGTTCACTCTGTTCCTCTCTTTCTCTCTTTTGACATATAAAGCCAGAGTGAGAAAATTTCAGGAAAGTAATTTGTGCTGCAATGTCACTATGCCATACAATCATTGATTACAGTCTTGATTTTTATGCTTTGCAAACTTAAAGATGCTTCACCAAGGGAATGTTACTTATGATGATCATGATTTTGTCCAAACTTCACAAGCTACTTGTAATAATCTTTACTGAAATTGAAAAATAAAAAATAAATCAGGTTTGCACAGTGTCCTCATTTTCCAGCCCTGAACAACAAAACAAAACCGAACTAAACTAAACTACAAAAATAAACTAAAGCTCTGAACAACTGAAATTTGTCGAATTTACAAGAGCTACTTGTAATAATCTAAAGTATCAGTTATAATGGATTGAACATTAAAAAAAATAATCAGTTTTGCACAGTGTCTTTTTTCAATTCAAAGTCTGTTAATACTGAACTGTTTAAGCTAAACTGTCACAGACCTAAAGCTTCAATTAACAAAACAGAAGCAAAACTAAAGCCTTAAACAAACCAAACCAAACCAAAAGCAAAAAGGAAACGAATCAATAAACAAAACTAAAATAAAGCCCAGAACAAATATCACATCACATCAGCCACAGAACTCATCTGTACATATTTTAAGACAAATTCATGCAGCATAACCTCAGCAAACCCCCTGCTCTTTGTCACCACCCTCTCCCCAGTTCCTTTATGCATTCGTGAAGAAAACATTACTCAGATTAGCACTAGCTCCACTGGAGCCAAACTGAGTCATGTTCAAAACATTTACACAACAGGATCACAACTGCTGCTCATCTCCCGTGTGGGTGGTTGGCTTTAAAAAAACATTCTCACAGAGGCAACGCATCTCACCTCTATACAATTTGTATGATCTGGCTGTTGGATAAGTCAGATGATGGGATTTCATTTTTAGCCATAATATAAAATGTGATCTAGTAATGTGTGGTCATAGAGGGGCCAGATGACAAGTGCATCACATGATGAAGTGACATGTTTTCATCCTCTCAAGGGCAGAATGATGTAACTCATGACGGCCTAATGCTGTGTGTCCAGGAAACAACCTCTAGAAACACAGGATTTGAAGGTCCCATTGACATGTAAACACTCTTTGGGAAGACGACACCTATTTAAGCTGGACTCCACCCACCTAATGAGCAGGTGCAGCTAACCTATGCGCTTCATCTATATACATTGATTTTCCTTTAACAAAGTTGCTAGTACATATAAGCCTATGCAACATGGAGACATTGATTACATCTATCTATTCCAATCTATACTGAGGAACTTCCACAACAAGACAAGCATAGGATTAACAATAAAGAAATATAAAGGCAGTATATCTTCCGCCTACTCTATCTGATCTCCTGTAATGCTTCAGGATAATTTACACAACTGAGGCAAGATGGGATATTCTCAAGTGGTTTTGCTTCTGGACCATAAAGACATCAAGTGGAAAACAAAGTAGCACAACTGATTATGAAACAAAAGTATTATATACACACACACACACAAATATACTCTTATGTTCACCAAGGCTAAATTTATTTGATTAAAAAAAAACAGTAATATTACGCCACACACCATGTTCATTCTCGCTGCATGTGAAACCACATTTAAATGTAGTCTGACTCAGAATTTATTTTACTTTGAGTAGTTGTGTTCATGTTTTTTGAGAATAAGGGCATCTCACACAAACTATCCATGGCATGTGTTGAATTTTTCTAATTCCACCACGTATCAGTTGAATTTGCTCTAAAATATCCATACAGTTATGCATATAATATTAATATCTTTGTTTTTGCAAAAAAAGAATGTGAACTCCAGAGCATGTACTGTACCATGACTCAGTGTTTCTCTCAGCTGGGGAGAGAGAGAGCGAATGAGGTGTCTGATGAACCCACGAACCCAAACCACCATTTACAGCAATTAAAGTCTCTCCTCTCTCTGGCTCTGCGGATGAGAACCCAAATGACCCGCCCCAGGAGAACACAGCTATACATCACCTGTCCCCAGCTGGCCCTGCTAAAAACTCAAGCAGCAGCATCTGAGATTAACTTCTAATTCCTTCGTGTTGACAACAACTATTTAAAAACGCATTATGCAACTTTTAAATTCTGAATTCTGCAAACATCTCTTTTGATGCAAACTGTCTGGAGTAAATCTACTCTAAGAGGGCCTATTCAAAAGAAAACTAGAAAAAGTACAAACCTATCAGGTTACTGCAGATGGTTCCTGTAACAGCAGAAATTTTAAGAAAGGCCCCAGAGGATGACAGTAAGAAGGGCGTCTGAGGCGAGCACTGCTTGCTGCTCTGATATTAAGCTGGCTACTATTGACACTGACATTCCTCAACCTGCCAAGGCCAGAAGCAACAACAACATCCTGCCCATCTGATGTCCCATAAAGGGAGTGCTGGGGTTTCTTAAAATGTCTATCTTCTGTCTATAATCTATTTATCATCTGTCTATAAATAGATAGATGTAGATGGATAATATATAGTAATATGTATTTTAATAATATATATATATATATATATATATATATATATATATATATATATAAATTGTTATATTAAAATACATAATAAATTGATATAAGAATATATCATATGAAAAATATTTAGTCAGTATGCTATGTAAATGGCCATATATTTCTTAAGAAACCCCAGCACTCACTATAGAATAATAATAATAAAAAATAAATAAATAAAAAAATCTAAAAATATAATCCATATATTCCAGAAAACAATGATCATAAAAAACTGAAAAATATCCATGTATTTTATAAAATATAATCATAATGCTAATATATGTTATCAAACATGCTTTTAAGTAAAACCAGCACTTACTATAGAATAATCTTTTATTTATATTTTTGCATTAAAATATACACATGTATTTTTAGAAAAATACAATCATAATGCTGTATACTGTATATTACCATATGTCTTCTAAGAAAGCCCAGCACTCTATATATTTTCTTTACATACTCATTATTGTTTATATATTTTTTGAGAGATCAGAATTTCTTATTCTGTTTTTTTTTTCATGGATGGGCAGTATTTCAGATACATCTATTTAAAATACATATTTGAAATACACATTTTTTTTTTTTTTTGTATTTTGTATTTTAAACCTTTGAATAAATAAATAAATAAATTTTTTTTATTTTGTGTTTTTTTTTTTTGAATGTATTTTGTATTTTAATTTTAAATACATTTTCATGTATTTATGCCTATCTCTGGGTACAGCTGATGCCCTCCACTAGCTGCTTGCTTACTGAGTCTGTGATGGGTCAGATGAGTCTCTGCCTGCCAGAACCTCCAGAAGTGAGCTTGGACTGAGCTTTGATGCGTGGCACATCAATCTGACATGCCTCTCATCTCCCCATGTCTCTGCCATCAAAACACCCCTGAAGGTATTTTGATGGAATAAACCCAAATGGGCAGCTTCGGTTTGAGGAGGGGGAACTTGTACATCACAGCATGCTAGGGTTTAATATTCTTATGAGTGCTGGTATTCACACTGATAAACTAGCTGCTTTCCCCGAGGCCCAGACCATCATCATTTCACATAACTTTTCCTCTATAGACATCTCAGCATGAGCTGAAAAAGTAAAAAAGAGTGATGTGGATATTGGGGATCTATATATCTTTGTCTTCTCTGGAAATTAAGTGGTTTGTCATAAGGAAAAATAAAAAGTCAAAAGTGTGAGTCAATGAATCTTCTGCCTCAAAATGTGAGAATATTGTATAATCACATTTTTTATGACCCATGGGAGTGTATTCATGCGTCGCTTGATTATTCCTGCTTTCCATCAACTATACAAATGCACACGCTTCAGTTAACATTCCAAGGCTTTAAAAAGGTCCCTGAAGCTCACACTGTTTCTTTTACTGTGTTACTATAAAGCACACTTGCTACCATATAGAAAACAGCTACTATGTGACAAAAGGTGCGTGTGTGTGTGTGTGTGTGTTTGTGTGTGTGTGTGTTGTTGTGTGTGTGTGTGTTGCTACCATATAGAAAACAGCTACTATGTGACAAAAGGTGCGTCTACTCTTTGTTAAAGATTCTCTGCCAATCTGATAACAGTTATTATACACAGATTCTCATTGTGACAGAGATATGAAAGCACCCTTGCTACTGTATAGAAAACAGCAACGTGACAAAAGATGTGTGTGTGTGTGTGTGTGTGTGTGTGTGTGTGTGTGTGTGTGTGTGTGTGTGTGTGTGTGTGTGTGTGTGTGTGTAAAGGAAGAATAATGACCTGTCTTCTCTTTGTTAAAGATTTCTCAGCCAATCTGATAACAGTCATTATACACAGATTCTCATTGTGACAGAGATATGAATTAAAAATGCAGACATGCACGTTTACAAGCTCAATTAATTGCCCAACCAGAATATGTGATTAATAGAAGATACAGTAAGACTTAATCAAGGTGTATTCATCATAAAAGATCTTTTTCATACACCTAAAGAGTTTTTAAATGTGCATATTTCTGCAAATCTTGACCTGGCATGGAAGCATCAGGTTGTTTTCAATATGCATTTTGTGCACCATGTGATTTCGATGGGTTTCCATTTATAAATGTTGTCTCAGAGAATCAGGGACTTGCTTGTCACATTGCTGCTATATTTAGTCAGACAGTTGCATGTAAGAGACACACAGAAACAGTCTGGGCTGATTATGTTTGACAGCTCTCTCCTCCCTTCTCCTTGAAACTCTAGCTGATAGATTCCCATAAAAACACACAGAGATACATGAGTGTGAAAGATCAAGCAAACTCATCTGTATGTGTTCTTGTGCATGTGTACCATGAAAAACTAAACAAATATAGTCCTAAAGTAGAACAGAGGCCACTTCTTTGCTCTAAACAGTGGAGGCACACAGAGTCTGGTTGAGAAAGCACATCATTCAGGCAGATATCAGAGTTCTCAAACATCTCAGGAGAATCATTACAGACAAAAGAGAGGATTGAACAACATTCTGTTTCTCTGAGACTAATTTAGAGGATCTGAAGGGATAGTTCTGAAAGTTCACTGTCTGCTTACCCTCATGTCACTCCAAACTTGTATGATTTTGGTTCTATGGACACAAAAGAAGATTTACAGGATAGGAAGGTTCAAGCTGCTCTATTCCATGCATGAATGTATACAGGAACTTGGGTTGTCAATTATAAAAAAAAAGGTACTGCTATTTTCACTAGGTACTAAGTAACAACTTTGACATGAGTGACATGAAGATTAGAATATAAACAAACCCTTGGAGAAATCTACACCACCACTAGAGGGCAGATGACTTCATTCAATTGCATGAGTGAGAAACAAGTACAAATAACACATTTTTCACCATTCTATACAAGTACAGTTTAACATTTTTAAAAAAAATTTAAAAATACTTACTGTACTTTTTTGTAGAAAACATACTGTATATCAGCATCTTGCTCAGATTTAAATGCACCTGATGACATAAAGTGATGCTGATGAAACGAACTTCCAAGGATGACTTGAACGTACCATAATTGCCAAAACAGAGCTAAATAAAAAAACAGCCTATGGTGAAAACAGTCTGCCCATGTCTATGTATGATTGTATATGGCTGTTTGCTCTGGTGGACATAACTCTACTCTATCAATCTCGTCAAACACAACCTGTTTCGCAACAGGCTGTCTAGGACAAGAGAGCATGTGCCCTTAATGGCTCATTGTATTATTTTAAACCAGCCTCCCTCTCTCTCGTTTAATAACGCCAGACAGAACTCGGCTCCACATATGTTAGACAAACGTGCTCAATTATATAAAGTGAAATAGGACGCGATGCCAGCAAACTTCCAGATGAAAAGATCGACTTTGTCTTAAAAGCAGAAAGTCTGAGGAAACCGTGTCTCTCCTCACTGTGACACCTGCATATTGTGATGAAAGAAAAGTAAAATGAACCGTTGTAACTCCGTATTGACATGACATATTTCTGCACTTTTTTCAGTGATACTTTATCAAACCCAGGGATGTCTCTTTGATGTTAGAGAAGTAAAAAAGGGCAACAGGAAAGACACTTGATTGCTTTCAAACATCTCAGAATGTCAGCAGTCTTCTCATAGCCACAGGTCATTCTAAGATTAATGAAGGCATGTACAGTAGCTAAAGTCCACTGAGTTAATGGGAAAAATATATAGAGTAGAAATGCGCGGATCAGCTCAAACGTCACCTGAATCCGCTGCTTTAAACAAAATATTCACCCGCCACACACCCACATCTATATTTTTCTCTGATTTAGATATCTGCCCCGACCAGCACCCGACTGTCACATTACAATTATTCTAATTCTTAGTTTTGCATGATGATATGATGAATGGATGGTTCATTTCTAGATACAGTGCTAGAACTGGTCTGCGCATCACTGCACAAGTCTGCGGCACATTATGGCTTCGACATGACCACCAGAGCTGATCAAGATCCCAAAAAAAAATCAAGATAAATCTTGCGAATCCAGTTGCTTCGCTCCTATTGTGAGTTGGCACCACGTGGAGGCCGGAACAAAACCTTGTCGGAGCCGTAAAGGATAAGAGTAACATAATACACTGATCATAGGCTGCAATTAAATGAACGTTTATATAAAACAAAAGTTCTTCTTTGGCCAGATTAGCCTACACTTTCTTAATAGCATAAACACAGGCTCCCTTCAAACTTTAACTGGAATGTCACAGTTTCTGTCACTGCAACTTCCCGAACAGGTGAACGCGTACACACACACACACAAATTAAAATTGTTGAGCCCGTCTGTCTGCCTGATGATAAAGATGCATTTAAAACATTCATATTTTAGAGAATGTAGTTAATATTTGCATCATTAATGATCTGTCTCATCCACCCGAGACCCACCTGCAATTAATCAGAATGTATTTATTTATTACCCAACCTGCGGATTATCCGCAGCACCCGCGGATATAACCATGATCCATGCATCACTAATATAGAGTGTGTATTATTTCCTCTACAGGAAGAGAGGTGAGTCTCTCTGGACCTTGAATGGGTTTAGCTGACCTGAGATGGGGTTAGATATAGTGTGGGACGAGCAGCCTGTAATCTGAGTGCAATATTGTGTACTAAGTGCTTCCAGATTTAGCACTGGCCTGGTATTAGGGATGCTGTTGTGAAGAGGAGGACCATGTGGTACAGAGCAGCTGGAGCTTTCGTTTACATGAGTGAGAAAGAGAAAGTTTGGAGTTTGATATACAGTATCATTAACTTAAAGCAGGGGTGTCAAACTCAATTCCTGGAGGGCCGGAGCCCTGCAGAGTTTAGATTCAACCCTAATTAAACACACCTGATACAACTAATCAAGACCTTCAGGCTTATTTGAAAACTACATGGTATGAGTTTTGGAGCAGGGTTAGAACAAAACTCTGCAGGGCTCCGGAGTTTGACACCCCTGACTTAAAGGGATCAAATGACAATCCATTTACACACCCCTATGCAAACCTGTATGACTTTATTCTGCAGAACACTGAAGATCTTTAAAGAAACTTTCAAAAGGAAAGTTTTTTGTTTTGTTTTTTGGTCCATACAATGAAAACCACTGCATGGACAGAAACATCTTTACTATTCCATAGTTCAGGAACAACATAAAGGTGAGTAAAAGAACAATGCCTTTAAATAATTTACTTTAAACAATTTTTAATGAAAATTTAGACTATCATTCAAAATTTGTAGTTTCTTTTTTTTTTCCTTTTTCTGTTTTAATATATTCTAAATGTAATTCCTTCCTGTGATGCAAAGCTGAATTTTCAGCAGAAATTACTCCAGTCACATGATCTTTCAGAAATAATTCTAATGTTAAAGATTCAGTGCTCAAGAAACAATTCTTATTATTATCAATGTGCCGTTTAATATTTTTGTGGAAACTGTGATAAAAAAAAAAATTCAGGATACTTTATGAATAGGAGGTTCAAGGAAGTGGTCTTGCTGAGTAAAGGTATTGATTGCTTTAAAGAAAAATTGCAAAATTTCTCTTCTAGGAATACAGACAATAAATAGTGATGACTCATCCTGCACTACACAGATTTTTGTCCAATCACATGCTGTCTACAATAATTAACACCACATACAACGAACTAGCTACTATAGCCCTTTCCCGAATTGCGCATTTCATGTGCTCTTGTGGACTTACAACGGGCATTTTAGCTTTCAGAAGGGTGGTTGCGAGCACCCCCTTTGCGGTCATAATGCGCCTTTAATGTGCACTTTTGCTGAGCCCGCACTGCAGGGGCATGTCCAAATGGTGGCCAGGGGTGGCACCAGCCTCCACTGAAATCTGGTTGGCCACCCCAGGTGGGCCCCCTACTACGTGTCTTACGATTCGCTTGTATTTTAATTACATTTCTAACTGCATCAGTGGCAGATGCTAGGTGGCTGCCTAAGGTGTCTTTCTTCTATATACTTTTTTTTATATATAATTTTAGGCAGTTTCTATAGAGTTATCTTAATGACAAATGTCACTCGCAAGCGGATTTCCTTTCGCTCTCACACAAAACTGGACATGTGCTTTTAAATAGACAGTATTCTCTTATCAATTGGCCCTGCTCTTGCTCAGATATTGTTTGTTCATGCTCAAACTTTGTACTTGCATCATTGAAGACCACAAGCTTTTTTAATTAAAGAGTAGGCTTATCCCACTAAATGAAAGCAAGCTGATTATAGCCAGCCTTCTCTAGTTATTTATTTTATTATTTCATACTTATTTGAGTTAAGTGCGTATTGTAAGTATGCGTATATTTATTTATTTTTTTTTGTTCATTTTTTTTAGTGTTTTTTTGTTTTGTTGTTTTTTTATTTAATAAAAGCGTATAAACCAGGTCTGGTTTAATTTTGTCACATCAATTATCACTATATGAGTATATTTATATGATTTGTTTTTTTATTTCAGCACGGAACAAAACTGGTGTGTGTTGTAGCCTTTAGCAGGGTTTCCCATACATTGACTTATTTGTTTCGTTAAATAAACATGAGCACTGTACGTTTCAAAATCAAAACGTGGCATGGGTGTTTTTACATCAATGTATCTTTTTTGAAGGGAACCGATTGTCTTGAGAAAAGTTTTGGTGTCATTTTCATTTCATCTTTCCTATAATGCCTGATAAAGTAGCGTTCATGAGCGCAGCACTATTTTGATTACAGCCATTACCAGGGAAACCACTAGTTCTGCCACTCTTAATGCGCCTCCTGCTGGCAGAGAATGAATTTGCACTTTCAGTAAGCCCATCTGCTGTTTTATCTTTATATAATATGCATATATATTTCCCCCAGGGTAAGTGCCGCCACATGTGAGAAACACTGCTTTAGATATGAGACAAAACCAGCATGTGTACTGTCATGAGGATGATGAAAGTGTTTTTATTTGAGTAAAGCCTTTAAGTCCCTTTAAGTGTTGTCATTCATTGAATATGTACAATTTTTCATGGTAACATTTAATTTATTTGATTTTATTCAACCCAAAAATATTAACCTAATTAACCTATAAATTAGGTTACAGTGATAAAATGAAATTTAATTTATCTCCCTTAGATAATATTTGCAGGTAAGCACTTCTTAATAGTGTACCATAGATTCAACTGTTTTTTTTTTTCTCATCATGCTCGTTTTGGTTATTTTGCGGCCAGTGCCCCAGTTGGCATTACGTCACGTAAGTGTGGACTCTGGAAGATTGCGAGGGTCTAAGGTGCGATTTGGGACAGGACCTATAAAGTAGCAAGGTTCATGGCTCTGACAAACTAAAGGCAACTGGGTATTTTTTTTTTAAAGAGAGGGTCACTTCAGTATGTCCCAAACTCTGTTTCAATACAAAATACATCAAGACAGGAATGAAAACTATGCTAGTCAGGCAATTTCATGCCGTCTTTAACACAAGACCTAAAACTAATGCTGCTATATGCACATAATGACAGTGACCTAGATTGCTCAAATGTACCAAAGAAAGAAAAATAGTCTGAATGTGAGAGATAGAGAAAGCATGAGTGAAAGAGACAGGGAGATAAAGATGCCTTACCAACAGATAAAAGTGTCTTGATTCACACTCAGTAAGCAGGACCATTCCTCTAATGCAGCATCACTGCAGAATATTGAAGCATTCCTGCTGGATCTGCGCAAAGATTGCTTTGTGACGCTGAGCAAGGTGCATTCATTAAGCAAACCAATCTAAATCCATTCATGCTAATGTAGGCCACATCCAAGAGCACAATCCACATGTAATGACCACTGAACAAACACTCATTGCACCGCTGCCGAAAAATTTACATTCTTTTCATATTCAGATTGACCATTGAAAGACCTTCTCGAATTCAAACTCACCAGAACTTCTTCGACCTCCTGATTCGGAAGGGAGAGCAAGGCATTGTGGATCTGTCAGACTAATTGAGATCTGTTATCCTTACTAAAGGTCTCAGGCAGTCACTTACAAGAGGCCTACAGACGGGATTATGGCCTAATTCTGGATCACAGTAGTCAGATCCTGTCTCACTCTGACAAGCTAATGAATCTTCCTCCTTTAAGTGTCTTCTTCCTCACAGACTCTTTCAAAGACTCAAAATAAGTATCATACATGTATTTGCATATATTTCTGATGAATTACCACTATATATTCACCATTAAAAATTTAAAAAAGATACATTTTCTATAATTGTAAGTTCTCTATCTTACTTTGGTATATTTGACAATAGATCATATTTTATATCCTGTTTGCACAAGTTCCAAAATATATAAACAAACCGCAATTCCAGCAATGGACTAGCTATCAAAGTCCCATCACAAAGCCACTGAAGTGTGATGTTAAAGGCTGCGATCGCCATCAAAAATCAGTGCCATAAATCTGAAGAAATCCTCAAAGTGTCCTCAACTGCTCTGTGCCTTCAGAAGATAACAGTGTAGAAGGATGGACGCGGTAGGTCTCTCTTCCTGCAGGCTGTTTGCTACAGAGGCGGAGACTAATGCAGGCAGGGTCCTGAGGTTACACGTGGAGGGACGGATGCCATTGGTGCTGGGAATCTGGTTTATCCCATGGGTTCGTTAGGACTGACCTTCAGGCTGCTGTCCATCTACGTCTGACATCCTAAGAAGGCCTTTACACACGGCTTGCCAGCACACACACACATACACTCTCAGTCACAGAGACAGGGGCGTGAGAGTGTCGCATGTGCACCTCAGCCAGTTTGTCCTGCCAACACTGCAGAGCTGTCTTCCGTCGCTGTGGCAACAAGGCAGCAGGACTGCAGTGTGTCCTCTTGCGCTCCGGACCATTCTCATCCCAAAACCTCTGACTGAATCAAAAACATTTAATATGTCTGTCCTCGCTCTGTACGGCTTTGTGACACTCCCTGAGCAGAGTCAAACAATCCCACATCTTGACATTTAAGATTTTAGGAGTTACAACCAACAGTACACAAGCTAAAATTTAAAAATCTATCATTTCATGAGCTGGAATTTGAATCTATCCATCTATCTGTTTTTCTCACTATATATTGTATCTGTCTGTCTATCTGTCTATTAATTTTATCCATCTAGCTATCAATCTATCTGTCTGTCTATCCATCCTTCTATATATCTGCCTATCCATCTATCGGTTTATTCAACTGACTGCCTGTCTATCTATCTATCTATCTATCTATCTATCTATCTATCTATCTATCTATCTATCTATCTATCTATCTATGTCTGTCTATCTATCTATCTATGTCTGTCTGTCTGTCTATCTATGTCTGTCTGTCCACCCACCCAGCCAGCCATTAGGCCATCTCTAAAATTCAATGCTTATTTCAATGCTTATGCCAATATTTAAATCTTTCCTTGAGAAAAAAATGATAAAAACAAATTAGAGTTATATGAATCTCTTTGAATTTCAATTAATTTTAAATTAATTAAATTCATTCATTTTTTTTATTTGTAAAGCAATTCTGTATACTCTTTGATATTTCTGACCTAATTAAAACTCGGGAACTAAATTAAAATTTAAATCTTAATTCAATTCTGAATGGTGCACATCCCTGCAACCAGGAAGGTTTTTTAAAAGCAGCTTTAAAATGGCAATAAGCTGGTAAATGATAAATGGTATAATGAAGGAAAAAGCAGCTACAACACCAAGGGCCTTTGAATGGTTTCCTTCCAAGTCACTTACAGCAGACAGAAAATTGTCTTTCCTCTGTAACTGTGTCCAGACCGATACCCTTGAGCAAAACAACATAAAAGCTTGTGGTTGCTGGAACGGCTCTTTCAGGCTATGGCTAAGTTACATGAAAAAGACAGCACTTACCACAAACTCCTGGCTCTGGAAAATGTCTTGTCAACTCTGAAATAAAAAAAAAAAAAAAAAAAAAAAATTTAGTTAAAGACAATTCCGTGCACCTGTTTTGTCTCTACATAGTACAACCAATCGCAAAAATCTCAATCTCTTAATTGTAACCCAATCTCAATTCGAACAGCTGAGTCTTTACTCATTTTCACTTGACCAACTAATACTAGCACTTATATATATGTATGTATATATGTATATATACTATATATATATATATAATATATATATATATATATATATATCAAAACAAAAAACACCTGCTAGACTAACTGAGACTTGTCATGGGACCTATATACTGTTGTTGTTCTCTCATTGGTCTGATTGCTTCTATTGTTCTCATTTGTAAGTCACTTTTGATAAAACATTGTCTGCTAAATGAGTAAATGTAAATGTAAAAATAAATAAAATACTGCCCTGGCATCACAGTTGTTTGTATGGTAATTAATTTCAAAACTTTTTAGGGACTATCCTAAAAAAAAGACATTTTAACAATATAGTCCAAAATTGTGAGCATAAATATACAAATAAACACATCAGCATCCCTTCATTGAAAACACATAGCTTTTTGGTTACCAATGCCCCTTTAGAAATAAAGAGAATTCTGCAGGCATAGTCATAATTTATCATTTATTCTGTATTTAAAAATGTATTTTCTTGTAATAGGGGAAGTGATACTGGGGTGGGGTGGAGGGAGGATACGTGATCTCAACATGGCAGTCATCCTAAGGGGGTGACCTTTCCCACGCAGAATAAAACAACATATAAAATAAATAAAATCATTTGAGCAATTTGTTTCTAAAGTAGAACCATTTGTTCTCGGCTGACATTTATAAGCAATCTATCTCCACTAAAAACACAAAAAACAGCTAGCAGTGACTGAAACAGATGTTAATATTTAAATAATTTATTTTTTCCTTATACTATATAAAAAATCTGCCAAAACACATTGTGTGGAGAAAATGTTGACTCAGGCATGATCCTAGACACCAGCAGATGGTGTTGTGATGCAACATTCAATTTATCAACTGAAGAATTATAATGTAAAACCTTGCACTTCTTACATGCATCACTGTAACACAGAAGATTAAAACTGCTTACCAACTTATATTGCATAACACATGGGACATACATTAAAACAGTAAACTAAAATAAGCAATATGCTCGGCAACTGTTAATTTTTTTTCCAGACATACAGTATCAGTTGTTCTGTATGTGTTTCCCCTGCTGCTGTTTAGATACTCTCATATTTCCAGTGTGATTTACTCAAAGTGCACATCTCCCTGTTAAGTCAGACAGGCGGTAGAGTGCACAGCTTTACGGCAATCCATCTTTCAAGGAACCTGTCTTTCATCTGTGGTATTCCAGACCTAGAGCCAGAAATAGATGAAATAGAGTTGTTGCTCTGAGACTCTAGCTCTTAGCACTAGCACAATGTAAATTGACTGAAAGTATCAGTGTGTGTGTGTGTGTGTGTGTGTGTGTGTGTGTGTGTGTGTGTGTGTGTGTGCGTGAGTGCGTGTGTGTGTGTGTGTGTGTGTGTGTGTGTGTGTGTGTGTGTGTGTGTTTTGTTGACAGCTGCTATACAGTGGACTTTGAATTCACTATCCCGCCTCACCTCCTCATAATAGACAAGAGGACCATCGAGGTCACGGATGTTGATTTTCCTCTGACAGCCTCTCATTTCCAATAAGACAGCTGATGTTAAACGCTGACACCTTTAGTGGCATTCAGAGTCAAGTACATCAACGGGTGTTTCTATAAAGGTATAGTGTTAAAAGAAAACTATGTTACCTGTTATTTATAGTATATCCTCACTGCAAGTCCATACATGTTTGATGGCACTGAGAGAGCAGAGGCAGTGTGGGGTTTCAAAAAGGGAGATCATAGTTTCCTTTTTTTATTTTACAGGCAATATACACTACTTAGCTTTGCTAGCAATGATAATGTGCCACAAATCTGTATCTGTTTACACTTGTGATTTACTATTCAAAATTAATAAAGGCCAATCACAAGATCGTAGTCACAGTTCTCATGAGTTCTCTAGGCGGCCTAAAATCAGCAAAGTATTTTGTTTAGGAGAAAGAGTCATATATACTGCCACAGCTTCATTTCATTCACAGCTTCACTCTGACTCATGGCTTGTTTTTTGTCTGGCATTGTTTGTGTATTACAAAGGGAGACAAAAGATGGCTTCCTAAACCAAGTCATTTGAAAAGTCTGATAAAAGATCCATCTCTCTATTAAAGAGAGGTTTTGTTTCGCTGTTTCATTAATGGAACAAAAGCAAACACTGATAAAAGATCAGTAGGTTCAGTAATTAACCCTCAGCCGAACTGAAATACATTAGGTTTTCTATTTCTATTAATTTTTCTATTGATTGTAGGTGACCTAAAGTACAGTGAAGCCTTGGCTTAAATCTCTGTTGCTTTTAGGCACCAAGCCTTAAGTATGTGCCTTCGGTTCACATTTCACTAAAGTTAAAAGATCATTTATTCACCCTCATGACCTGATACAACATGTTTGCAAAACAAATAAATGGATTTTTAAATAAATCTCCCTCTTCAATGTACACTACTGTTCAAAAATTGGGGTTGATATGTTTTTTTGAACATGTTCACCAAGCATGCATTTATTTATATATAATTTAACAGTACTATTGTGAAATATTACTATTTAAATTAAATGTTTTCTGTTTATATAATTTAAAAAATGTATTTATTCCTCTGGCAAAGCAGCCATTACTCCAGTCTTCATTTTCACATGATCCTTCAGAAATCATTCTAATATGCTGGTTTGATGCTCAAGAAACATTTCTTATTATTAGCAATGCTGAAAACAGTTGTGTTGGTTAATATTTT
Source organism: Cyprinus carpio (assembly GCF_018340385.1). Classification (NCBI taxonomy): domain Eukaryota; kingdom Metazoa; phylum Chordata; class Actinopteri; order Cypriniformes; family Cyprinidae; genus Cyprinus; species Cyprinus carpio. The sequence continues at coordinate 11,308,431 of NC_056594.1, read as the reverse complement.
TATTGAAACTGTCATACAATTTTTCATTCTTTGATAACCAAAGAGTTCAAAAGAACAGCATTTATTTGAAACAGAAACACATTGCAAAAATCTCAAATGAGATTATCAACAAAGAAAAAAAAACAATAGCATTTTATTTTTTACATTTTAATTTTGGGGTATACTACTTTAAGTTCTTTCAAGCATACACAAGTATTCTAAACTAGACCTCGAGCAACTTAGCTGTTTTTATTGATTTGTGTGTGTGTGCTGGTGGGTTTTTATTTTATAGTTTGATACATTTATAAGAACAGTCCACAAACTTCAAACAATCCACACAATCGGTTTGACAAAAAGAGACAGAGTTCCTGTGTATTAGGTAATGTGATATATCACTGTAATGAATATGCACGATATTGTTATTCTATTCTAAATACCGTAAATAATTATATATTACAAATTATTCAGAATTTGGAATGCATTTTAAGTATACTTTTCCCATCAACTGGTCAAAATGCACAACACCGCTGTATGCTGCTTGAAAGACGTGTGTGCGCTCTGATGTAAACAATCATGCATGAGAACCACATGGGGTAACACGTGAGAGATGAGCTGAATGAAAGCACATTCACTCTCTGACAGCAGATGGCGCTAAACTGCAGAAAATGCAGCCTGGAAACCCCATAAATAAAGCAGCTGCTACTTTCTGAAACATATTTAAATAGATTTAAAGGGATACTCTATCCCAAAATGAAAATTTTGTCATTAATCACTTACCCCCAAGTTATTCCAAACCCGTAAATGCTCCATTCGTCTTCGGAACACAATTTAAGATATTTTGGATGAAAACCTGGAGGCTTGAGACTGTCCCATAGACTGCCAAGTAAATAACAGTGTCAAGGTCCATAAAAGGTACGAAAGTCGTTGTCAGAATACTCCGTCTGCCATCTGTGTCTCTTCCTATAACCGTATGCTGTGTATGCTCTTTTGTGTCATCTGTGCCACAAGGATGCACTCTTTTATTTTAAATCAAAGCTAAATACAAGTAGAAACAGCACATCCTTGTGGCGCGGATGATACAGAAGAGCATACACATCATACGGCAATATGGAGAGACACAGAGGAGATCGCTGACAAAGGAATTATTGAATAAAGTTATTTTTGTTTTCTTCGCTTACAAAATGTGTTGCCGTCACTTCATATAACCCAGATTGCACGTCTGATGGCAGATGGAGTATTCTGACGTCGACTTTCATACCTTTCATGGACTGCCAACGATAAATTCTTCTGAACATTCATTAATCTTAGGTATTCCAATATTTAATAACATGTTGTTAAAACCGAAAGTTGCAACTGTGTTATTTAATGAGCTAACATGAACGAAGACTTGTATTTTTTTTAACAAAGATTAATAACTTTTATAGCAAATGTAGCTATTGCTTATTGTGAATGTTAATGGTTAACTAATGAGGACTTATTGTAAAGTGTAAAACTTTTAAATTTATATATTTTATATAATTATATAATTATATATATAATTTATATAATTTATATATTTTATATCTTTTTCTGTATTGCTTTATTGTATTTAGATGTTCAGTTATTTTTGTTATAAAAAAAAAAGTTATTAAATCTGTTATACTGTATTATGACCACTTTTTTAAACTAAATTTCAATACCACGTTTCAATTTCACATATACCGTGATAAAAGCATTAGCAATTAATCGCAACATGAAAATTTGATACCGTCATATCCCTAGTGTGGATTAAAAAACATAATTACTGTCAGTTCTGATGTCTGTACTGTGAGGACGCTCAGTCTCTCCAGTTTAATTAGCTTCGCATCATATCCACAAATAAACAGTAAAAGCCCCAGTTGCTCAAACACATAAACGGCACATCACTCAAACATGCCCAAAAGACCACGAGAGATTCAAACTATGGTGCCATCAACCTGTATGTAAATGATGCCTTGACAGATCAAAACATTTTATTGTTTGCTATTCACGAGCGCTAAGATTTATGACGTTTATGAAGTTGTCAAATGGTCACAAATCAGCACTGCCAACAAAAGATCAGAACTCCAGTCATGTGTTAGCAGCCCACAGGAGAATCATAAAACTTGATATTTTTTCATCCTTGGACTCACGTTCACCTCCTCTCCTGTTACACAGAATCCTCATAAAGGGGAAATTGAGTCTGGGTGTGGTAAAACTCTGAAGCCAAGCTTTGACTGAGCCAAAATATCCGCAGAGGATTACGGCTCAACAGCATGCATGATAGACTTAAATAATTAGATGGCTAAAATTAACAGATGTATTAAACACACACTAAACCAAATATTTGCTTGAAAATATGAATGATCTTTTGACATCACAATTCTTTTGCAAATATTCTAAATGAAATATCTGCACTTATAAATTAATTAAAAATGTGACAACGGTTCACACTGAACTTTATCTTGACAACATCAGGTGGCTTCCTTCCTCTTGAATACTGTGCTTCATGCAGAAATAAATGTTATGTAGGTTTCAGGTATCTGACAGGAAAAATTGTATACCTAGAAAGAATATACAGGAATGTACAGTACAGCAAGCACACTGTACAGCCAATAATCTTTCAATAGAGTAAACATAAGACATTCCTGATATATCACATCAGAAAGAAAGATGTTTGTTTTTTTCAGACTATGAATACTGTTGTGTTTTAAGAAATGATGCAAGGGACTTGTGGGAAAACAGTATGTCACTGTTGACAGATACTTTAATGTTTTAGTATGTGAGTATTTAAGGAGGAAGAAGTTACACCTGCTGTCTTGGGAACAGAAGTTTACCAAGAGAACAGCCCTCTAGTCACTGTCAATACACTGTGTACCATAACAAGAAACTTACATAAACACCCATCAATTTTTCATGACTCTGGAACATAGAGGAACAATACCCCAGCAAAAAGACCATGTGTATAAACAGCACATGTTTTAGTGTCTGTCTTCTTGTGAAATAATGAATAATGTTCAAGTGATATACATCAAATGAAAACCACAAAGTGTGAAGCGAAGCAGGCATCAATATCCAGCACAACATTCAACATCTGAAAGCAGCCACTGAAATACAGTAAAGAGTAACAGTACAGTGGATGTAGTGAGACACAGTGGTACCAGCCGCGAGTCTACAATGTGACAGCCAGATGAATGCACGCGGGTGTCTTAACACATGCAGACTGTCTCGCAGCTCTTCAGGTTTCAGCAGAAGTGTGTCTCCTAGCTGTAATGTCCACATTTGTTGTTACACAACAGCACAGGTGCAGAGACCCATTAAAACAGCAGCAGCACCTGTCATGTGACACAGAGGGCTGGAATGTATCCAACGTGTGACAGCGTTTAGAAATTTGACCTGGGGTAAGTTCACTAAATAAATGTAAATTAGGCTGAGTAGTGATTAAGAAAGCAGCAAAATGAAAATACTTTAAATACAGATAAGCTGAAAATTATTTGTTTGTTGTGGCAGATAACCGACAAACAGGCGATATTAAAGTTCTATGCTGTTTTCTCAAACTACTGTACGATTTTTTTGTTTTGAAAGACGTCTTTAATGCTCACCAAGGTTGCATTTATTTGAAGAAAAAATAGCAATATTGTGAAATATTATTACAATTGAAAATAATGTTTTTTTATATATATATTTAAAAAATGTAATTTATTTCTGTGATGTCAAAGCAAAATTTTGCTTGTTTTATCCTTCAGATAATATTATAAATGTCTTTACTCTCACTTGTGATCAATTTAATGCATCCTTGCTAAATAAACAACAGATTTATTTTAAAAAAGTTTTTAATAAAAAAAAGCATTAAGCATTTGCTTACATTTTACATTCTTATCACAGATTTAATGTACAGTATGGAATTGATATTCATTTTGAGAAAAGATTACATTTATCAATGTTTTTCTGTTTTTAAACATTACATTTGATTTAGTCATTGTCAGATTATGGCAAAAAAAATGTAATATCCAATACTGACCAATATTATAATACATATATCAATATTATACATTCATTTCTAAATTCACAAAAACACAATATCATAAAAATGTTTGTGTATTTTCTATCTACCAATCTGAATAACAGCAACTGATCAAATCATGATGATGTGATAGTAAATGGCATAAGCCAGATACATTTTCACCTTAGTGAATCAAGTGCTAAAACAAGCCAGCAAAAACAAAGCAAAACAAAACAAAAAAAAACTATTATTGGGTGCAATTCATTCTTAGCAAATTCCCCCCTGCTTAAAATGAGTTATGTGGCATTACAGCCATCTATGTGAGTACAGGAAGTGTCTACCAGCTGCCCTTCAGAACTAATCAACAGTCTTTGTCTCCTCAAATAACACTAAAATTAATCCAGCCATCTTCAATCACGTCTTCGATACAGCCACTGAATGTGAACGTGACTGTAAATTCAGATGAAGGACAGAGGGGTTAGCGACCTTCCTGAGAGAGGTGGATGAGTGATCACAGATCCTTGAGAGGTGCACACATGGTCTTTGTAATGCAAAGCAAATCCTAATGAAAACGGTTCAGCTGACTCTTTAAAATGCCACTCAGTAAACAAACAGGATTAGAAAAACTAATGCTGACAAGCACCTTTAATCTTTGTCATTTAACTAAATCTGTGTTAATGGAAAACAATATGTACAAACCAACATGGTAGAACCAAAGGAAAATGGCGTGAATCAGTAATCAATGATTTCCTGTCCTCGAGTCAATCTTTCATACCAACTAGACTGTAAAAATGAGTTTTTGAGGTAAAATAAAAATTATTGGAGTATGTTTCACTTTTAATGCAATGTGTTACTTGCCATTTCTTTGTAACAATTTGTGAAATTGACTAGCAATTGAGTGAAAATGGTTTTTAACACCAATTTTTTTTTTTTTTTTTTTTTTTTGCACTTCTTCTCGGTTTGCTCCCTGTCCCATTCTTTGCCCCACTGGAACATTGAAATTGGGCATAAAAAAATCTGCTGACCTCCAAAAAACAATGATCAGCACCACTGCTTGCAAACAAGTAGCTTTTCCTCATGGTTGTTTCTGAACAGGGACCACTCAGAGTCCTATGAATCAACCCAGGTGCCAGACTAAAGGAAAGAAAGAAAGACAAAAAGCAAAAGCATTTCATGATCTGGGGCAAAGCCTAGACCTGCTGTTTATTTCATTTGACTCTATTAAGAGTTCATGAGGCCAGAGAGATGGACTAACATAGCATCACCAGTCTTCATTTATAAAATGACTCCGTATTTCATTCTGAGGTCACCTGAGGGGACCATCTACATGCAGAACTGTATTCTGAACCTGGATAATGAGATTTTCATTCTTACAGAGGCTAAATCTTTGCTTCTTTGGGATGGAGATGGCTGTGGCTTTAATATCTTGGTTGGAAACCGAAGCCACCATGAATTATGTGCCAAATGAGTAATTGTACATGGGACTGTCATCAAAGGCAAATACATAAACATCTCAAAGAGATACTAAGGCATTTACATCACATTGAGTTATACAGTGTTTGTCTAGGTTCTGTAAACAGGTGCATGTTCATGAGGCCATGTAATCACCAATCACCTACAAAGCAAATCTGATCACTTGTTATCTACACCTGGAGCAATTTTTGATGATGGCTTTTAGATGTCACAATCTTCAGGACCAAGCAACTGTCAAAACACAGCCAAAGACAATTTACTGAGCAAAACGAGAAAAAGGATCAATACGGATCATTTCCTTCCATCAAAGTCAATGAAGCAAATGTGTAAAAGTACAAGTTGCCCTTTAAAGTGTTATATACACTACCAGTCAAACTCTTTACAATTATTTTTAAATATTATTATTTTAATATTTTGTATACATTTTAAGTCAACAAAATAATATAGTATTATGCAAATAAATATTATGTTGTGAACAAAAAATAATGAATTAAATATATGTATATATTGTTTATTTTTTGTATAGACACACACACACACACACACACACACACAAAACTGTACAAAAAGTCTTAGGCCACTAGTATTTTCACCAACAAAAAATGGTTTTTAAAAAATTGGTTCTTTATCTTTTGCATTAATGTCAGTAGGAATTATCAGTTTACACTACCACACATTCCTTTTGCCATTCATTGTAATAATCCAGTGATATTTTTGTATGTTCAAGGAGCCTGACAATAAACACACTGGTGTTGCGCGCGCGCACACACACACACACACACACACACACACACACAGAGAGAGATTCACACAGTAACAAATGTAATAATTATTTAAACAAACATATTAATAATAAGTGTATTATTTAATTGAAAAACATAAAAATGTTAATCACTTTTCAATATTTAAACAGGACTTTAAAGTTTTTTGTCAATATGAAAAGAGATTAAATTATTTTACTGCTAGGCTACATCTGATTTGCTTTACATATAATTTCACTGATACATAAATTAAAAATACCTATTTGTCAGTTTGAAAAGTTTTTTATTCAATCATATTTTTTATTCATGACTTAATAAATTGATAACTGTTTCCATCCAGGAACTGGTCTTAAGTGTAACAGTATACTTTTTTTTTTTAATTTTTTTTTTTTTTTTTTTTTTTAAAGGAATTCATATGTAGGCACAATTTATATTGTTGTCCTCAACAATTTTCAATCATTTAAGCATAAGCTTTTACATCAACAGACCAAGAAAAACTAATTCAGTGAAATGTGTCCAAACTTTTGACTGGTAATACATCTATTTAAGGACAGTTCTGGTGGGACAGGTTAAATGTGTCTTTTGCAGCACTCCTGTGATCAGATCAGATCAGATCAGTGACCATGCAGACACAGATAACACTTGTCCTTGACAACACAGAGCTGAAATATGGCAGCCCTGCACCTGTTGAGCAGACAGGATCCCTTAACAGAGGAATCTCACTGGAGTCTGTGGGTATTCAGTCAAACAAATTCTCGGGTTTGAATTCCTCCCTACTGAATCAACAGATAACTTAAAGCGGGCTTAATCGAATCCTCAAGGCCGGATTGATAGAGTAAACAGCCCATTATTACGTTAACCTCCCTTGGCGCTTCTCAGATGCAAGGTTTCTGCCTAGATGTGTGTCTGCTTCAGTCAACTGCAGTGTCTAATTCAATCCAAACTCAATTACCCTCTCTGGATAATGGCCTTTAATAACAGGGTTTACTTGCAGGAGAGCAGTACACCAGAGCCGCCGTAATGCACTGCACTCCGAGAAACTAGTCCCGTCATTCAAATATATACCAGTGATGAAATCAAGTCTGCTTGTAGCCATAACACTCCGCTTTTACAATGCATTAGCATTCAGACACTCTGATATCATATATCTCTACTAAGACCGTAACCACAGTTGCTGATAACCCAACAGATCATTTATAATCACTCTTAACAGCACAGAGTAAGAAAAGTGAATGTGAAATGTTTTGGTAAACAGCGTTTGCTCTTACCCGCCGTATGCTCCAAAAGTGAAACTCCTCTTTCTCTGCGGCATCTTGGCTAATGCATACAGCTGTGAAAAACAGAGAGACAGAACTCTACAGAGACACCAGCACTGCCTCTGTCTCCCTGGACTGACTGGGTATGTGTGTGAATGTGTGTGTGTGTGTGTGTGTGTGTGTGTGTGTGTGTGTGTGTGTGTGTGTGTGTAACTGTACACATGCAGCACGCTGTCCTTCCTTTCCACTTCCCTGGCTACCTCTCTCTCACGCCTCCTTGGCAAATAAGGGACTGAGACGCTGGCTCTGTCCACTTTCAGTCGCCCCGGTAACCGCTCCCCACTTCTTATTCATATCAGCGCTATTGTAAACAGGCAGAAATGGAGCAGTACCTAATGTCTTCATAATGTCTTTTAAAATACACTCATTACATCTGAATGAGATTTCAGGTAGAGGTTTGCAAAACAATCACTAAATAGACTCTGCAATAAAAAAAAAATTAAAAGCAAATTTTTTTCACCTATCCAGCCCATAACAGCAACATTGCATTTAAACAATGGCATGACTATTGGTTTAATGGATCATGTATACACCATATACAAAATGTAAATGTTTGATTCATTAAAACAATTATTTTTATATTTTTATGTAATTATATATTCTTGTAAAATGTAATATTATATAATATTATAATTATTATATAATATTATATTATAATAAATATATAATATTAATTTTACACACACACACACACACATACACACACATTTTGGGGCAAGACTATCAGTTTGATTGATCAGTTGCAGACGTGGGGTGTGTTTTGCAAACCTGTTTCAAAACAATCAGTTAGGGATGCATCAATATTAAAATTCTGGCTAATACAGAAAAGCCAATAATGATTTTATAGATGATTATAATTTTTTGTTATGGGCAATAACCACTCAATGGCCAACATTAAAAATAAAATTAACGGGGGTATATATATATATATATATATATATATATTATATATATATATATATATATATATATATATGTGACTATTATATATATATATAAATTATATTTTATATAATTTAAATATAATTATATTATATTTATATATATATATACATTTTTTCTAAATAATATTTTATTTAATTTTAATTTTATTTTTTTTTTTTATATATATACATTTTTTTTTAATGTTTATCTATAATTATTGGTAATGCTATTGGAGAAAAACACTAGGGATCATGCCGTTCATAATAACAGCTGCTCAAACAAAAGCGTTGTGCCACCTGTTGACACAGACTTGTGTTCTTTTTAAAAGTCACTTAACTATTTACCTAACTGCACATACCTACTTCCTCTGTTGTGAGCATTTATAAAAAAAGGGCCTTGGACAGAGTCAAAGGAGAAGTGTATCTATAATTCAGTCATTAAGAGATTTTGCACAAAAGGTCTTATGGGACAGTAAAGTCTGAGTCTGGCAATAATGTCTCTCTGATTACTGAGCGAAACACATTTGCTCACCATGGTTGAGTTTCAGGATTTATCTGGTTTATCTTCTTCTACTCTTGCTGGTACATGGTACATGGTTTTGTCCTTTATCGGGAGTGGATGGCAAATGGACTTGGACAAAAGCTGAGATCTCCTCAGATAGTCGTTATTGAACCTGACATGCTGCTCTCAAACCCAAACGGTCTGACACACCTAGCCAGCGACTGAAATCACACAGACAAAAGAGTGTAAAACTGCTGATTCATGGGTAAAATACAGGTTTATGACAACAAGTTTGATAAAATGACTACTTGGCACTTTTCCACTGACTCAAAGATCTGTAAGATGAAACTCATGCACACAAAGACATGGGCCTGTTTCACACCGCACACGTAAACAGCTCATATTTATGCCTATGTGGCATCCGTACAGGTACAACATGTTAACATTGTGTGCATACACACTAAAGTGCTAGATAGCAGAATTGTAGCACATATCGTTTGTTTTTGTTTTTTTTGTATCGTTTATTTTTTTGGTTGTGTAAAGTGTGCTGAAATCAGCAGAAAAACTTACTGTCAACCTTTTAAACTTTTTTTTAGCAGAATAGACTTTAAAAGCTATATAAAATACAACAAACTACTCACCCACTGTTTAAAAAAAGACACACGTTGAGCTTTATATTATACTTATATAAGATCTCTCTCTCTCTCTCTCTCTCTCTCTCTCTCTCTATATATATATATATATTTATATATAAAAATATTTTTAATTATTATCTTAATACTTAAATATATTCTTAATGTTTTTAAATAGTTATTCATTATATTTTAGTATATAATTATATTTATACTATTACATTCTGTATTTTTATATATTATATATAGCATTTCAAATGACATTTTTAATTATTATTAAATTTTTTATATATATAATATTATGTGTATCAATACAACATTACATATGTTTATATCACACACATATAAATATACTTGCAGCTGCTTATGTACTGCTTATACATTCAGTGTGAAACAGGGCAAAGTCTTCAATTCAAATCTAACTTTCTGGTGACTGACTGGCTAACCAAATGAAATGGATTTATCCACCTAAAGAAAGTTCCTCTAAATGAAAGCCCTGACATGTGCCATGATATATTGACAATCCGTCTGCAGAGTGGAACGGCTGTCATCACTGACTCAGATGGCTGCTCTCAACTGAAAGACATTTGCTCTTAGGGAATAAACTGCCAGGTAGACATTGATCAAACGACAATACTGTTTACGCAGCTCTTATGTTTTTTGCTTCGGACCACCACTGTTCAAGGCTTGAGACAGACCCAGATGCTCCACAGAGAATGATTATTGTTTGAGGGGCAAACAGAGGCCATATCAGTCACATCTCAAACAAATGAACGTGGCAGGTCCTATTCAAAAGCCAATAAACCCTCATGTCCTTTACAGCACCTGAGCAAATGGGATTTTCAGCAGTGAGACCAAGGCATTAATATGAGGTTTGAACTTATAACATGTTGGTGAAGACCAAAATTCTGAGGTGAAAATTCATAGGTTGTAGTCTGAAAACTCCTGTAATTACAAAGAGGCTCTGAAAGTACAGCTCCATCAAAGATCTGCTTTCAGCTCAAATGAAAAAGTGTAGACAGTGGTGTAGTTGTTTATGAGCTGTTGATCCTGCAACGTGAAAAGGTTAAGCTTGCTTTCCTTCAGACGGGAGGTTTAATTACACCATAACACTTACTTTGTCTCATGATAAACACCTTGCTTATGGCCACAGCATATAAAAAAGGTTCGACCGAGGCTAATACTATATTTCAAATGGAGAAGAGATGATTTAATGGGGGCAGGTATAAAAGGTAATTGTTCTGGAAATAAACTACAGCTTATCTTCGCCTGCATTTCATTTTTATCAGACTTTCACACTGCAAGTCAGTCACTCTAAAAGAAGATGACTTTCTGTAAAACTTTACTCATAAAACTCTATTTGTGTCTGGAGCTTGTTTCAGATGGAAAAAATTAAACAGAAATTCTTTTCACAGGCAGTCATGGGCTTGTGATGTTTAAAGAGGCCGTAGATGTACTAGATGTTTAGAAGTGTCCACATGACCCCACGTCCCAGCAACGGAAGCAGACATGGCCTCCTGCACACTGCGCTCTTTCACTGGAGCTCTGTGTACTACTGCAGACACACTGAGAAAGAAACGGTTGTTCAAGCACACCATAAGCTTACATAGAAAAACTGGACACACATGGAAATGAGTTATTAAAAAAAAAACAAGCAACTTAACAGATATGAAACATATTCTGTTTAGAATATAATAAAAAAAATGTACAGTGCTTTGAAAAAGTGTTTGCCGCCATCCTTTTAACATAACATAAAGGCAACCTGAGTAAACCCAAAATATAGTTTTTAAATGATAATGTTACTTATCGAAGCAACAAAGTTATCTAAAACAAACTGGACCTGTAAGTGCCTCCATAGTTTATAATTCCCAAATCTAAGGTTGCGTCTGAAAGCTTAGGCAGAAGACTTGTTGCTGTCCAGTAAGGCAATGGCTTTGCAGACAGCATTTTCACATGAAGGTACCTCTTGAAATTAATACTAATTTCTTGCCAGAAATGATTATCAAAAGTGGAAAAACTGCTAAAAAAAAAAAAAACCTTTACACAAACATTGACAATCAACCATAAATTTCAGATGCAATCTTAATTTTTTTAGCTCAACTGTCACAGAATTGAATGCACAAGATTGTGGGATATTAAAGGCAGCAAATGATACATCTATGCTGCCTTCAAAAATCGATCAGATGCAGGTATCTCAGTAGACAGGATGTGACATGCCTTGATGCCTTCCTACCTCCGTTTACTGCCTGTGGAGGCATCATTTCTCAGCTTTTGGACACAGCCTATGAAACTGCATTCAAAATGTGGTTCAGCTGGTCTGGTTACTGCCAAGTGCCAACCCTTTTCAATTAAATCAACATTTAAATAGAACTTATTCAACAGCATGAAGTTGGTTAAAAATCTTACATATTAACACACTGGGCCAGACATGAAGGAGATTCCAGAAATGATGAGTAAGGTGACTGAAATACACCAGTCTGGGAAGGATTACAAAGCTACAGTATTTCAAAGGCTCTTGGGTTTCAAAAAAACCACAGTGAGAGCCATTATCTCCAAATGGATAAAACTAAACAAACCTTGCAGAAGTTGCATGCCGACCTTCCAAAATTCTTCCAAGAGCACAGCGACCACTCATCCAAGAATTCACAATAGACCAAAGGATGACATCGAAGGAACTGCAGGCCTCTGTTTGCAGCAGTAAAGGTCACTGTTCATGAATCCACTAGCCAAAAGACACTCACCAAAAATGGCATCCATGAAAGAGTGGTGAAGCAAAAACCACTGCCAACACAGAAGAACATTAAGGCTCGTCTGAATTTTGCCAAAACACACCTCGATGATCCTCTCATGTATAAAGTACACACAGACATTACACACACACATTACACAATTTCTGTCAAGTGTACTGTTAGAATGCTAAGAAGAGGCATTCTCTAAAACAGATTCAGAATTCATCACATCTCCCATGCCCATCGATTTCTTTGTTATGAAGAGAACATCTATTATAGTAATAATGGATGCTTGGTGCCACGATACTCCTATGCCAGCTAGACCAGACCTACAGCCAAAGGCTAAAGCACAACCAGAGTTCATCTCTCTCTCTTTTGAGGCTGATAGTGCAATCCATCTCTTTTACACAGATATATGCCTCCTATATCAATGCATTTACGTTTGTACACAGATTTGAAAAAGTGTCAGTATAGTCTGTTCAGGGCAACACTGGCACCTACTGGCAGATCATGAAACTACAGGGAAAAGTGATGAGGGAGTATGCATGTGCACTAAATTGTAGTCTCTGACTCACAGACCCAAGCGGCCATGACTGCCAAGTGCTATGCTGTTTGTGCATGATCACATAGTATGTGGATGAATCCTCTGAGATACATGGACACAACATTTTAACAGAAGAACATTCAGTTCTGAGAGCATGTGGAAAATAAATGCAACTTTTAGTGATACATTACAATAATATTCCAAATGAATAACTGGTGTAAGTCATTATTCACAGTAAATTCTGTCTGGTTTTGAATGACTTGAAATATAGCGCATATGTAAGTTGTATGGACCACTATTTTATTTGTTTGTTTGTTTTTGTTTTAAAGGGATACTCCATCCCAAAATGAAAATTTTGACATAAAGTTTGTTTGTTTTTTTTTTTGTTGGATACTCCATCCCATGTTTAAGTGATTAATGACAATACTTTCATTTTGGGGTGGAGTAACCCTTTAAGGGTAATCCAATTATGATTATGGTATTCATCCAATTATGGGTATTCTCTAGCCTTGAGCATTCATCAGCTGTACACTCGGTTTTGCGGTGCATTGTGGGAGTGAATAAGTGCACTCAATAATGTCCACTAAGGTTTCGAAGACCACTAAAAATGCCTGTCCCCTCAAATAGTGCTCTATTTAAGTGTTTGGGGGTAATTTCGGACACAGGGTGTATGTTGCTCGGAGATGCACAGTTCTGCTTTAGCTTTAAATCAATATCACATTTGCACTCACGCTATTTGGGACAAAAACAGCACTCGTGTCATATTGCTTAACTCTACCGTATGATAGAGCTATAGCCTATATATGAGACAAAAACTCATACGGGGCATTTTTGCCCCATTCTCTTGAATTTTGGGGGCATATAACTCAGGATATCTGCAGGATTTTAAAGATCAAATTTAAGACTTTTTAACTCCGCTTTTTAACAAATAAAATTAATACCATACAAAAGACCTGCGGTAACCCTGATAACTACATTCTATAGGCTCCATCACACAGTGAGTTTTTGCTCCGCATCATGTTCGTCACCAGTCAACTGTAGTGTGTTCGACTTGAAGCGGCACTGCGCACACACTGATCGCTGTTTGACATCAAAGTACCACGAGAGCTATAGAGAGCAAACTGCTCTGCATGCTTTGGAATTGCTCTTGCCGTACTCCGATGTCAAACACAGATCGGTCTTCAAATCATGACATACGTGGGGCAGAATGAATGTGTTTAACTGTGTTTAAAAAATTTTAACGTGTTTTTTTTTTCATAAATAATTAATTACATTAACATGTTTTAAACACATACACACACACCACACACACACACACACACACACACACACACACACACACACACACACACACACACACACACACACACACACACACACACACACACACACATATATATATATATATATATATATATATATATATATAAAAGCACCTCAAAAAATGAAGCTAATTTAAATATTAATAAATATTCTAATGGTATATAAAATGATGTTAAAATAACAAAATAAATAATGCTAATATGTATAAATGTAAAATTAAGAATGCACAATAAAATAGCAAATATCTAATATTTAAAATTATCACATAAAGTCTGCTTGCCTGTTTCCAAACAAATGTTTGTTTGTTTTTGTTTTAAAGGGATACTCCATCCCAAAATGAAAATTTTGACATAAATCATTTTTGACATAAATATGTGAAAAATAAAAAGATTAATTTTGTGCATTTAATTATATATTTAAAAATATGTTTTGAAACTTAAATATTGCTTGCTCTTATTACAGTCTAGAAGGATGTCCCAACTTGCCCTCTGTGAATTCAGTATTCTCTCTGCTCTACTTTGAAGGATATAAAACCAATAACATTTAAAAAATTGTATAACCTGAACAAAATGAGACAGGAAATAATTCTGTAGGGTTCAGGAGAGTCTAAGACAAGACACAGCCAAGTGTAAAAAGCCAAAGAAAGTGAATGCTGGACTGTCCATCACTGAAGCCTGCCAGTAGGTTTTGGCTCCCGTGTAAGTGTCATCTTAATGAATCATTCAGTGAAAGCAGGCTCTTCAGCTCAGCAAGAGGACAGGGCATTAAGTAGAAGCTATCTGTCAGCCGCAGTCTGTCCATTCTATTTTCAGTTAGGTTGTCACTCTCCGAAGGCCATCCGGTTTACCCAGCTTTTCCTCACCTACTGTGGCTTTTCTGCCTGGGAAGTTTTCCAAAATAAAATGACATAATTTTTCTCAGAGCTCTGACGGCTTGGAGCACTGTTCTTTTATTGCATTCTGATAACTTCATGAAGATGAAAGCACACACTCATACTGCCTGTTCATCTTATGAATTTAAAGGACACAGGAATGGAAACTTCACTAAATTTTGATCAGTTATATAGACAGAGAATCAAATGCCAGTAAATGCTATTTTTTTAAAAAAAAGTGCACAAATTTACTGTAGGTACCCACCATGAATATTATCCATATCTTTAAAGTTTTTACTTTTCACCATATGTTTTGGGACTTACTGTGAATTGTTCATTGGTGCACAATATTTCAAGTTCTTTAATCTCCTCCAAACACCTGTTCCAGTCGGAAAAACAATAATACAAGAAAAATGGGTTGCAGTGCTGTTTTGTGGTGACTTTAAACATAACAGATGACAGTAGCTGAGCAGTGAAAACAAAACAAGCAAATATCTCACATTTACAATATCTCATATTCCCTGCTACTCAAATTAAATCAATTATATATGAAATGCTAGCACACGCTAATTCATCTCAAATCTTAATCTTCAAAAAGTTCAGAAATGTAGTTACCCACAATGAATATCTTTAAAGTTATTACTTTTTAGCATATGTTTTGGGGTTTACTGTGAATGGTTTATTGGTGCACAATATTTCAAAAGAACATCAAGGTCTTTTCATCCCCTCTAAACATCTGTTCCACTTAGTAAAACATCAAATAATGCAAGTAAAATGGTTTGCAATACTGTTTTGTGGTGGCAAAACAGTAACGTTCTACGATAATGTGCTGCTTTCATTGGCAGACACACACACCTCACTTGCACACAGAGATTAAGATCATGCTGCGCAAACACAGACACATCCAGGAGCACAGAAACTTATTGTCAAAGCTGCCCCACAACTTTGCTTAATAAAATGGTTTCGAATACTGAATCACTACATTATATTTCTCAGCAACAAGGGGGTAAAGTCACTGTTTTTGAAGTAACTAAACTCACAGATTCATTGTTTGCAATGAGAGACATGCAGACGCAGGTAATTCACACACACAACTTTCATCTCTCTCTCTCAAAAGGCCATATTTGAGAAAAAGGTAAAGTAGTTTGCATCACTGCATATAGCTGTCAGTCACTTATTTTTAAATAGTTAATTTATTTTATTGATTTGTTGATTAATTTTTATGTTTTTTTATTTCAACATTAAACTGACGTGTTGGAATTTGTGCTCTGCTTCTGTGAACAGTAAACCCCGCTACTTTGATTTAATTGGCCATCTCAGTCATTTTGATATTGAAGATTGCTGTTAGACCGCTGGGCCAGACCAGGTTAAAAGTGTAACTTTTAAAGGTTTTGTCATCCTAAAAACAAGAGTGCTGCTTAAGGAAGTGCAGCAGATCAATGCAAGAATTTCAAACAACTTTTACTTGGCCATTTCTAATTATTATTGGAGGTCCCGCCTCCAAGCAATCACAACAGAATGTCAGATTGGTTTATTTTCCAAAAGAATGAAGTTGACATCAATGATGAATTAGTGGTCCCACTGGCCACTTAAGTAAATAAACAGAATAAGCTTTTGCACTGAGCATATGTCAACAGGCATTCTACAGCCAACAAACCCATTCTATTAATGAAGCATTTGGCATTTTTAACCAGGAAAACATCACATCGCAAACAAAGTGCTTTACTGGCAATTAGATGGGCAATTTAATTTCTTAAAATGCCAAAGCTACATAGAAGCACCCTGTTTGTTTGCCAGCCTGCAAAGTAAAAATGCTGAATGAAATATTCCACTTAAAGAGAACTCAACATCTCTCAGGGTGAAGGAGAAAGGGATGAGACCTTTACTCCTTCAAACCTCCCTAGCTCTTCATTAAAGACTCACTTACGTGGGGTCATGCTGGGACGTGGGGTCATGTGTCTCTTTTAAAATCTAAGCGACAGGATTAAATCTTACTTAAAACAGAATGAGATCTGCGAACTAAATATTGAAAATTAAATACTACCAATAATAATAGACTCCAATCCCATCTGCTCACTCTACTCATGCCGCAGACAGAGATGACATGAATGCTGACTTAATTTTTCTCTGCAGTTTCAAAGAGCCGAAGAAATGAAGTGCAAATGGCATAGCTTACACTAGTGACATTACGGTGGGGATCCACAATGAGCCAAGCTGCTAACTGAAATTGGCAGCACATCACTGCTAGAATCCATAAATACAGATGAAGAAGCTTCTGAACTGCACACTTCATAATCAAGAACATAATAAACATGCTCTAATAGATTGTGTCAGTATGCAAATCAAAACAGTAAATTACTTTAACTGATTTTTAAGGGCTTATCATCCAAATTTTTAGACTAGGGTAGCTTTTAGAGAACGATATAAAAATGAAAATTTATAACTTTCATCTGAGGAAAAATAGGCACTCCACAATATTCAAAGTGCTGGAAATGGACCCTTTTCACAAGACTGTGATGATGCATTTCAATAGTCATCAGCATCGTAAATCCTCCAAAGAGTTTTGTATCTTCATTTTTTTTAAATCTATGTACATTTATAACACTATATTTTATATTATATTACACTTGTATCAAATTACAAAAACTAGTTCATGCTAATGCAAGAGTGTTTCTAATAGCGTCTATGGGAGTGACAGTAAATTTGACATTGTTCTCTCTACTGACCGCCATGATCAGTCTCTATTTTTTTCCTTTTTTTGAAAGTCATGAAACACTATCACATAGTTTTTCTTTTGCAATTTGAGCAAATGGGAATGCAAAAATTTGTGATAGTCTCCTATTCACTGCTATAGAATTTTACCCTACTATGACGACTTCTGTTTCTGAGAAACCCGGAAATGTGAAAAAGGTGTTAGGAACACAAGAAAGGCAATTCAAAGACTATTTTTCACAGCTTGCACTACACAGTATCTTGTAATCTTGTAATGTCATCTGTATGGCTCTGTTGATGAATCCTGTGTTTGCGTCTCTAGTATTTCCTAATATCAGTGGGCGGGGCTATTGATCTTCTCCTGCGGAGGTGGGGCTCAGCCACACTATTACATCATAAAGTGGCACATTCCAAAATTAGTCGTTTTCTGAGCTTGGTTTCAATAAAAGCTGTTTTTAAACTAACGAGTTTAAAGTTTAAAGTTTAAAGTTTCGAGTTTTGAAGCTTACAGGATGTTTTTATAGTACATTATATTTTGTTATGTCAAAATATCAAGGGAAATTTGATTTCTCAGTTCTAGACCCCTTTAATAAAACACACAGTGAAATATTACAATTTAAAATAACTGTTTTCTATTATAATGCATTTTAAAAGTTATTGATCCCTGTCATGGCAAAGCTGAATTTTCAGCAGCCATTATGTTAGTCTTCAGTGTCACATGATCCCACAGAAATTATTCTAATATGTTCAAAAAATATTTCTTACTGACCCCAAACTTTTGAATGGTAGTGTATATGTAGAATCATAGAACATAATTACTAACATTGATCAAAACATGTGGGAAAAAAAACTAAGGCTGCAGTATTTCATTCTAAGCTTGAATGACCATATACACACATTGAATGACAATGTGCTTTAAAACAAAACACAAAACCACAAAATCAATTCTCCATCAACAAACAGCAAGTTGTTGCTGTTAAGACACTTCCTGTTCAATCTAGAGGCTCAGATCTGCTAAAAGTAAAGTTTACAGCTGAAAGCCATACTCCATATTTGATTTTTTCATTTGTGTTATCCCTTATACAGTTTATTCTCTTTACAGAGAAAATTTTGCCAACCATCAACCAACAAATCAAAATTCTAGTTCTTCAAATGAATGTTAGGTTTCCTTTAGAAAATGGAATTTTTATGGAATAAACGACCTGTTGTGCCACATAAGTTTTTCAGGGTTTGTAAAAGGGAGAATTAAAAACAGGAACAAAAAGACTTCCAAATATTCCAATTAAAAGCCAACTACGATATGCTTCAAATCTGAATAAGCAATTAAGAAGTAACTTTGAAAGTGTTTAAATCTCCTCTTGTAACAAACAGCTATAATATTTCAACTAACAACCTCTACAGCAGTTTTCTTATCAGACACTGATTTATAGAGCTCATTCCAGATGTTAAGCATCTAGAAGAAACTGGCAAGGTGCCATGAACAAAAAAGACAACATTTATCACAGAGGGAGCAAGTGTTCTCAGAAAGCACAATAAATCACTGCAATACAGAGAAACAGATGTATGGCCTGAAAATAACGATAAGGATGTTAACCATCAGCCTGCTGGACACTTGAATAGTGTACTGTACAGTACGTCCATTTTTCAAATTTAAAGTGTTAATGGCCGGGATTTGTACACTACATTATCACAAGAGACATTATTTTGAAATAACTCTGGGACCAACTGAATAGTAGATAAGAGTCAGTTAAGGCTACAGTATGTGTGCGCTGTTCTTTCATTCAAAAGCGTTTCCTTCAGGTTCCAGCGTACCACTTTAGGTCCCTCTGGAGAGATCCAGCAGCCAATTAGCTGAAGCCCTGAGGCAGCTTGATGCATCTCAGACAGGATCCAGGGTGACAGATCTGTTCCTGCTTAAAGTTCAGCTCTGATGAAGAGCAAGCTACTGCAAACTCATACACCACCTACAGCAGCACTATTCATCCAGCTGTCCTAACAGAGCCTGGGAATCTGAGGAATTGGAGGTCTTGTCTCTTAGATGAGTGTACAAACATGGCAGAGTGCTGAGTGCACTGTATGGCAGACAAGCATTTTATTTGATGACATGCTGGGCAGTCAAAAGGGACACAGCAATGTCTCTTCCCATGGAAATATTTCAGTGTGTGTATATGTATATGTGTATATATGAATGCATTATTTAGGGTTATATATAAAATACAATTATTGATTTCAGACAAGTTGTCTGAGACAACAAAAAAAAAATTGTGATTTTTTAAAAAAAATCATATATAGACACACAGTGCACAGCAAAAATAAATGAGTAGGCCTACTCATTTTATATATTTCTTGAATAAATAATATTCTAGTACTTAGTATGACCTCCATTATTTTAAGTATACTGCTCTGACCCTGCTTGGCACTGAGTATACAAGCTCATGACAAATTGTCACATCTGTCCTGTTTAACTCCTAAATGATGATCTCCTTAAACACCCTTAAATATGTTTTGTTTAATTAATATATTGTGGTGTGTTTATACACCCTTAAACTCCTTAAACTAATGGGGAGTGTTACTCAACTTATCTCTACAGAATCCACCACAGGTGCTCAAGACTCTCACTGTACTCCTCCAGCAACACCATAACTTTTTGGATGCTGTAAAATGCAAAATGATTGACTTGGTCTCATGAGACCAAAGTATGAATTCTCAGAAGTCTATACTTTGTTAATATGGGCCTTGGAAAAGGTTAAATGAGTTTGTTGTGCTTTGGCTACAGTAGGCAGTTCCAGTGTGGACAACAGCCATGCATGTCACTTCTGCAGGATGCATCTTACTCTCTGAGATAAACGGTCACTCTTTTCAAAGCTTTTGCTGGCTCTTGCTTGGTTCTTACTCTGCTATTATTCTAGTAAAAAAAATCACTCTTCACTAAATGAAAGCTCAAAGTTAAAGGGATAGGGCAACCAAAAATGAAAATGACCCCTGTCCTGTCTCCTGTAAGCCCCACTGTCACCCTCAGCCCACTATCAGAGATGTGGGTTCACTGCGGGTCTGCCAGTTTCCACATGATCGTGAAAGGACAGGCAGATAGTTCCAGGCAGACAAACAGTTCAAAACAGACCTCCATGGTCATTTCAGACTTTACAGGGAGTTCATAAATGGCCTCACTGGCCGTAACAGGACAGGCAGATATTTCAGAATAAGATGGAAGACTGGGGATAACTGAATAAAAGTCTATTAAATCCTCAGGGTCCTGCCTCAGCTCACCCTCAGCGGTGGAACAGTGTATTATTAAATTGTAATAATATTTCACGGTATTAGTGTTTTTGTGTATTTTGGATCAAATAAATGGAGTCTTGGTGTTATTTTTTTTTTTTTTCAAAAACTGCTAAAATAGACTTTAAATGCTCTTCTTCGTACTTGAAAGGGCTGCAGTTTCAAAACCAAAGAGATAAAAGGAGTAGCAAGCAGTTCAAGAAATAATATTTGAATAATTTTTCCTGTCTGAGTCACTGGAAAACACAAGTTCATATGAGGTAGAATGTCAGACTATCTGTTGATGAGCCACACTGTTTAAGATCCTCTGCTACCGTTGAAGCCGGATCAGAATCACAGCTGAGCGCAACAGGCAGGGAAGCAGATGTCCTACACCATGTGATATCCACTTTCACCACAGAAATAGTAACTAAAGATGCAGCCTCCATCTTATGTACAAAGAGTGTGGACATCTTAGATATGTGCCTGACAGTCTATTCCACTGAATCACATAAAGTTACAGCTTGTTCAGTTGTCCAAATTCAGCCATCTTTACAACACAGGGTCTACTGATTCTGCTACATTCTGCTGCCTATAAATATCTGAGGGACAAGCATTATGCTGAATATGCCAGAGATTAATTTCTAAATGTTAAGCAAACAGAAGAGCAGAGGGATGTAATCTACACTGACCCTGAGTGAAATTTAATTCTGTCCCTGTCGAAATTATGAATGCTTGGAATAAAAAGAGCTAATTAGGGAGTCTACAAAGGTTTTTTAATTAAATAGATGATTATTTCTGGACTGTGAAACATGGGGGTGAGATGAGTCTATTGAAATCATGAGCAATTTCATAGCAATCTTATTCATTCAAATATCTATAATAATAATAATAAATATAACAATTAAATAATTACATGCATATTTTTATGAATATATTTTATAAATACACTATATTTATATATATTTATATTTATTATTACAATATATTTTTTTGTTAAAAAAAATCAGATACATTTGAAAGTTTTTCTTTTAATGTAACCCTTTGTGTTATTTTTATTTTTTTTTTTTTTTTTTTTTTTTTTTTTATTATAATATTAACTTATTCAGTACATTATATTAATTATTAATTATATCAATTATATTATTAATATAAATATAAAAATTATATTAATATAAATTATTAATTGTATTAATAATTTATATATAATTAATTACATATATACTTTATAAATTTGATAAACAATATTTTATTTATACATTTTATATAAAATTGTATCTCGACTACTCAACCTTTTTCGTGTGGCTTCTGGAAAACCAGCAAAGCTCAAGGCTAAAACTTGAGCATCAGAGCAAGAGAAGAGTACACTTCCCTCAATCCACAGTCTCCAATCAAACAGTCTCACAATTCTCTACTCCACACAACAACTTGATGTGTGTATCTTTGTCTTAACAGCATTTGCATATAGATATAATGTACTGTAGATTCAGTATCCACAAAGCAACATCTCTCAAGGGAGTTCCAGGTTGAATATTTCACATCTTGAAAGAATTCATTCTTGTAAGCTTTATTTTAATCAAAGAGAAAGTTTCTGTCCTTGCTACCAACCACTACTTGACTGAATTAAATCCATTCTAAAATCGATTTTAGCTAATTAGAAATGGAATCTTTTTTTCTCAACAACAACAACAACAAACATACTGACATGCCCCATAGGCTATATTTTGATATTCAGGCAAATGGAAAGTAACCCACAGACCTTCTAATTTTCCATCATTCTTTCAGCTGAGATGGTTTAGGGAATGGAAAAATATAAGAGTGTGCCTTTTCCCCTATGAAATACCACTGACAAGCAAAAGGCAGCTCTGCTCTCTGTGTAGTGACTGAGATGAGAGGAATACAGCATCAAACAGAAAGGCTCAGAAACACTCACTACAAACTCTCCATGAAAGCACAGAAATTCAGAAATCTTTAAAAAGGAGCAAACTTAGTTCAACAGAAGTAGCGTGTTTGTGGACTGACAGCTACAATAATCTCCTTAGCACTTACACTGGAAAATTACACTGCTACCTGAACTGAGTTGAAATAAATATTTTACTCAAAAATAGAAATATTCTGTCATTATTTATTCACCTTCATGTCATTCAGAACCCTGAAGCGTACCAAGCTTGAAAAAGGATGCCAAAAAAACTCCTTCTGAAGTCATGTAATAGTTTCATGTAGAAACAGGCAAGGTTTATACCGTTATACAGGCTAAATGATTCATTCTCCATTGCAACTGATCAGGTTCTTGAGATGCTCCAGCCACAGCGGTTCTAAAGTAAATATCTCTCTGTAGACGAAGATTATCAGTAAACGACCATCATTTCAGCCTGTTCCTCACACAAAGTCTGCTGATCCTTTAGGAGACTTGAAATATAGGAGTCATATGAACTACTTTTTGGATGCACTACAGTTATTTGATTTTTTATTTTTGGAGCATGACAGCCCCAGTCCTCACTCAGTTTCTTTATACTAAACATAGCAACCAGGATATTTTTTAGAAAAATAACCTTTTGCATTCTGCATAAAAAGTCAGATGTTTTTGAAAAAAGACAAAGATGAGTAATAATGACAAACCATTCCTTAAAAATGATGCAAACCAACAGTCAGGATGATTCATAGCCTATATTAAATAATATTTTAAATGGTCCCACTTTATATTCGGTGTACTTGCATGTACAAGTCATTGTAGAATATGTTTGTATTGACTGGAAAAAAAACACTTTAGTTTCTACCGAGGTGGGATACAGTTTAGGTTAGTTTCATGGGTGGGTTAAGGTGTAGGGTCAACAGTGTAATTAATTAGATGTAATTACATGCACATATATTTTTAAATATAAGTACAACATAAAAACGTGTATGTACACAATAAGTGCATTTTATCCACAATAAATATTAGTAAATAGTAAATATCACACATAAAATAAAGTTGGTCCTTTTAGGAAAAAAAAGTAAATTCATCCTAAATTAAGATGGCAGTTAATAGTAGACCACTGAAAAATATTATAGATTGTTTGAGACAATCCACACAACAGCACGCACTATAACTGTGTAGTATTGTATAGTACACTGCATGAGTCAACAAACGGCTTAAGCATCTGAAACTCAGTGTTTATGTCATGCCTTAACCCTGTAAGTCAAAATGAGACAATAATCAAATTAAACCAGCCTCAGGTAGAGTCTACCCTCATAACCCAAATTCATCTGCCACGCTGTCATTAGAAACATCCACGATAATTCTATAACAGTCTACGCACTCGAATTTAGACGGTCTCTCAAAACTAAGACAGCATGTTTGAGCGCTTGAAGTAGGCTATGGTTACCAAATCAGTAAACGCACGAATATCTCTAATCATTCAAAAAATACACGGTCTATGTAAGCAGCTTACTATATTTTAATCATAGTCATACGAATAAAACTATGTAACACCGATAGGCTATCAAGATTTTTTTTTGTATTATTACAGATAAAGCTTAAAAAGAAGCCAATGCTCTCGCGTAAGCTGTATTTCTCTGCCTTATTTTTTCCATATCTCACTTCACATTATAGTAAAGCATAAAAAGTATGTCGGCTTACCTTGTTCTGTCTTTTTTGATTACTTCTCTTGTTGTCACCAATGTGAAGTCTGGTGACTTCACTTTGCGCTTAAACTAGACCATCTGTAAGAACACAAGCAACGGAAAGGTCCATTTATGCTCTGCTACAGTATGATGGTGTAGCAGGACGGTTCAGCGATGTAGCTACTGAATTATACAGAGCTCTCCTCTTCCTCACATACAACTGTAGGCTACTCCTTCTCAGATTGACACCGTAGAGTAGAGACATCTACATTTGACAGCCCTGATCCGAGTTCGACCCACTGACATTTTAGATTGTCCTGCTGTCAGAATAATATACTTAAATAGTGATCAACCCTGGAGACTTCCAATCCCTTCAATTTTACTATGCACGGTTTATATTATAATATACATTATATACGGTGTGTGTGTATACAGTATATATATATATATATATATATATATATATATATATATATATATATATATATGTGTGTGTGTGTGTGTGTGTGTGTGTGTGGTGTGTGTGTGTGTGTGTGTGTGTGTGTGTGTGTGTGTGTGTGTGTGTGTGTATGTATGTGATGGAATGAGATTTTAACCACCAGATTCCCATTTTAGAGTTTGATTTTTTTGGTTTTGTTTGAATTAGTTTTTTAACTCCATATTGTCATTGTTGTGAATGGGTGGCATCCATTTTAACAACCCTTTTACAATTTTCCATGAAGGACATAAGAGCATTTTGCAAAATAGCATAAAGTGGAAAAGGTCAGAAACCTGTTCAAAACAAATTATCCTCACAGATCTAGTGTCTGATCTGCTGTGATGTGCAAGGGCTCTGCAAACCAAAAAATGTGATTTTGGATATTGGGATTCAACCTAAAATGTGTTTTTATGAAGCCATTAATTGTAAATTCAGGATGCATATACTGTAGGCTCTAGTTTCGTGGTGAATTTCAAGAAGTGTTCAAAACATGCAATACTGGGCTTTCAATGGTTGTGTAAACAAAATATTTCGGATGTCCACGTCAGCGGCGTCTCTGTTCTCCATCATTCTGGATTACAAAGGAGCCTGCAGAACACCTGTGAGCATAGTTTACCCGAATAACGTTCTATGAGGAACAAATAAAGGTGGAACTAGCCTATAGACCTACACAGACACAACATAAGGCAACTGAAATACTACAATACTGAATTTTATGTTTTTTTTTTGGAGTATATTATATAAGGTAAACATGTACTTTACTACACTATGCATCGACTTTCTTGAGACTTGTATTATCAACTGAGCATTGTAGGAGAACATCTGGATGTCATGATCGTGGAAATTGAATATTCCTGCACCATTCAGTGATGTAAAGTGTTTAAGTAAATGTAATTATTTACTGTACTTGAGTATCTTTTTGGCTACTTTGTAGTTTTACAGAGTATCAAAGGTTTTAGCAACTTTTACTCTTTTTTTAAGAGGTAGGCTATATGTACTCTTTACGCCACTACATTTGTAATGAGTCATGCAATTCTCTTTACATTTTGCATCACACCTAGCTTTTAATGCAGCAGTTTATTTCTGCTACAAATAAAGCAATATTGCCATCTACACGGCATTACAGGTACTATATCTTTTGTATTTCGCTCTTACTCACCAAAACTTGTCAATAAGGCTTCTTTATGTGAATGCGAGTGCATTAGCAGGTAGCTGTTAATCGCTGGTGTTTTGTACGAGATGAGGACATTACTGCAGCCAGCAATGAGGCCGAAACCAGCACAGCTAGTGCAAGAAGCCTTTGATTTTTTAAATTTTACTTAACATTATTTTATTTATCTGTCATATTGAAGAGACCTTTTTGAGCACTTATGTGAGCGTATTGTTTTTTGAAACACAGCTATTTTTCATGAGTTTAAGTACTACAGTTTAGTCCATATATAAATGGGACATACACTTGCACTACAAAGTGCTTTTGGCTCTGAATTTCAGACTTTTACTTTTTACTTGTTTTTTCTAACTTATCAAATGTAACCAATTTGTATCCATGAGTGAAATAATGCATCCTTGATTGCTCTCTTCTTTTAAAAATCCTCAGGTATGTTATTATAAAATTTCCTGACCCAAGCTGCAACCACATGACATCACCACTGCCGCTGACATTTCAGATGTCAAGGCGTTGCATCTTTTGCAGTTTTGAGGTGAGTGCTGAGCTGGAGAAATGACCCACTAAACCCCTAAGTAACTCTGACATTTTATTTAATGATCAGTGGTACCAACAAAAACAAGGTGAAGAGTTAATGCTGCATGCTTTATGACTTGCGATTAAGGTGGTGATATTAGATATGATTTACTTTTCCAGGAAAATTGCATTATTCTCTGAAATGGCAGTAACTGTCTCCACAGTAGGCTATGTTTCTGACAATTCTTTGAATGTAAAAAGAAGCAGCTAATTCTTTGTTTCTTGCTCTTGACAAATGATTGAGAAAAAGTTATTTAACAAGCTTAAAAGATATATAAACTTCACCAGGGAAAAATGAATGTGCGTACTG
The DNA here is from genome assembly GCF_018340385.1 of Cyprinus carpio. NCBI lineage: Eukaryota > Metazoa > Chordata > Actinopteri > Cypriniformes > Cyprinidae > Cyprinus > Cyprinus carpio. Next base: position 11,281,279 of record NC_056594.1, on the reverse strand, counting down.
CTAGGTCAAAAGTGGGGAACAGAAGTCATTGGCTAATGCAGTCACTTCATATTTTTGCAGAAAGGTTTGTTTTCCTTTCTTTTAAGTTTGCTATGCCATATTTGCAAAATCATGTCTTCTTTTTCCATACAGCTATGCCCACATATTTGCCATCAGAGTTGTGGATTGTTCAGTTTATCACATAATTGTCCAAGGCCTCACCAGAGCTTAATCATGCAGCAGCCATTGAATGATCACTGTTGTTTTGAGCCTGTAAGTTGCGTAAACAATACAAATTTGCATAGCAAGATTCTCTTCAAACTATTGCTGTTCCATGGCAGTAGGTGACCTGAAAAAAAAAATCTGCCTGAAATCGCTTATGCTGTCTAGTAGTTACTACATTTGTTTTGAAACCTACTTCACATCTTTTAAAAAAGTATGTTCTATATTGTACGAATATGGGCAGTATGAATGAAATTCGAACAAACTACATCCGATACATACTACATCTGCCATGTTGCCATGTTGGGTGCTTTTTTTAATATATCTATTACATATGTGGACACAACTAATACTGGTAGGTCACATGACGATGACAATATGGCGAATGTAGTATGTCCAGATTACATTCATATTACACACAATCATACTATATATACCTACTTTTATTGTTTTATTTTTTTTAATTATTCAAAATAAGTACCTACTCTGAGACTATGCGATTTTGGAAGTGGACTAATTTGGCCTCTGACACATTTTGCACTCAAAAAGGATCTTGTATAGCAAGATGTGACTGTGTTCAAGTATTGTGAAGAGTATGTTTTGGTCTTAATGGTAAAAATGGACAGTGCTTCTGATTAGAATATATATTTTTAAATTAGTTGATCATCATTCATCATCTTTGGATAATCATTCTTTATTACATTATGATGCTCAATAACATGACGTATTCACTCTATTGCCGCCAGCTAGATCACATGTACAATATGACTACACATGCATTCTTTATCAATTTTTTTTCAATTTTCTTTTTTGTTTTTTGTTATTTTAGGTGATGAGTTATTTATTATTTGGCATTCGTCAATTTTAAATTCATGTGCAGCATATCACAAATGGAAATAATAGGATGGTTTTCCTTTTGAAATGCACATCTGTATCCATAGACACACAGGCTCCTGTCAAATACAGTGCACAGACCTTGCCTTTATGCACGAGAGATCACACTGGTTACAGTGTTATGGTGGACTGAGGTGAGTGTGGGAGCTTTTTAAACATAGTTTTCATTTATGTCTTTGCTGTATTATCTTAAAATTATAGGTATGATCATTATGTTACAGGTTAAATTGACCCTAATACAATTCTCTAATAATCACACTATTATTTATAAAAAAAAAAATAAATAAAAAAAAACAGTAAACCTTTAACATTAATACTTCTCACACGTTAAATGAAACCATGATTTAAAAAAAAAGAAATATTGATAACAGTATTTTAAAATTTCATTTTAAAGTTAAACTTTAGAATGCTTTGTGCATGTGCTTTCCTGAAGCTCAAATAGTATAGCGCATGCAACACCAATATCATAGATTTTAATCCCAGCCAAATTCACATGCATGAACTGATACAAATTTATGCCTTCAACACAACATTCATTTCTTTAATTAAAAGTATCTACCAAAATCATAAATGCTAATATAAATATCCTCAAATGGGTTTTTTTTTAACCATGACATTTGCAGGTCAAATTAATTTGCAGATTCCACAAAGACAGAAAAAGGCATTCTGGTTTAACCAGTATTTCTGACAATTTAAAATGAGTTTGAGTCAAATTGACCTAGAACATAATATAAGGGTTAAAGGGGTAATTTAACCCAAAATGAAAATTCTGTTATTGTACTCACGGTTATGTCATTTCAAACCTGTAAGACTTCTTTTGCAAAACTCAAAAGAAGATATTTTGAAGAATTTTTTTCTCAAAGGTTAAAGCAACATTGTATGGACAAAAAACACTATTTTCAGAGACAGTATTTTCTTTTGTGTTCCACAGAAGAAAGTCATACAGTTGTGAAACAACATGAAGGTGAATAAATGCATTTTTTCACTATTTGTACTCATAAGATGCATCACTGAACTAAAATCCACTTGACTCTGAAATCTGAGGGGACATGTGGGGGACACGCTTCTGCTTGAAGCAATCTAACAGTTCCACTCCACCCACAGCAGTGGATGGGCTTGTACAGTGAAAGTCATTGAATTTTTTTTCATGTGTTTATCTCAATTCTAATCCCTTCACATCATCCCTGGCTGACTCTCTGACCTCCACAACACACATCAAAGACGGCCCCTCAGGAGTGCTTTTCAGCCCATAATAGAGAACAACCAAACCTTCTAACACATGTGCCCTCCCCCAGTTCCTTCAGCCCAGCCCTACGGCTCAGTATTTGGAGAGAGAAAGCTAATCACACCTCTCATGCCCTGAACCAGTCTTATACATAGTCATTATCTTTGCCTTAATGAAATTCAGAGCTTTTTTCCTCGTTGGAGCCGTAGAGAAGCGGAGGAGTACCAGACAATAATGTCAAAGCTCTTTGTTGCATGGCAGGGACTGGAGGACATGATACAAATTGCTCTTATAATTGCTGCCATCCAGAGAGTTGGAAAATCTTTTTCTTTTTCTTTTTTTTTAACCGTACCCTGTAATTATCAGGAAATAATTACAGCGCCGTCAGTGTCAAGACTGCCTTCCTGAACAAGTGCAATTGTGCGAAGGCAACAAATCTGACTTTATTTGGTTCCTCATGCATGAATAAAGAACTGAGGAGTTTTTCTGTATTATTTTATTTATTATTTTACTGTATGTATCTGTATTGCAGGGTGTTTTGAGCATTCCTATTCTACCAACTTTGGACATCATTCATCCTCAACCCAGATCTTCCTGGGAGGAAGCAATCCAAGACAGGCTGGCCTATTTTAATGTATATTTGATGGAAAAGGCACTTGCGCTATGAATTGTTGATGCTGGAAAAGAAAGGAGTGAGTTCATTTGCACCACAAGTACATTAGTCATTAAATAGCTTTTGGTGCTGATGTATAATGTATCTGTGATTAGGTATATATTTCAATTTTGTTTCTTTTCCTGACTGTTGTTGTCCTTTTAAATAATTTCCATCCATTTTTCCATCCAACTGTGCCTGGCTATAGAGCTGAAAATATGTATAAAACATTATATAAAACAGTTAATTTTAGTAAACAACATCAAAATAAATAAGTATATGTATTAATTCGATATATAGCATTCTCCTTTGCTGTTATTTATAAAATGAACTCAAGTGAAGCGTAGTTTAGTGTTTTTTCCAATGTCTCTTTGTGTCATTTCAGTTATTTAAGCACATTTGAAATTTTTCACACTACAACGTTTTTGGATTCCTGTAATGTTCAGTATGCCTTTTGTTGTTATAGGGTGAAATCATAGAGAATAAATTCACACAGTGAATGAAATGAACAGCTAGAGAGAACGATTACATAAAAGCAACTTAGCATGAGTTCCTTTAGCTGAAATGCAGAGCGGGAAGCACACACTGTTCTTGCAGTTTCATAAATAATGAAAACACCATGAAATATTTAAATGCCCAACACATACGTGGATGCTCATGCAAAAACATATCTCTGGAATCTGACATTGGTCTCAATATAAAGAACAACTAAAAAGGCATCTGGTCAAGAGAAAGTGCATCATCCATGTGCCCCACCAGCTCTGTGAAGATGCAACGAACCTCTCCTCATATGCAAATGAAGCTCTCAGAGTAAAATGATCAAAGTTATCTCCAGCAAAGATAGCTGTTTATATTTAAGTCATGGCTGCAGTTTGATTTTAACAACTTATCAGAATAATCTTATATTCTTTCTGAGAGATTGAATAAAGTAACCACAATACTCTGTTTCAAGTCAATCATGGTGCCTAAAACAAAGCAGCTTTAATCTTGTTTGACTCATTGAACAGTTTTAGTATTTGTACTTGAGTTTTGTATTCAAAGTTTAATAGTATTATAAGCACCAATGTATCAAAACACTCCACTCTTCAGTCTAAAAAATATGAATTCAACACCTGCAACATTTTCGTAATTTCACATTTTATTTCAATAATTTCACCTTGAAGATCACATGAAGATCAGTAGATGGCATATGATATTATTTATTTGAATCAAGAAGCAATCTCATTGTGGCATTACATGAAGTGCGATCTGAAGTGGTTTGTGGGAATTTCACATGGCTGGAGGATATTCGTAGGAAAGCACTTAAACAAAAAAGCCCTTTAATGTCTATCTTTCAGATCACCAGTCAGCAGCCTAGCACTTAAATCCAGCATTAAATCTCTCATTATGCCAGTCAGTAACAAAGTTAAATTGATTGATTCCATATTTAGACAGTACACAGCAACATACCAATATGAAGAAAATATATTTTTATTTACTTTAATTTGTCACACCTTGTTTTCCACATTCTGACACATATTTATATATAATATTTAAAAGAATTCTCCCAATTCTCAATTAAGGGAGTGGTATAACAAACAGAAATATTAAAGGTTCTCTAAATAATTTCAGCTGCAAATAAAATGATTAAAATATGTTCCATGTGAATATTAATTTACAATATAAAAGGCAAACTAAAAGATGTAAAAGAATGTCATTTTAAACCAAATAATATTTCAGTGTGTGTGTACTGTAGATGTTTATGTACATGTTTAGACATAATACATTGAACTAATTCACAAAATCATAAATTCAAAAAATAAATAATACATAAAAACTATACATTGAAGCAAAAGTTGAAATTGAGAAAATGCTGTAATATAAAGCACAATGCAATTCACAATTCAGTCTCTGTGTTCTCTCTTAGGTTTTATAGTCTGTCTTTTATGGGTTTTATGGTTTGTTGTTAATAGGTTAGGTTATTGTTAAAAGTAGGACCATGTCTCGAGCTGTACATCCAACTAAGGAGTAAATTTAATTAGCGGACTGCAAAGCGAAGTCATACTACAACTCTCTCACTAGATTCATTATACGCAATGCATTCTGTGGCCTAGTTCTGCCTCAAGGCATAGCCTTTACTTAAGGTAAATTATTTACTTAAGGATTTTGTTTGTTTGTTCCTCTAATCTTGAAAGGGGTTGAGAAAATATTTTCCGCTGCTATGAAACTGTAATGTGGTGGGATTTTGGCTATGATGCTCTGATTTGAAAAGGAGTGGAGCTGAAAATGAGAACAGGAGCTGGAGAGAAAAAGCAATTAATAATCTCTTCAGGAGACTGTGTCTGCATGACTGCACAGCATGCAGACTAATGGATTTCTTCTTCCCGTTTTTTTATTTTATTTTATTTTGAAAAATCAATTCAGGTTATGTACACTATGTCAGCATTCAATCTGCAGTGTCTGCATTTTAAAGCTTTGTTTTATCTTTAATATGGCATAGAATGGACATCAGTTTTTCTGTTTCTCATTGATTTTGTCCCTGAGGAAATTCATGGTACAATGATAACTGTTGGATTTTATAGTGTAAACATTTATGCCAGTGTTGAGTGCTACAATATTTTAGTTCCCACTAGAATTGTTGATATCCCATCAACACATAGTAAAAGCCTTTATTTATTCTGGCAGGATGCTGCAATCTGTCGCTTTATAACAAAATCACAAGACACCCGATGGTGTTGTCTCTGTCCATTATGTTAAGAGGATTTTGCTAGCAATCGACAGACTGGACACTAAACTCTAACTACAGTAGGTCCAAATGCACATTTTCTCTCATTCTGATGGCACCCATTGACTGCAGAAGATCCGTTGGTGCAAGTGCTGTAATGTCAAATTTCTCCAAATCAGTTCCTTTGAAGAACCAAATGTTTCTTATACATCCCACAATCAAAAGCCAGGACTATTGCAGTGAGAAATGCTGCCATCTTTTGGTCTTGAGCATAATTGTGGCTTTATGCATTTTAATGTTTTAAACACCTTTATGTGACATTTTTGCTAAGCACTGAACCAAACAGAAACTTAACAAAAATGTCTTGGCACATTTGTCTTGGATTTCTAATACAATTTCATTGACATACCGAACAAAACCCTATCGCATCTTTTAGGAAGTTTAGAAAATTTAAAATACTAAGCACATCTATTTAAAAAAATATGCTTTAGTAAACCTGAACATATTTTCATCCTCTGGATGAATGGCTCTGTCAGTCTATGCCATGTTAAGTGAAACCACTCTTATACAAAAAAATATATATATATTTTTTTTACATAAGACATATTAGAAGTCTGTTTCATTCATAATGCTTAGCAATATGTGGAATAAATAGACAGGACGTGAACAATTATTGCACTTCTGAAAAATAAACAATATACTAAATCCTCCTCATCACACAGACATCAAACACTATGCACAAATCTGAAATATAATTTTCAAAAATATTAGTTGAGTTAATTTACTGGAGGTCAAAATAAGATTGGTCCGATTTGAAAAGATATTAAACCTCATCGTATTGGAAACCCTAATTGACACTTCTGAAAAGCAGAAGGACAGCAATGTAGATGTAGATGTTTTGAGATTGAATTATTTTTGTAGTTAAGCTCTTGATACTCATTTGTAAAGCTACAGTTCAACTGTTGACTGGACAATAGCAAAACAAATCTAAAATTCTAAATTAATACTATAATATATATATATATATATATATATATATATATGTTACAATATACATATATAAGATGAATTGTGTGAACTGAATCATTCAAATGATCTAATAGCACACAAATGTACACTAATCTTCTTATTCATATTCATGTGGTAATTGTGATTATTATTTTTAGATAATATTCTCCATTTCAGTATGAGAAAATAAACAATTAAGAAAACAGTTGGTGTGAGCAAAAAAGTAGGACTTCCTGTGCCACTGTATCTGAAGACAGTGGGAAAGTTATGAATGGAATACTAAAATCCTGCATACTGCATGCTAAACCATACTGTATGCTACATATTATTTTTACAGTATGATATGTAAAAATATAATAGTATGGTATGTAAAAAAAAAAATTTAACTGTAGTATGGTACACTGTTGTCACAATGTCGGATATTTTACGTTAGAGAGAGGTTTTTGGTTACAATCTCAGAAATAAATATGGTAATTTTGCAATGTTTAATACAATTTTGTAAACAAATATTCATACTTTTGTCAGTCCAGTAAAATAATGAGCAACTACTGAAAGGCAGTGTATACTGGTCAAATATTGCACAGTTTGTCAAATGTAGTAAAGTCATATGAGCATTCAATGTAATCAGAAAATCTGCATAATAGTAGTATTTTTCGATACATATCAATACTGAAATATCTGAAACGATTTCAATCATAAGACGGTTTTAAAACTCTTTTTCCACAGTATCGATACACCGATACCAACTCCAAACTCACTTCACATCACAGAATGGGGCAGAAAATATATCATTTTACAGTATTTTATACTGTATTAAATGCTTGCATTACATGTGTTTATAGCACTCCATAATGCTCACACCACCCTATTCTGGGTAACAAAATACCAAAAATAATACTTCTCATAAAAAAGGAAGTAAACATATGTAAATCCATAAGCTTGTTTCCAGTGTACAGTGTAAGTTTTTCTCCAGTGTTTTACCACCTCAAGAAGATTTCATTAATGCAAGAATATACATAATTGTCATGTTCTAGCCTTGTCATATTATCTTTTAATAAAAATCTCAAATTTTATGCAGTTTTTCCCTGTGATATCAAAAATGGTTTTGTATATTGATGTTTTCAAGGTATCGTATTAAAGTTAGAAATTTCAGTATCGTGACATCACTAGTGCATAGTAAACACTTCATAACCTACTGCATTCCTATTAGAAGTAATATAGTACTTTGCCATTTTGAACATACCCATAATGCTATAGCCGAGGACACTCACTTGGTTTATAACATTACTGTATAAACGTGACGTAGCACTCAGAGCTGGGCATCTGCCCCCAGTGTGTTCAGATCATCTTGGGTATATTTCTCTGCCCCTGAGCGGAAGCTCGCAGAGATCTCTTCAAATGTCCGGCCTTTGGTCTCAGGAACTTTAAAGTAGGTGAAGACGAAGAATATCAGCAGGAAGATAGTGAAGATGATGAAAACGTACGGGCCTGTCAGTTCCTATCAACAGAAAAAGAAAAAAAAACCTGAGCATTTAAAGAAATGTGAGAACAACGAGAAAAGAAAGACTATAACTGTGTTCATGTTTCCATACCTCAACATACTGGAAGCACATTCCCACCAAAAAGTTAGCAAACCAGTTGGAGAAACCAGCAACAGCGATGGCAGAAGGCCGGGGACCTTGACTGAAGAGTTCTGCCACAATGAACCATGGGATTGGGCCTGGTCCGATCTCGAAAAATGCCACAAAACTGAAGATGGCTATGATGCTGACATACGACATCCATTTCACTTGATCCTGCAAAGGACGGTTAGCGAATAAACACCATTAAACACCAGTGTACACATTAACAGGAATATAGTACATCAATGTAAGCATGTACATACTAGTAGCGCCATAGCTATGGTCATGAGAACAGAAGACACAGCCATTCCCATCAGCCCAATAAGATGTAATGACCTTCGACCAACTCGCTCCACTATGAACAGCTAAATTAGAGAGGAATACAATCGTTTTCAACCAAAACACTGTCATGAGCCTCAACAAAGGACAAATCACAGGAATCATGTTGTTACTAACTTACAGATACAACTGTGAATGCTGTGTTAACAACTCCAGTACCAATGGTGGCATAGACCGGCTCAGACACCCCTGCTTTCTCAAAAATACCAGTGGAGAAATAAAAAACCTGAAAAACACAATTACATGCACTTAACATGCAAATCACTGTAAATGTAGAGACTTGACAGCTATAGCTGAATATTAATAGGTGCACCAATGGCCAACTAACTAGCATTGTAATTCGCTGTAATATTATTTATTTATATTAGCTGGGACAAATTACTGGTAGATGAACAAACAAACATCTCATGCAAGTTCATGTGTTTTTTTTTATTTATTTTAATTGGTTGGAATAAATGATTTGTAAACAAACAAACATATGTTTCATGTTACTGCAATTGTTTGATGAAAAAATACAATAAAAACAATAAAATTGTGACATATTACATATTACGTATTACAATTTAGAATTAGAATATATGTGACCCTAGACCACAAAAATTGAGTCGAAATTGAGATTCATATATTATCTGAAAGCTGAATAAATAAGCTTTCCATTGATGTAAGGTTTATTAGGATCGGACAATATTTGGCTGAGATACTGTTTGAAAATCTGGAATCTGAGGGTGCAAAAAAAATAAAAATACTGAGAAAATCGCCTTAGAAATTGTCCAAATGAATTCTTAACAATGCATATTACTAATCAAAGTTTTGATATATTTACGGTAGGCAATTTACAAAATATCTTCATGGAACATGATCTTTACTTAATATCCTAATGATTTTTGGCATAAAAGAAAAATTGATAATTTTGACCCATACAATGTTTTTTTGGCTATTGCTACAAATATACCCCAGTGACTTAAGACACATATATTAAAATGAAAATGTAATGTATACTTAGTTTTGATGGCAAAGCTGAATTTTTAGCAGCCATTACTCCAGTCTTCAGTGTCACATTATCATAAATCATTCTAATACGCACTTTCAAAAACATTCAAAAATCTCAATTATTCCAAACTTTTGACTGATAATGGGTTTATATTATATATTTATTAGTACTTAACAATACTACTACATATCAAATTATGTGTGTTTATTGTTTTATTTTGCCTTATATATTTATATTTATTTATTTATTTATTTATTTATTGCATTAACTGGCATATTGGTAAACTTGGATTTATCATTTTTCAGTAGCTGGTATTTCTAATACAACAAGCAATAGAATTTAATTGAAAGGTAGATAGATGGAACTACAGATGAATCCTAGATAAAGAAATAAACAGGAAAACGTACAGCATTGATACCAGAGAGCTGCTGAGAGAGCTGCAGCATGATGGCAATGAAGATGGGCTGGCGGTAGAGCGATGAGCGGAACAGCTCAGGGATGGTGACCTTCTTCTCCCTCATCATCTGCCTGCTCTCTTCCCTCATCTCCTGCATGTCTGCATCCACATCTTCAGTGCCAAGGAGCTTCTTCAGCACTGTGGAAATCAGTGTGTTAGGCTGACTGGAGAAACCCTAGGAAACATCTTAATTTGAGTATTAAAAACTCACCAGTCTTGGCTTTGGCCTCCTCGTTCTGGTTGATGAGGAGGTAGCGTGGGCTCTCGGGGCAGAAAGGCAGCAGGGCACACTGGAGTAAGGCTGGGATGAAAGTAAAGCCAAATAGGAAGGGCCACATTGTAGGGGTCCCCATGATTTCTTTCATACCAAAGATCTACAGAACAAAGCAGGAGTGTTTCTAATGAAGTACACAAGAAAGCACAAAGGTCCTATCTATCTATACAATGTAAAAGTCTCAATGATTGCTAAAGGTGTTCTCAAAATAAAATAAATTATTTAATTAACCTGTGCTATGAGGATGCCAATGACAATGCCAAGCTGATGAAGTGTGCCCAGTGCCCCACGTAATGAAGTTGGGGCAATTTCTCCGACATACATTGGTACAAAGCCTGTGGACAGGCCAGAGTAAAGGCCCACTATAAAGCGTCCAATAATAAGCATCTCCCAGGATTCAGCCAGCTTGGAAAAGCCCATTAACGCAGCAGCTATGAAGGCCAGAACATTAACAATGAGCATTGAGTTCCTCCTGTTGAAAGATCAGAAAGAGAGAGTTTAAAGACACATGAATTCTGGATAAAAGTGAAGTATTTGTAAAGTTCTGGTTGGATAGTCAAGTTACCTGCCAAAGCGGTTTACAAACAGCCCAACTGAGAAGGAGCCGAAAATGCCACCTACTGAGAAAATGGCCACTGATACGGACCAGAGTGTAGTTAGAGTGGTTGACAGCATGTACTCTGAATACCTTTTATGCCACGTCTCATTGTAGAAAGTCTCGATGATCTAAAACGGAAAATCATTAGGTAGGGTGATTATTTGATATTTCATTTCAATGCAAAATTTCACTTGAATAAGTAAGAATTACACTCTGTTATTAAATAAATTGGATTTTTTTGACATTGCAACTTCAGTCAACAGTCATTTGCTCCAGCAGTTCTACATTAGAGTCAGCAAAGGGAGCAGTACTTACTGACTACAGCGTCAGAACAGACTGCATAAGAAGCTGCTTAATTAAGCTTGATTAAGTTAATCATCAAACATACAAAACTGTAAAAACAGGCTTATGATCTAGATTAAACATCGGCTTATTGTTGCGACCTAACAGTTTCTTCCTCAATAAATATGAAACAAGAAAAAAATAAAACATACAAAAGAATAGTCAAAACTCTTCACTACTAAACATTTCCTGCATGCTATTACACTGAACATGTGAACTACCATTTAAAAGTTTGGGGTCAGATTTATTTGAAAAATAAATAAATAAATAAATAAATAGAATTATTAAGCAAGGATGCATAAATTTTTTTAATTTTTTTACATTTATTCATTCATCGTTCATGGTTAAAAAACTAACATATTTGTTGCAAACTAAAGGGAAATCTAATAACTTTTTATTACGTCATGCACATAAAAGTATCTTTGAAAGAGAAATCTATTTGCCTACTACTTCGGTAATGCTGGTCTATTATTAGAACGCTCTGCACGTGTGAATCAGCATATCTTAATAGGCTATGCTGGAAGGAAGACTAATACAGCATACAGTCTGCAGCTTATCTAAAATTAGATGTATTACATAATAACACTAACATACAAACAGCAACAATACTACAAAAAATGAATATAGGGGAACATACCCAAATATCTATTTGTCAAATAGCCATATGCTGATACCTAAGTGCTTATATGACAAATTATGTGTCATGTCTGTAGTTAAACGTTTAAAATTGTTCACCTTCTGAGGGGCATTGATGACTCCTGTGTTGTAGCCAAACTGCAAGGAGCCAATCACAGCAGTCCCAACAGCCATCAGCAGCTGAAGAGTCAACTGCTATAAAGGTAGAAGAATTTCAGTTCAGTTAATTTCAGCATTTCAGTTAAACTATACAGAAATATTTTAATTTGGTTCGCAATTAACAATTTAATCCTGCTGATTTTTAATGAACAATATAGAGAATTTTCCTGTTTATAGCATTATACTACTAAAATATGGAAGCATATTTCTGCCACTGAATAAAAATGGTATATATATAATAGATATAAACTTGCAATTCTAAGAAGAAAAATCTTAATTGCAAGTTATAAACTCACAATAGTGAGAAAAAAAATCTGTGGCAGAAACAAAATAAAAATTGTGAGATGTAAACTGTAAAACAGAATTCTGTTTTACAGAATTCTTCATTTTTGCATTTTTGCATTTGCACCATGTGGTCTGAAAATTGAATTGTGAAGCGTTACACGGACCCCCTTCCATTCCTTTCACAGCTTTGCTGTTTGGGTAAAGAATATAAATAAATAAAAAATTTAACTGTTCAAATTTTTATTATTATTATTATTTTAACCTACACGTGAACAATGGTTTATTCCACAGAACCGAGAACCCACTAAGCAGCAACATGCAAGATGTTGAATGAGGGAAACCCTGTTGATTATGATCCTGTTACAGATCCGGCAGCACCTGAACCAACTCACGCACACGTACCCCAACAACTCCAGCCTCTTATTCCAATTCACTCCAACAACCACAGGTCTTTACATAACAGGCTCAACAGGCCTTCAAAGACAATGACTTCATCGTGGGTTGGATTAACAATATAAAATACTGCTAAACCCGGCATTGTGATTTCAAACATGCTCCTAAGCATTCTTACCCTAAATAACAGTTCTGTTCTCAACTGGAGTAACACTCTACAATTGTGTATTAAAAAGCAAAAACCCTTCAACTAAAAATGTTGAGAATATAGGCCTGAATATTATTCTGGGAATCCAGCCCTCTACCTGTCATATGTAGAAAACACTAGTTATTCTCAAGCTTAAGAAGGTTACATCAGTAGCCTTGTAATAGTATTTTAATCTGTCCCCTGCCTACTGCAGAAACGCTGTGTTTCTTGTAATAGAAAATCACGGTCATGGCAGGTTTACTGTTGGAGAATTGCGCCCCCTGGCTTTCATGCTCGGTACAGTTCTGACTCGACCACAGACTGAAGCGCCTGTGTTTACAAGTAACACTTAAAGCTTGTTAAATATTATGTAACCACAGGTTAATACATGAAATTAATTGCAGTTGCAATAATTTGCATGCATAAAAACAACTAAACTGATGTGCATTTGCCAATGTTTACTGACTAACATTATCCTCAAGTCCTTAGAAGCTTAACATTCTTGATGAAATAAATAAACATATAGAAAATAAGCAATGCAAGCCCCACTAAGCCACTGAATCAAAGGGGTTTAGACTTCAAAGGGTTTACAGCAGCACTTCTTCTTTAACACTTAATAACTTTTTAAGAGAATTTATGTTCTATTTTCTTTTAGTTTAGTTTTGATAAGTTATGATTGTCATTGTTTTATTGTTATTTGTTAATTTTTTTGTTTTTGTATATACATTAATCAATTACAAAGTATTTTCATCACTTTACTTTTCCTGGCAAACAAGATAAATGAGTCTTATATCAATGACACAAAAGGCTGATGTAATTCATCTGTTTCTCCTCTAAGTCTGTGGTTTGAGAGGTCTTAGAAGGCTTTACTACGCATTTCCATTACTTAAGGGTTTAAATCTAATGACATGAAATCTTTGTTGCTGGAGACAAAAACAGGATTTGTTTGATTGATAAAAAAAATAATAAAGTTTTACTATTTGTCTAGGTACAGACGCATACAAACCTCAACTCAAAAATATAAATGAGCGTTAAAGAGATTTATCAGTTCTGTCAGTCAAAATGAAGTGTGCTTTCATTTTCTTTCTTTTTTTTCTATTTCTTTTTTAAAATGACAGAATAAGACAAATCTAGTTTTTCTTTCTTGGATGTATTTACTGAAACTCTCTCCCATCTAATCATATTCCTCTGGTAGTCTACTACTGGCAAACTATCACTACACTAGTGTTGTAAGGCAGGCAATATAACATTACCTTTTTATTAGACTCCATTGTGGCAGGTAAAAAAATAAAAAAAAAAAAAAAAGACGGGATAATTATTTTCTTCTTTTCGTTGTGGTGTAAAACTGCAGTACCAAAATCCACTTAACAAAAAAGCGAATAAATTACAATTTAAAATCCACAATGTATCATTCAATTCGTCATCATGTCTTCTGTTAGTCGATCTTTTATCGTCTTTGAGTCTGTCAGGTGCGCTCAGAGAACTGCCATCAGTGGAGTAAAGCGCTTATTATAAACTCTCTCACAGGCTCTGATTGGCTGTTGCTTAGTTACCGCTGTCCGAATGACGATGTGTACACGCATGATACGAAACGGGTCCCGATTGACTGCACGTATTCAAAAAGGTGACGCAAATGCGTCGACTTTTAATCGTTGTAATCTAGACACTGGACACAAACAATCTAACTTGAGCATCTACATGATATATAGGCCTATATTATTCAAAAAGGTGACGCAAATTTGTGTGTGTGTGTGTGTGTGTGTGTGTGTGTGTGTATAATTAATAAATGTAAGAGACAGGCATTAAAAGTTACGTGTGACAACGCTATACCCACTCTAAAGGAAAAATATATATTTTTTAAATTATTAATAATTATCACTCATGCAAATTTATCCTTAATTAACTGAGACTTATTAATAATAGATTAAGGCGCAGGTGGCATATAGGATTACATAAAAGCATTAAAAGACAAATGATGCAAGAAATGAATAAGTGCATTGCATAATTAAAAGATGTTAAGTAAAAGTTCCACCTACCGGTTTTTTTTTATTTTTGTTTGTTTTTTTTTTCATCTGGGTGGGACTGTTTGACGAAGGAAGTATGCAATAAGGGACAGATTACGTCTCCACTATCTATTTTTACAGAGAGAGTCTCTCCGGTCTAGTCACTGAGCTTCAGGCTCTTATTCATAAGGAATAATATTTTCTATAAGAACCCTGCTGAGGGGAGGGAATAGAGAACAAATCGACAACAAAACTGGACTCAGAGATGTCACGACTCCCCACGATCCTGGTGAATAACTGGTGACAACAAGGCAATGTTGTTCTTCCTCTTGGTAAGCAAAAATGGAAAAATAAACTCACATCATAATAGACTAAGAAATCTTTCTATGACTAACTCAGGCACAAAAAGACAGTACTAAGTAGGTAATGATAGGTGACTGTACTTATTTAGCACTGTGTAATTCTGCCCTCTGGTGAACTGGATGTGTACTGCTAAGAATTTGTTGGAGTGGGTAGTTAGTAAAGATTCAAAGGTCCGAGTTTTTTCTATTTTTTTTTTTTTTTCATGGTAAAATAAAATACTTAACGAAGAAACAATTCTCATACAATTCTCAGATAATAAATACCTTAAATAGTTGTAACAGAGATCATTTGTAGTAATCAAGTATTGAGTCATACGAGCTGATTTCTCTGTTTTCACTTGAGCAGTAATCACATGATTACTTTGAAATGTCCTAAAACAGAACTTCCTTTTTTGCGCAATGATGCAAAGCAATTTTGCCTTATTTATACAGCCGAATTTGTCATCGTATCAGTAACCCAACACCAAACAGATTCCAGTTAAACATTAAAGACAAGACTGCACGTGGCACAGACGTCTGTACATACATATAACATAATTTGTTTATATGTTAAATACAATGATTTTTGGAAAAGCTTAAATATAAAATATTTTATTTTATTTTCTTATTAATTAATTAATCTTTTAATTTGAGCCCATGGAAACTATGTCGCTTGATGCAGCTAAATTAAAAAACACTAATGGAAAAATTTGATAAATTGTAAAGTATTTAGTTATATTTTTATTTATTATTATTATTATTATCATTATTATTATTATTTAAGGGAGAAACAAGTACCGAACAAAGCATAGCATTAAATAATAGTCTAAGTGGTAACGGGATCCAAAAATATCATCATAATATTTTAAACATATTAATTGATTTTTTTTATCAGTTTCAAAGAAGACATAAAATAATCAAACTGAACAATAAACAACAAACAAAGGGGATTCATTTAAACTTTTTCTGCTTATAAAATTTTGCCAGCAATATAAATAAATTAACAATGTATTCAAGACATTTGTTAGTTTTGTTTTCATAATGCACAATAATATCTTTTAATGTAAAAATGTAATTAACCTTTACTAAATTATAATTAAATTTTGCCAATCCCATCCAAAAGTTTTGGACAATTTTACATTCAAAGAACAAATGAGTCAACAGGTCTCTCTTACTTTCACAAAAGGAACATAAATCATCAATATCAGAGTATCTTGAAATTAATCGTGGTTGACAGTAAAGCCATGATGTCACGTCAATTACCCAAATATGGAGAGCGTTTGACCAATAGGATTTCAGCAAATGTTGACGCTGGCTGCTAACCGCACCTTGTATCGTAGCAACATCTCAGGATGGATTTGTGATATTGTATATGCTGGTTATCTGTTGGAAGCTGCTTCAACAAGTTTAGACAGTGCAAACAGTGCATCGACATCAGAGCGATTATCAGTGGGAGTGTCTCAACCAGATTATGGACTGGTAAATTTGCCGTTTGTGTTCTGTAAACTGGGGCGTCGAAAACAAAAGTATCTGTACTGCGCTATCACTGGATGTTACGACACGATGTCAACACGAGTAAGACAGGTTTGGCAACTTAAGTTACCTAAATAATTAAATATCATGTAGTCTTTTTGCAAATCCACTAAAATACTTGCTCAAATGTTTTGTATTAGCATTTATAAGTAGGCATATAACATGACAAAATGTCATCAGATTTATAAGCTATTGTGCTGTTTGGAACTTGATAGCTTATTCCCGTGTCTGAACAACCTACTGTCGTCCTGTTTCAGATCACATGACACTGACAGCATCTGTGCAAACCTACCTCGAGTAAATCATGATGGGTTCCTGCTCTGAAACCGTTGAATTATTAACTTTTTCATGTTACATTTAAAAACAACCTTCAATCTAAGCGGTTATCTTATCTTTTCTTATCTAGTTTTTCCACCTTTTGTTGCTCCAAGATTTTTTTTTTACCGTTCCATTATTATAGCCTTTCGATTTTTCGAAGTTTAGTCTTAAATGTTCGATCTCGATAGTTAGTTTTTCTTTGGCTACTTACCAAAGAAATAAATACATGGACATAATGACATTGATTTGAGCTTAAATGTGGACTGTTTTAATGTTAGGCTGTATATTATTAGCTTCCTCTAAGAAGAAAAAAATTATTATAACAATGAACCGAACAATTAGCCTACCAACAAGATGAACACTTCAACAGTACTATATTAATATATTCATTTTCAATACAATTTTCTTTCTGTTTACATATTTTCCTGAATATTATTGCAGTTTTTGTTGCTGTCCTCCCTGGTGGCTTTGCATTCTTTGTTTACATATTTGCCTCAATAGTTCTTTCTTTCTGTTTACATATTTTCCTGAATATTATTGCAGTTTTTGTTGCTGTCCTCCCTGGTGGCTTTGCATGCAGAATATTCTGGTGGGTTGTACATTTATGATTAAAGCAGTCAACGTGAGATAATCATCAATATACAAAGCTTCACAAAAGTTCATAAGCACTGCAAAGTATTTATAAAATACTTGTCACATGAGCAATGTATAATTTTTTTCTTGTCTTTTTTCCCCCCACAGGACATCACAGTTTGATCATATATGTGACATTTGCTCCCGGTCATCAATATCTACCTAAATACTCATCATATGGCATGCTTGACGATTACAGAGTATTTACTTATGACAGCACCACTGATGTATTTTCACATCCCTTTGGCCAACTGGAATCTCTGTCCACTGTCTGGAGAGATCTTAGGGATTGCACGAACTTTAAAACGGGCTATTTCAACCTGTTTTCAAGATATTCAAATTTAACCTTGGGGTTGAAAGGTAGGTTTTGTTACTGGTAGTTTTGTTAATCTCTTTCACTATCAACCAGAAGAAAATAAATATATGAATACTTGTTATACTAAATAATTTTAGTATAATATTATACACATTTTGACTGACAAAAATGTGCATTGTATGAGGGTGTTTTAATAAATGATATAATATTGATATGCTGTAGGTACAGTTTATTGCCAATAAACAACCATTTTCCACATAATCTCTATAGATGACTAACAGTTTGTAACTTCAGTCATCTATCCCATCAAGAACTATGTAAATTTAAACATGTTTTAAACAGTAGGTGGCGTAGTGGCCTTGTGAGACAGCACCAATCTGATCTGGCAGCTTTTGGGATTAAATAAGAAATTTTACTCATTTAATTTTGTCTTGTTATATCTTGAAACACTTTTGTAGTAATATTAATAAAATGACAAAATGATTATGTAAGGAAAAAGAGGACAGAAATTTATGTTGAAGAAAGGTTTTCACACTATGATTGTACAAACAAAATCAAAGTCACTTGTTTATAAAAAAGAAAAGGAAAAAGAGTTTTAACTTGCATAACCTTCACAATATTCAACAGTAAATTTAAAACTTTTAGTTGGGTATGTTTGCAGAAATAAAATAACTGTGTTTAGGCTTACAGTATGGTTGTCATACAAGAATTCATCAAATTTATCAGCTTCTGCACACAGAGTTGTAGATTTAATAACTGCAAATATTACATTAATCCAAGACTATGTAATGGGAAGAGAGTTACTACGCTCAAAATCACAATAGCTTTTGTCTGCCTTTTCAATAGAGACCAATATTCCGCAACGTTGCAGCAAATTGGTCCTCCACTAATATTTTATTGCATAGTAGGAATGAAAAAGATTCCTAAAAATGGTTCCAGTTCTAATTAAATGATGATTTTGTATTTTTAGGTCCACTCTTGCAGTTAATGTATGGCTGTCAGCTGAGCCATAATGGAACATCAAGTGGACTGTATCATTTTTCAGCCGATGGAGAGTATAGTCTCTCTATGGATATGGACAGCCCTCAATGGTACTCATATTTGCCACAGGATCTGGACATTAAGAACATTCTAAACAGGTTTGAGCTCTGGAATCACAATAATCTCATATACATTCATCGTGATTGTGTTCCTCGGCTCAAGAAGTTCTATGAACACAGCAGAACAATACTTGACCAGAAAGGCAAGTGTGTTTGTGCGTGTTTAAATGTATCCAGTGTTGTTGATTATAGATATTCATGCATCCAACCAGGTTACATACAGCTTGATAAACTGGTTTTACGTTTAACAAAAACACATTGTACTCAGCTTAATGTATTTTTATAATCTTGTTGATTGTTTGTGTTTCATCTGCGCTTACAGTTCGCCCTAAAGCTGTGATCAGTCATAAGCGTGCTGGAGCTCTGAACTGTGTGGTGACGGGATTTTACCCTAAAGAAATCACTGTAGAGTGGATGGTTAATGGACAGCCAGCCTTAGATGGGATATCAACAGGCCTCCTGCCAAATCATGACCAAACATACCAAATTCAGGTGACAATTCTGTTATCTGACGCTACACAAAACTACTCCTGTCAAATAAAGCACAGCAGTCTTCAAGAACCGATGGTCCTTACATGGGGTAAGAATAGATCACAAACATTCCTATGATAATACACTATTTAAAATATATATATATTATTTAATATAAAATAAGTATGCAGTATGTTATGACATGATTGACATCAGTATGACTTGATCTTTCTTGCTTTCCCTCATAAACAGATGCTTCCTCAATTATGACTGATGAAAAAACGTCTCTGCACATTGGTTTAATTGCAGGACTTATCACAATGCTTACACTTATAGTAGTTCTTATTTGTTTCATATTGAAGCGTGTAATTTGGAATAAAAATGTATATTTGTAATGTAATATAATTGTAGGGTAATTTTTAAGTATATTATATATTATTTTCTAAATATTATATTTTTTTCACTGTCATCCTAAAGGCTTGCTGTATAAAACTCTTATAAATAAATATGGTATTTATATGATAAACTTTATATTTATAAATTAATTTTTTTGGTTTCTAATTTATTATATTGTTTTGTTAATTTATTGTTGTTTTATGTTATATGAGATTCATGTTGACTGTCTTCCTTAACATTTGTTTTATTACTTTGATTTTTATATTTGTAAAATAGGGAAATTGGATCTTATTAGCTAGAATTATGGATTTTACATGTTAATTATTGAGAGATGAAACAGATCCACACTTGTCCAAAATTCAGCCAAAAAGCTTATTAAATATATTGCTCAGAGGTCACATGTTAATTATTGAATTACATTGATTCACTAAACCGAATTAGATTTTATGTTAAGCTTAATTTTCTGTTTTGAGACAAAAGTTTCCAATAAATTAAAATTAGGTTAAGATTTTGTTAAAATTAAGTTTAAGATTTAATCTAACGTTTATATTAAAGTTAGCCTATCAGAGTATCTTCTGTCCCTGACTGTATTACATAACAAAGCATATCAAATTAGTTTGTTCCATTAATTGCAGTGTCACTACTACATTACAAGAATATGCATGAAAGGTTTGTGATTTGATATCATTTCTGGGATAGAAATGTGAACATTAATTGATGTGTGATGCCAAGCACTGATCATGTTTCAACCAAAGACCACAGAATTGAAAACTGCATGGAAATATTATGATAACAGGTTGGCCTGGCATTTAAGAGCTACAAGGCACATGCAGTCCCATCTAATAATCTGATTAAACCTCAAGCACCACTTCTGTCCAGACCACTTCAGCACACTCAACACAAATGGAAGGGGAAACCCTGCCCAAATCAGCTTCTCTGCTGAGTTAAAAACACTACAAATGTTCAAAAGCATCTGTTGGAATAATCTGTTTATGCTTTTATATACCGTTGTTGTGATTCTCACGCTAATTCTTGATGTCTGTGTCTAAGTTAAAGTATTTTTTGAAGTTTTTGATCAAAGTAAGCTTTAAAAACTTATTGATTATACTGATTATACCAAAAATGCCAGATCTGATATTGTTCACAATGTTGGCGTAATCAATAAAAAAAAAACCTAACTCAGTTATTCTGGTCTCTACATGATGATTATTTCAAAGCATAATCAGCACCACATGATCACGTTTCATCTGGTTTGTCTGGCTGTTATAACACAGTTACAACAACCAAACAAAATCTAATGTTAGAAATTTAAGGGTCAAGATCCCAATTAAAGCAAACACTAACCACAATAATGGTGACTTTTTTTTTTTTCTCCTTTGGTGATTTTGCTTGTTAACATCAGGTGTCTTCAATAAAGGTCAATCATCACTTAATTAATCACCTAATTATCTCATTAGCTTTAACTCTGAATTGCTGCATACAGTATTTGGAATTGAAAATGAAATTTGTTCATTTTTATGTGTCTTACTTTTTGAGGCCTCTGTATAATCCAGTATACAACAAAAATATATCCTTCATTTTTATGTGTCTTACTTTTTGAGGCCTCTGTATAATCCAGTATACAACAAAAATATATCCATAAATATATATATATAAACCATTAGCACATAATTAGTGTAAATGTTTTATGCAAACAGTTCTGAATCAAAATGTTGTTCATAATTAAATTAGCTTTTCATCAAAATACTAAGACGCTGAAAATGAGACTTACCTGTTTGCTGTCATCACTCGGCCTAACCAAGCTGGTGGTCTCGTTAAGTTTGGTCTTGTTTGTGGTGGTCATGCTGATGAGAGAGAAAAAGAGAGACCAGAACACAGAATGAGAAGCAGCTGTCTGCTTCTCCAGCACAAAAGAAAACACAAGCCACAACCCACATATCATTCATCACATACATGAAAACACCCCCATTACATGCTTCTCATCACCTGATGCCTCATTCAGCAACTGAGTAAATATCCATGTCATCAGCTTTTGACCACCATTTGAACAAATCACACTGGAAAGGCTTACTCATTGTTCAGACATACATTACACAGTATTCCTATACACACTGTTTAATTCAGTCAAGCTACTGGAAGTTTCTGCACCTTGCCTGTTCTGATCACAGGTTACCATGACAACAAAGTCATCTTCATGTACAGTACACTGTAAGAAACAAATAAATAAATAAATCTGAAGGAAAATATTACTAGTGTTTTCCAGACATTTCTTTCAACCCTAAAACACTACATAATGGTATGCATAATTCAAAATACGGTACTATTCAACAGTTTGTATATGATTATTATAATAATAAAAATAATTGGAATAGTTTGAATATACTTTAAAATGTCATTTATTCCTGTGTTGGCAAAGCTGAATTTTCAGCACTACTACTACTACCATTGCTGAAGTACTCCATTACTTGAATGTCACATGATCCTTCAGAAATCATTCTAATATGATGATTTGATAATCAATAAATTTATTTTTATTATAATTAAATTTAATGCATCCTTGATAAATAATAGTGTTCATTTTTGTTTTTAAAATCTCTGACATTAAACATTTGAATGGTAAACAAACAAACAAACAAAAACTTTTCACTAAAAGTACTACATAATAATACAAAAAAAAAAACAATTCTATAATTTGTAATCTAAAAAATAGTAGTAGTAATTTTAATATAATAAAATAAATAACCTAGATTTTTACCAAATGATATTAATACTGCAATTTATTTTCTAAAATCAAAAGATTATTATATTCTATTGAAGGAATACTTTGGGGGTCAGTGGCATAAAAAAGTCTGAAAACCTCTGACTGAGTGTAAATAAACCAAATATAATGGCAGGCCATCCCTACACTGAAATAACCTTTTTATTTTTAAAAGGGTTATGTACAGAATCATTTGTGAAATAGTCCATCATTTTAAACACACTTGTAAATATCTACAAAGGCTAAAGACTGTAATATGTGCAGAGATGCATCTAACATGCTGTACAATGAAGTGAACTTTCACCAACTCGCCAGTAGATGGCAGTAGTAAAATACTAAGGTTGAAATGTCTATTTTCTGTATTTACAGTATACTGTGTCTGATGGACATTAAGAACGGCTTTCAAAAGGTAAATTCTACTCACTTATTACTTTCTATACAGTGTATATTTGCATTAATTAAAAATTATTCTAAAGAAGTAGAGCAAATACCTCAGGGATATTCCTGTACTTATCATTAATATTTCAGAGGGAAAGCCTTGCATAATGGATCATGTTGACGGTAATTGTGTGTGATGTCATGTAAACATTGATTATGACATCTGAACCTTTGTGGTGTTCACTGCAGGAAATGAAAATGTTTTTTGTTTTTGTTTTTCGCCAGTGCATGCCAGACTGACCGCATTAACCACAGATAACCTATAAAAGACACTGCACCATATGAAACCATGAAAAATATAAGTTAAATTAGTAAAAATAAAAAATCAGTCCTGCTATTACAAATGTGAATGTCTATAGGTAGTAGGCTGTCCATGGCCTGTGTGCGGATGGACAGGCAGCAGTCTGCCCCCATTCAGAGGAGGTGAGTGATTTACAGCTCAACACAAGGGAGATGGATGGAAAGGGGTGG
Source organism: Cyprinus carpio (assembly GCF_018340385.1). Taxonomy (NCBI): domain Eukaryota; kingdom Metazoa; phylum Chordata; class Actinopteri; order Cypriniformes; family Cyprinidae; genus Cyprinus; species Cyprinus carpio. Next base: position 11,257,534 of record NC_056594.1, on the reverse strand, counting down.
GTGTCTTGTATATATGGGGGCAATTACAGTGACGCTGGGGCGTTTAGGCTACTGCTGATAAGGAACAGCACTGAGTAGGGGTTAGCTCTTTTTCACCTCAACAACAGCTTTGTAAAGTGTGATGGATTCTGCTAATCCAGTGTCAGTATTTCCTGTTCTGGAAATTGAAATGGGATGTTCTCATTAACCGGATACACAGATGTGTGACTCAACCGCTTCTCAATTTAATGCTCCCTTCACTGTTTTCTTGAGGGAATCTTGCAACATTGTGAAACTTCACTGTCTTGGCTGGTCGGGTGAATTCCTATGAAAATTACCAATCATCTATCAGTGTCTTTGTTGGTAATTTTGAGAAGGAATGTGCCTGTGTGGTGGCAGCAATGATGTCAGCGCCGTTCATGTTGGTTCATATTAGCCATATAAAGTGGATTCAGGTCACTGCATTGGCCTACGCTCTTTAATCCGTACAGGATTTATTAATAACAATTTCCTATTGCATCAGTGACATCTAGAATAAAATTATATGACAAACCGCGCCACTTTAATTTGACTGAACTTATGATATTGGTAATCAGAACAACTTCATTACAATCTAAACTAGTCTTTTCAGCTCAATTTCTGAGTCTTACAAGAAATGCTGTTGAGTTTATCCATGCTTTAGATAGATAGATAGATAGATAGATAGATAGATAGATAGATAGATAGGTTTACTTCATTATCCGTACATAAATTTTCAGAAAAACCATGAGATATGCATATCAAATATGATACCTCAGGCTTTTGAGAAACATTTATTCGTACATCTCTGAATCATCCTTGCATTGCAATATATGTTCCCTTTCAGTCAGTCACGTTCGACGTTACGTCAGTGACTGTCGAACTGGGATCTCGCTAGAGAGACAAATCACCTTTGAGTGTTAACAAAACAAGACAATGAATGTTGGCGTGCAAGATTTGGATCGTGCACCCTGCCCCACAATGCGGGTATATAAGGAGAGCACGTGCAGTCGCACATTCAGCTTTTCGCTTCGGAGCCAAGGCATTCAGCTACCAAGTAATAGTGTCGTCAAGACAGCCTTCTCTTACAAGTGTTGGTGTTACTGTGCCACAGCGGGGGTTGCCAGTGCTGCTGCTTTGATCTCGTCGTGCTGGAGCTTCCCATTCTGCGGTCACGCTGCAACTCCTCCTGGGCGCTTCAACACTTCGGTGTTTTCATAAAAGAGCAATTTACTAAAAGAGCCCCACAAGTGACGCGGCATCTTTTTAAAAATGTCTTTCCACTCGTGCCTTTCTGTATGTGGTCGCTTTCCGGCTCCATCTGATGGTCACGATTGCTGCATCGTGTGCCTGGGCCTCGAGCACATGGAGGCATGGAAGGCCCCTCCATCTCCCAAATGCTCAAGGCTGGATGATTGGTTCCTGGGGTGCCGCGTGCCGATCGCTGGCAGCCACCTCCGGTTCCATTCTTCTCGGAAGTGCATGAGGAGGTTACTATGTCCTGGAGGGCACCTTTTTCTACCCGAAACAGATCTAGTGCCTCCTCCGTCCTCACTACCCTCAACGGCAGGGTGGCTAAGGGGTAACTGGAGATCCCCCCAGCTGAGCACGTTTTTGTGATGAGGGTTTGTGTGTGGCGGGGTAATCCGCGCCTCCCGTCCAGGGCTTGTAAGTTCTTGTCCACCACGACGGCCAAGGCTTATGGAGCTGCTGGACAGGCCGCCTCCACCCTGCACGTCATGGCCCTCCTGCAGGTCTACCAGGCCAAGGCGTTAAAGCAGCTGCACCAGGGTAGTTCTGACCCAGGTGTGATGCAGGAGCTGCGCACTGCGACGGTCCTTGCCCTACTGGCAATGAAAGTCACGGCACAGTCCCTGGGTCAGACGATCTCTGCGTTAGTGCTCCAGGCACGCCACCTTTGGCCTACCCTGGCAGATATGAGGGTGTCTGACAAGCACAGTTTCTTGGACTCTCCGATCTCCCAGGCTTACCTCTACGGCGATGCAGTGGAGAGCTTCGCCCAACAGTCCTATGCCACACAGAAGCAGACGGAGGCGATTAAACACATCCTGCCCCGGCGGCCCACACCTCGCCGCTGGCCGCAGCCCCTCCGCCTGCTCATCACAGAGGGCACCCTCCTGCTGCCTCCACCAACGCTCCAGCCTGGCCTCAGCAGCAGCCTTCAAGGCCACCAAGCGGTGCAGCCGTCTCTGCCCCGGCCCGTAAAGTGGCAGGGCAAGCAGCGCCCCTGAGACGATCGACCTGTAGTATCAGGATCCTGCTCTTCTGGAGATGGTGAGGGCACCGCTCCTTCCCCCGGAGAAGGGCCGGGTGGAGAATCTTTTGTTTCCTTTTGGTTTTTTTTCCGCCACTGGCTCCCCAGCCAGTGGTGCCCAAACATTCAATGAAAGAGCAGTTTCCTGTTTCTCTGTGTCTCAAGAGGGCCAGGATGGCCGTTCACGAGGCGCAGCCTTAACACTCCCGTCCCCCTCTCTTTTTGCCAGTGGGCAGCAGGGCCCGATTTGAGGACGCTCTGCTTTCTCACACGCCCCCTGCCCAATCGGGGAGCCAGGTAAGAGTCACACCACTCACTCAGACCCCACTCCGGGATGCTGTGCCTTCCGGGTCAGGTCCATATGTTCCGCCTCGCTGCCCCACCACGGGTACATCAGTGGTTCCCCTAGTTCCACTTGTTCGGTCTCTGGTGGCCTGGCTAGTGCTCCCCAGACCATCTCGCTGGCTCACGAGAACCATCAGACTCGGCTATGGGATTCAGTTCGTCCAGCGTCCTCCCAAGTTCAGGGGCATACGTTCACCTCTGTGCTGGACAAAGATGCTCCCGTCTTGTGAGCGGAAATCGCGGTCCTGCTGGCTTGCTTGTTGTAAACTTGATTTTCACATTTAAAACATAGTTGACCCAGGGATCATTAGTTTCCAAAGAGTTTCACTAAAATCATCTCATGGTCAAAACAAAAATTCAACAAATAAAACTATTGCATAAAATATTAATAAAACAGACATAATACACAACTGTGACCACACCTGATTAATTTCTATCTGGATGGTTTGGTCATGCAAACTCAGTTGCCTAAGTAAAATGTGTTGGAAAACCTCAATCAATGTATTGCCACATCGAACCACAAGGAACTCTCGTCTGATTTACATGTATGTTAGGAGCTAAAATATCTGGGTTGAATTCCTGTATTCCCCTTTAATACACTCTAAAATATCTTGGATTTCCATTTTTCTTATGGTGTTGGCAGATGTTTTCCTACCAAAGTGGATACTCATATAGCTGTACTAGTTATTAGCTACAGTAGTTGCTAATACAAATCAAGTACAAAGGCTAGACCTTATACTAAGAATCATATCAACAAGACTTGTAGTGTACTGTATACTGTACACTCCCCCAACCACAAATGAACTAAATCCAAGGTTTTCAAACTGGGGTCCAGGGCAAGAGACTGCTATTCATGAAATTTTAAAAAGCAAAAACTATGTATGCATATACAGTATGTTTCATTTTTTTATTTTTTATTCCAGCTGTCACCTGTAGCATGCTCACTAGTTGAACAACTATTTTCTGTTTTCTCTTATATTATAGCTGCTTTGAAACCATATGTTATTAAAATTACTATGCAAATACATTTGAATTGAAAATTGTATTCAAATTCAAACACTGGGTTGAAAAATGTATTATTTATATATGACAGCGTAAACATAGAAGTGATGTTTTATTAACAAATTTCAGGAGGAGCACGCGCAGATAATTAACATGGCCAATTCATCATTAGTAATCACATCCATCTATCCAATCAGTGCAAGAGAGAACCCCTATAAATAATCAAAGCAGTCCTACCTTCATTATCTCTTGTCTTTCAGCATCCCTCCACCACTCTGACTCCTCACCTTCAGCCCGTTCCTTACCCAGCACAGGGAGGAACACTCGGTGGGGAGGAGCGCTTGGGTCTGGGCTAAACGCCGAGCTCGGCCTCCCGTCCCCAGGCAGGGAGAGTACCCCGGGCTCGGGAGTAAATACCGAGCTCGAAGCCCTCTCCCCAGACAGCAGGCCAAATACACATAACCCTTTACTCAGTTCTATTATATGTAAGTGTGAACTTGTGAAATTAAATTAAAATAAGCAAATATTTTTCAAATAATATTCTAGTCATTTATTTTGCTACAATGACAAATAAAACTGATCATTTATGTTATCTGAGTTAAAAACACTGATATATTTCCCTGGTTTAAATTGCTCTAACTTCTAAAACATAAAACACTGTATAGGCTCATTACGGGATAACGGTCTTCTCTCTCTCTCTCTCTCTCTCTCTCTCTCTCTCTCTCTCTCACACACACACACACACACACACACACACACACATACAGACAGACATAACAGAAGCATAAGGAACATATTATCAGAGCAGAATATAGAACAATCACCCCCTTCATTCTCCCGGCTGTCCTTTGACCTGTTTAATTGTGCCAAAGCTGCTTATGCACCTGTGTGTCCCAGACTATTACACCTCCCATCACTTAACGGCTTTTAGTATCGCAGCATCCTGTTCCACATCCAGCCATTTTATTGCCTCATGCCACAACCAAAAAAACCTATACTGTTTGAATCACCCTTGAGCGAGACCAGTCCAATCATGTACTTGAGGTGTTTAGCATCCAGCCATGATTGCTGTTTAATGCTCTTTGTTGAGGTGGGCTCGTAAAAGTCATGGTCAAGCAACAGAGGTGTGTTGTAGGCTTTCACCCCCCACCGGCTCTAATGAGACACAGAGACTTAATAAGATGGAGGATAGAGCATACCTGCAGACAGGACATTAGCAAGCTGTTGTTAGACTGCAATTCCTCCCTCTGTTCCCCACTGAGGCTGAACTGCTTTCTCAAAGCATCTATGACAAGGGACATGCATTGCTGCTTCACACTTTTTGCATTTCCACCTTTTTTGTGAATTAATTTTTGCACTTTCATTCACATAGAACACACTAAATATGTGATTTTTATTATTCTCTATATTGTATATATTAACTTTCAGTATGCAAACTGAGGGTCTGATTCTCAATATTAGAATTCTGATAGCAAAAAGAAACTGTTGCTTCACACTTTTTGCATTTAAACCCTCTTTGTGACATCATTTTTGGATTTCATTCACATATTACAGTATTTACAACCCTAAATGTGGTCTTTTGATTATACTATTATTCTATACTCTTCTATATACTGTACATGTTTGTTGCATTATGCATAGTGAGTATCTGATTTTCAGTGTTTGATAGCAAAAATAGGTGCATCAACAGACCACATGTATCACAATCCTGTCAAAGGGTTTCTATAAGAGAGCGAAACGAGAGAAGAGAAGGGAGGAGCTAGAGGTGGATCATACTGAATCCAGTGTGGCCTATTGGTGTTTTGAAGTCACATGATTGCTTTTGGAATGCTAATTCATGCTGTATTTTTTCTCCTCCTCTGTGCTTGGTGTAGTCTGTGCCTGTCGGATAGAGCAGACCTCAGACATGGTGTAGGATATCAGGAAAGGAACAAGCGATTGAAGTTGAGACGAGGCCTGTGTTGAGGGTACGTAGAGCTTTATTAAGATGTGCTGTTGTTTTTGGCTTCATATGTGACTGTAAATGTCACTTGTGCAGGGATTATATTGTGCAATACTTATATTTATATGTCTCTTTAGGCTTAGTGCCTTATATCAACAGTATGTGTGGTCTGTATGTTAAATAGAGTGCATAAATGTGCGTATGCCTGTGCATGTCCGTCTCGGCACAATGAAAGCTGTTTACTTTGGAGAATTCCACCACATGTCTCCACTGCTTTCATTACGGTTATTAACATCAGAGAAAGCGGCAAAGACTGATAGATATTATCTAGGTGGGCTTGAGGAACTTGAGACCCTTCTTTCAAATTATACTATATATAACATTCTGTCATTATTTACCCACCCTCCTGTATGAGTTTCTTTCATAATCATGTTGTTTTGTCAATTCAAATTAAAGTCAGTGGGGTCCAGTGTTGTTTTGGACCCCACTGACTTTGATGTTGAAACATTCTTCAGGATGTTTAGAGTGTGAGACATATTTGGGTGAATTATCCCTTTTATGTGTCAAGATGATTACTCAATATTATCAATAAGACAAGTACTATGACTGTAGTATTTCTGCCAAAGCTGAAGGTGAGTGATTTATGTAGACATGCGTCACATCACTTGCAATGTTTTATGGATGCACAATGAGTTTGCTCAGCACACATGTACACAAGAAGCTTTTAGACCTCTCGTAAGTCTAAATGGAGACAATGCGTTCCCGGACAGGGGAGTGTTGCGCTAGTAGACTGACTGACTGACAGCTAGTGCTGATACAGTTCATTTAACCTATCGCCTCTCAAATAACAAGACCATCTGCACTCTTTTGGTACATGCTAGTGTGACCCAGTGCTCTGTAAACAAAGCCAAGCGGAGTGACGCTTGTGTGTAATCTCGCCAGTGTCATCTTATGAATTTGACACTGAACATCTGGACACTTTTAATAGTTAATTGTTGTGTGGTAGCTTTATATGTGATATGTGTTTTATAGAATTATATGCTATGGTTTATTTTGCAATTGTGCTGTAGAGTGAAGGAAGCAATAGTTTATAGTTCATCATTTCATGTTGTGTGTTGTGTATTACTAAGGTGACCTACTTCTAGGTTTTCGTAGATGAATCAAGCAAAGCTTGTTGGGTAACACTTTACAATAAGGTTCATTAGTTAACAATAGTTATTTTAATTTAGTTAATGAACTAAGCATGAACAATACTTCTACAGCATTTATTAATCTTAGATATAATTTAAATTTTAACATTTACTAACATTATTTTGTGGTTTGTGAATTGTGATTTACTAATGATGATGGGTATTTTCATAAACTAACATTAATAAAGATTAATAAATACTGTAATTAATGTGTTGTTCATTGTTCATGTTAGTTAATACATTAACTACTAATGGAACCTTATTATAAAGTGTTACCGCTTGTTGCTCTCAAAGCGCCAATGGGCAGGTCACTTCTGTACGGTAATTGGGGTAAGACCCTCATGTTTTACACTTGCCTTTCCTGTGTCATGGGCCTCACAATGAGCTTGAGTAGTTCACCCTCACCCTCAGGTCACTCTAATAATCAATCAAACATGAGGGACACAACTCCGGTCCCCCTTGAAGCACCAGGAAATGAGGGGCTTGTTGAGTAGTGCAAGAGGCTCCTGTAGTCAAAGAGAACAGATAGAATGAAATTATCACTCATGCAAAGTTTTTCCTTTATTATTCTCTCTCAAAGACTGATATTTTCTGTGGAAGAAACAAATGTTGCAATAAGTGATTAGATACTTGAGTGCACTCAGGTAGTTCATAAAAATGCCTTTAATGTAGTCAGGAAAATAAAAAATATAGGTAGAAGTTTATTAGTGCTGCCTTGTTCACTTATTATAAGTGATTTTTAGCTTTTTTCTCTATAAAGTTACCTATAAATATGGGCAATTGCAGACTGAGTTGCTTTTGGAAGTATTTACAGAAGTGTCTAATGTTGAAATGAAAAAAATCACCATATCTATAGTTCACCCAAAAATGAAAATTAGAAACAGTTAGAAAAAAATGAAAAATTAACGTTCTTCTATTATTTACTCACCCTCAAACCATATCTATAGTTCACCCAAAAATGAAAATTAGAGGGTCAGTAAATGATTTTTGATAGAAGAACTTAAATTTTTTGGGTGAACAATTCCTTTAATTCATGTTATAGATGTTAGATATGCATGTATTTAAATTTAAAGTTTTTTTTTTTCTTTTTTGAACTTCTAATTTTTAATCAAACTGTCATAACTCAAACTTCCAGTGAAAATTACAGCTTTCTCAAATTATTTAGTTTCATTTAAACTCTGCCCCTTACAATTAACTGCAAAACCTCATACATTTTCACATTCATGTAGTGCTCACATGCTAAAATACAATTAACAACTGAGGCATAGTACCAATTTACCGGCCCACATGTTTTACTTTTTTGAAAATCTGCTACATACGGATATATGTCACAATACAGAAGAAAAGATCTGTCACTACTTCCATTTATTTGAAAATTCTGGGGTTGATTTTTGTCTGTAGTTCTGTTAAATTTAAGGTGTATTTAGATTTTGATTATAAATATGGGTATTTGTATTCTTTATTATTGTGATGAAGTATCACTACCATGTTTTAGAGAAATTTTGATTGATTAAATTTATTAAGTCCAGTTGACAATACATTTTTTCCATCTTCTTCAGTAGACCAAATACCAACACCAGTAGACAATTGCTTTTATTTTTAACAGACAGCAGTCCAGTTTAGGCCATATATCACACGCTGGTGATGGTTCTTTTGAAGAAAGAGGTCTGTTTTTGAGCACATGCAGTAACCCCTTGATCTCTAATGAGCTATACAGGACTCAACAATATGTGCTATGTGGAATCTAATGGTGAAATCCATCTCCAGCGATGAAAGCGGTAAGAAACAGTAACAGATGAGCCAAGATGTTTTCATACAGCGCTGTCCAAGCCCTCGTGAAGATGAGATGCAGACCCAGCAAGTGAACGCATTCACCTTAGCATTCACCATGACATTCTTCTGTCATGCCTGATGATGCTCCCGTGTGACTCAACCATTTACACAAACTCATGTCAGGGCTCTCTCTTTCTTTTCTGACAGTTTCTGATACTTATCCGACCTTTAGATATGTTCACTGCTCTTCTCTTTCCTGTCTTTCCTGAGAATGACAAGTTTTGCCCTTAGAGAAATTGCAGAATGCGTGTATGCTTGGGATGACCTGGTTCAAGTGTCAAAACCCCTGAAAGTGATTAATCAACTTGAGTGCTGCATCAGCATAACTAACTGATAATTCTCAGTCACTGAGTTCAGTAGGTCAGCACCACTAAATTTGGCAATATTTGCAACAACAAGCATTTGATCATGCCTAGTTATCATGGAGAGGTAACTTTTTTTAGTTACTTTTAATTGAATACATTTTGTTGTATTTCCTATTCCATATTTTATAAGAAATTTAATACCATCAAGAGTGCTGTAGCAACAGCATGATTATGAGTGTGATATAGATTTCAAACAACAGTTCAATAAACAAGAAATAAATATTGAGTAACCTTCATTTTTAGCATAACATGGCTGGCTGTGGATCCTTTTTACATATTTGGGTTTGGAATACATAATTTATTTGAATTAATCAGTTTAGTGAATTATTCAATGACTCACTCATAACAACAGGCAATTGTTTAGATCCTGAATGAATCAGTGTGTTTGATCAAATCGGTTAAATGAATGAAATTAATGAATAAATGCCTCACTCCTAACAACAGTCATTTGTCGCCACCTACTGGTGCAACAATGAAACTTGCGGACACAGACTGTTCATCAGAACCCACTAACACAGACAAGCAGTGTGATACAAACAGCAAAAACTCACAGTGATCAGCACTCTTGTAACATTTCTTGACCAATAAAATTTGAGAGCCGGAACTGACTAATGTATAATGAGTAAAACAGTTTTCTCAAAATGCACAGATCTCGTTTTCCTGGCAGAGGGGACTATTTTTTCCAAGAGTAAAGCCGACCAGGGTCTGAATGAGAATGTGTGAGAGCTGCTGACAGCCTGTAGTGACTGTTTGAGAGTGTATAAAGTGAGTGCAGACAACTCTCTCTCTCCCTCCACTGCTGCCTGGGCAGATGAAAGTGATTCTTCCCTGCCTCTGAGCTCCATGCCCAGGTGTTCTCTGTCCTCCTCTCCCTCTCACTCAGCTCTACGGCTCAGCAGCCGACAGCTACACAGCTGCTTGACATAAATCTCCTTTTTCTTTTTTTTCTTTTTTTTTTTGGAGAAGCAAAGCTTAGGGCATTACTGATTTGGTTCCTCATCAGCAAGGGCAGCAACCACTGATATTTGGCCCATATTCCAAACACTTGACTGTCTCATATTGCTAGGGTTATATGCGTAAAAACATCCACATTTAAATATTTCACTTCTGTGGATGTCATGACTCCTGACTTTGGGATTTCCAAAAAATGCTGAAATACAGTCACATTTCCCCCTCTGCATATCTAAAATAAGATATAAGTCAGTAGGTCAGTACTGGAAAATAACATCTCAGTTAAAACATTTTTTTGGGACAATGATCAAATATACATTTTTTGTCTTTATATAATGGTCTTTATATAAAATAATTACAGATGAATGCTTTGACCGACCAGTCAGAATCAAGCATTCCAGAGAGAGAGAGAAAAAAAGATAAAGGGATACAACAACAACATACTAAAAATCACAGTTTATTATAATAATATAAAGATGTACACTGTCACATATAACAAAATAATCTGCTGGTCAGGTGCAGAAAGTCAGAGGAATGTTTAAAGGTGTGTTCGATAAAAAATACCACAATATTAATTTTTCTATGACTTCTAAATCTCTTACAAAGAAGGAAAACTTTATAGTGGCACATTTGTCATTCAAGAGTCTTTTAATTAACATAGATGTTGTCAGTTCTTATCAAATTTTGAGGTTTTACCACTCAAGGGCTAATGGATTTTTTGAGTGTTACATCTCTAGACATTGTTAGACAAATTAGAGTTACAAAGCTTCTTAAGACGTGAAAGCTTCATAGTTCTGAGGTTTTCAATATTTACAGTCACTTTTCAATTCTTACGTTATGCTCTAGACTTTTCACCTCAGGACTGAAGTAAATCAAAGATCAGAGAGGCAGTTTAACTCTGAGGGCTTAAATTACATACAGGATCTGTCATCTTTTCCTCCCCGTTTGCTAAGTACTGTCCGACAGCTTCACGCTATGACATGTGGCTATGACAGGTGGTTGTGTTTCACAAGAACATGGTTTGCTCAGGTGTTTTAGCCATGTGTGCAACTGGAAAACTACCAGTCACCATTTGCTATGAAACATAACATCCACTAAAAATATTTGATATGCTTCTTCAAAATGGGAAAAAGTTAAAAAACTGCACATTTAAAACTGAAATGTGTAATTTTTTTTGCAAAATAGAGGGTATTTGACTCTATTATACCATATACTATTAACAGTCTCATATCTCACATTAGGTCTGTCTTTAATGGTTTATTGTTAAAAATCAATTCCCTTATTGAGAAAATGAAATGGAATTGGAAAATGTTTTTTTTTTCTTCCAAAACCCAACATTTTTGAGTTTGAGAAACCTGTTTGCAACAATAATTTCTGGTCATGCTGGTATCATAAATGACACAATTCAGCTTTAAATTTTGGCACTCAAAGAAAAAGTACAAACTGACTTTCACCTGTGTTCTTCAGGTTCTGTCAGTAATAACTCATAGGCTGGAAGGCTTTGAGGTGCTTTGTAAACTGAGTGGTCTCTGGGGCATCTGTGTATCTGATTCCTTCCCTGTGGTAATGTAGTTTTTTTAGATTGTGTTGTGTGCTGCTGTGCTGGCTGCAGTCTTTTTATGTTGAGACAAAAGGGAAGAATACAGTCAAAAAGCTCTCACTCTTTTAGCAGGAAGACGGTAATTTATAGTCCCAGTGTGAGAGCATCTATGAGCTGGATTAGTGACTTTTTTAACACAAACCAATCATTTCATGTTTCATTTAAAAGGATAGTTCACCCCAGATTTTCTCATCTCTCTCATTTACTCATGTCTTTTAAATTTCTGTATGATTTTTTTTTCTGTTTCTTTTTTCCATCGAGTGAGAGTGAAGAGTGACCATAGTTGTCAAATTACATTTTTATGACTAATCTCCCTATCCATTTTTTGTATTCCACAAAAGAAAGTCATGCAGGTTTTGAACAATATGAAGACGAAATAATGACTGATTTGTTTTATTTCTGGGTGAACTATCCTTTCAAAGCCAAAATGCTTGTCTATTTCCATATCAGCAGCATGAATATTTTGATATATTATTACACCGACTCTTCTCGTAATCCTAAGTAAAGCAGAAATTTAATGTGCTACAGTCAGCTATCAGTTTCAGGCATGCCTTAAGAACAGCTCAGGCCTCCCAAGAACGCTGTTTAAATGTTTTTAAATGGTTTTGTGCAACTAAAGGCATTATTTTTTTGATTGAAACATATTAATGAGATGGTGCTAACGACTGTGTGCCCGGGAGGCCTGCGTTGTTATAGTGAGGAAACTGATGTTGAATTCAGGTTATTTCACGCTTGGACTCCATGTGATAATTAGAAATGATACACATCTGGTTTGTGTGCACTCGGCTGAATAAAACAACAGCAAAATAGCCAAAACCATGCTACTGTTCCAATTTATCTGGCTCTGTGAGCACCTAATTTATATGGTAATGGCTCCATCTTAAATGATAGCTTTGAATGCACAGAATCCCGAATCATTGTGAAATTGCACCACATACTTGGCATTCCCGTTCAGTCGCTGATGATAAGCTAGCTCTATATTTAAACTGGAATATTTAAATATGCAAACACACAGTCTGCATATTCATTTCCCCTTCCATTTACATGCAACGTGGGCGCCCTGATTTTTTTCAGCTGCCTGAATATTTGCATGTGGAAAATTCTGTCTGGCTTTTATGTTCAAATCCTATCTGACATTATTGTGTCATCTCATAAACTCAGGGGGTTTTCGCAGCGATGCCACAGAACAACAGTTTTGGGTCTCCCAAAGAACTTTTCAGTGATAATTTTTTTTAAATAACATAAAAAAAATTTCTTAGTGTGAAGAACATTTTAACAATCTAATGAAACCTTTTCCAGTATAAAGAAAATTTTATGCAATGGAGAGTTTCCATGGATGCTAAATGTTCTTCATGGAACCATCAATGCCAATAAAGAACCTTTATTTTTTAAAGGTGGGTCATGCAAACTACAGTACCTCTAAAAACACTCGTGATAGCTGCCAGACAGAGAAACCCCCTTCTGTTGGGCTCTTCACACTGATACCAAGGCGACTGGGGGTCATATTTCATGCTTTCTCAGTTGAACAACGATGTGGCCCTTGCAGACAAAGCCGGCAGTTTTATGGTGGATCTTAAGGAAATGAGGGCCACAAATCTCCTCTGCCTGGTTGCCACATAGGGGGAATGTGCTAATGTGGAGAATGATGGATACCAGAGAAGAGAGAGTTCTGGCAGGACAGAACAATGGCTTGTCAAGGTTAAGATAAATTTCTCACTTTGAACTGTTTTGCGGTAACTAGTTTGGTGAGCAACTCAAGGAGGAGAACTTCATCTGAAGTACTGAAGAATTGCTCTGTTGAGTCATTGCATGTGTTTGAGATAGGTGATGATAATAGAAGAGAATGTTACTGATTCACGCATGCTAGAGGTTCCATCTGTGTTCTCTATTTTTTCCAGCTCTCCACGTCTCTGATTTACGACAAGCATTGATGTATGCTCAACAGGCACATTGTTAAGTGCACGTTTTGTCAAGGTCCTTCGCTGCAGTGAAATCTTTCTGAGTGATATACGCTCTTGTGCTACTGAGCACCACTGAATCTGACAGAATGAATTTCCAAAGTGTCAGTTCTCGAGGTGACACCATGTCTGACGTATCCATTAACTGTAGAAACTCCTAATTGCTTGACTGTTTACTCACACTTGGCCAAAGGTGCCAAAACTAACAGCAAAAATCCTGTGATGAAGCTAATTTCCTGAGAGACTGTTAGTTTAACTAGCAGAGTGGTAAGCATGAAATGCTAATTTCAGATCTAATTTTAGATTAAATGTTTACAATACATGTGAGATCATTTTAATGGACCATTATAATAATAAATCTTACCACTGTGCTTTATCAATTCATAATGTTATAAACAATCTAACAAAACAATATTACACACAAAAAAAATAAATTATACATTAATAACATTATTTAACACATTGGTTATCTTGAACTAACAATTAATAATTTTCCACAGCATTTCTTAATCTAAGTAATGTTTATTTAGAAATATACTTTTGTTCATTGTAAATTCATGAACATTCATAATTCGTAATAACAAATTTTGGATTTTATGTTTTTATAATCATTTTTAATTTTGCATTAACCAATAGTCAGTTATTATTAATATTAAAATATGTCACAATATATCAGACTATATGTACAATATATGTTACTGTATGAAGTTAATTTTGTTTTAAATTATATTAGTATAATTTATATTTTGTAATTTTTTTATTTTGCATTAACTAATAGTTAATTTATATTAATTTAATAATTAATATATAATTTATTATAATCACTAATATATTTATTATATTTTCTATTATTTTATCTATCATATATATTTATATAAACACACACACTATATATATATATATATATCAAAATACTGTTTAAAATACAAGTTTAGAATGTAACACTGCAAGACATGTGAATACACAGTACTCAGAACAGTGACTGACCATTAATCATTCTTTTCAGTCAAGCTGTCAGTTTATGACATGACAAATGCCTGACAAGACACACAACTGGTTTTAGCGGTTACTCAACATCTTTTGATGGCCAGGTTGCTGTGATCCTATAGCGGACTGGTTTAACCTGGCTATGGCCTGTCCAGACAGGCTCAGATTGGGTGTCTCATCCATCTGCAGTCATTCACCCTAAGGGTTTAGCCCTGATTGTTTGATGTGGCCTCTGCATTGTGCTGATAACCCATCTCTACCTGAACGCCTTGAAACAAACTTTTACAGCTCCAGCTTACTCATGCTAATCCTGTTTGTATCTCTCAGTGCAGACTTCGCATCCTGGTTGGTACACAAAAAGCACTTTGGTGTTCAATGAGTGTAACTGAATTTATTGACTGACTGTGAGAGGGTTTTGCGGGAGGATACTCGGATGATGATGTCACTGGACGTTCAGTTAGCTACAGAGCTGTGTGGTGCTGTGTGGTGTGTATTTGATGGAGAATTGAGTGGAATTTTGTTTGAGTTGTTTTTTTGGTGTTTTTTTTGATGGTTTGATAGTGGGATGAGAGGAGAGAAAGAGAGAGAGAGAGAGAGAGAGAGAACTACAAAGAGAGGACAAGTCTCCCTTTCAAGGTAATGGAGAATGGACTGTATTAAGCTTTTATGTCCTTGAAGGATTCCACATTTAATGGAAGGTTAAGTGGGATCAAACAAATTCCACAAATGTATTCTGATGACTTCAATATCTAGAATTATAATAGAAAATCTCACTTTAGTACCGTATGTCTCTTTTTCTCTTTATGTGCACCCAAACAAACACAAATAACTCAACATTTTAGGTCTGTCTGAATGTGTTAGACACATTACAGCAGGTGTATTGCACTATAGAAGAGGATCTCTCCCATTTGGTTCAGTGGCCGCACTGTTGGTCTAGCTGTTCCTCTGCTAAGTACAGGAAGTGGGTCTGGGTCTATTTTGATCAACAAGTGTCCTCCCAGCCCCCAAGAAGAAAACCCCAGCTCATTTCCCACGGCAGCAGCCTTTGATGTGTGTTTGTTTAATGACTTTATTGGGTCCCAGTCATCTGTGATGGGAGGAGTTTCAGGAGAGTCAGAGTTTGGATTCTCCTTGCTGCCAGTTGTATCCTGTCATAAGTTGTGGTGGAAGCTGTCAAACTGTCTGAGTGAGTACAGTGCTACTGACTGGGTTTTGGCTTGTGAACTGTTTTTAACAACATTTTAAAGTTTGACTTTAGAGAGTACCCTGCTAGTAATTTTATGCTCTACATACATGAATTAATGAATTAGCTGCAGTTAAAACATTTGTGGAATTTTCTCAGCTAACAATTTTATGTGCTCTCGTCTCCCATCTTTTGCAGTGTATCATGCATTTATATATTTTATATTTAGTATATAGGATTTTTTTATTTATTTATTTTGCATATAGGATAATTGGTTGTAAGGTGGTAGACTGAGATTGATTTTGCACTGAATAGGATTGCATATAATTTCGTTGTACTTTTTGTATAATGACAAATAAAGATTCAGATTCTGATGACAGCATTCTAAAAACGATAAAAGATGTTACATTTTTTAAAAATGAGACTTTAATCTGTTTCTCTGCTTCTAAAATTACCATTATTTTCTGATGTCATGAATGTTATCAAAAATATCAACCAATAATATTGTTCTGTTTTTCTTTTTTCTTTCCATTTTTAAATGCATTGTGCATATATCTATCTATCTATCTATCTATCTATCTATATATATATATATATATATTTGTTCTGTTTTTCTTTTTTCTTTCCATTTTTAAATGCATTGTGCATATATATATATATATATAAAGGGTGAAATTTAAGGACATTGTAAAGAAATTTCAGTCCTTTAACTGCAGGTGGTTCATTAACTCATAGATGTGGTTGTTTCTATAACAAACTTAAGCATGCTGTTAAAAAATAACAATATAGCTGCAAGCATTGCAATATACAATATGGCGCAGTGCAGAGCAGGAAGAGCAAAAACAGTAGAAAGTGAAAAAACAGCCGTTTCAGAATTATAGAGGATAATTAACTTGAATGAACAGAAGTTCAAATGAAAATGAACACAGCATGAATAAAAATACATTTATTTCTAATCCAAGAAGATTCATCTTGTTGCGCCACTGGGAAGATAGAAGTTCACAAAGATGATTTAATGATTGATATTTATTTGCCGCCATCACGGCTATAATGCTTCTCTGACGAGCCGCTTCTTCTTCGGCTTTTGTCATGGTTCTGTAGGTTACACCAGCAACATGCCCATGGACAATGCAGACTAGCGGTCTGCATGTGCACTGCACATCGACGTGGACAACGACACAGATGTATAAATGAAAACTGACGCATAGCCTACGGCGTAAAGGCTACGGCATAGGTCCAACGCAGAAGTATAAATCAGCCTTTAGAAAGAATGGCAACCAAAAGATGTTAACCAATTTAGTATGCTAAGCTAACTACCATAAGTCAACAAACACATCCACGGTCTACTTTGGAGAGGTATTTCTTGGGAATGGTAGCAAATATTAAAAATCTGTTCAGTAATTTCTTTGCGGCTCGGTCCAAATATCATCCGATCTGATTTTTGACAAAATTGGACAAATTTTGTAGGAGGAGTACTGAAAAAACTTTTTTTCATTCATTTTAATATGGCAGGCAAGCACATTAATGGAACATGACAAATGAGATATCGTCAGAATCTGCATAACCCACAGAATGAAAGGATACACAAATAACACAATTTGGACAATGTTTTCAAATGTTTTAAGTGTTTTAGCAAAAAATTTTACATTTCTGGAACAGTGGTGCTGTGTTCAAACTTCTCAGATACTTCCCTACCAAATTTGCAAATATGTCAAATGGTTCAAAAGATATTGCAATTTATGACAATTTTCAAACAGGCCATTGTCTAATCCTGGCAAAATTGACATCCACAAATTCGGCATGACCCAAAGAATCCATAGAAGATTATGATTTTCTGACTAACTGTTCAAAAGTTATTAGCAAATATAGCCATTTTTCATGTCTCATGATCCATAGGTGGCGCTGTTGCCAAATTAGGCATGAACCCTCAGAATATGGTTGATTAAGTGTTCCAAGTTTTGTTTCGATTGATCAAAGTTTGGCCGAGATACAGTCTCGGAACCAAATTTTGGTCAACTTTAAGTATGAGACTTTTGAACAAAGATGAATGAATATCAAAAATCTGTTCAGTCATTTCTTTGCTCTTCGGTCCAAAGATCAGCTGAGCCAATTTTAGGAAGAATTAGATGAACTAAATTTCATTTTTCTAGAACAAAGAGTTAAAAAGTTATAAACATTTGAATGTTGAATTTTTGAACTGGTGGTGGCATTATTGAGTTGGTTCTAGAGACCCCAAAGTTGGTCAGATCACTATACATGGCCATCACTACAAGTGTGGCAAATTTCATCATTTTCCTACTTACGGTTCATAGGGCTGCCATAGACGCCCCATTCAAAAAAAAGAAGAAGAAGAAGAAGAATATTAAGTGAAGAAAACTAACAAGCCCTTTGGGGCTTGGCCCCTAATAATAATATTTTTAAAGCCTCTGTTAACACTGAAAGAATGTACACTCTCAGAAAAAAAGGTAAGAAAGCTGTAAGTGGGGCAGTACCTTTTCAAAAGGAACAATTTTGCCCTAAAGGGTTTATTTTAGTGCCAGAAGTTTAAATATTAGTACCTATATGGAACATATTACTATCTTTTGAAAGGATACTTCCCCAGTGACAGCTTTTGTACCATTTTTTCTGAGAGTGAACTGCAAGAATGGTTCGTTTATCATTTTGAAAGAACCTTTACAGAACATTAGCCACAGTTCTGAGAATGTATTCTTTCTGTCATTCCAAGTGCAAATGTTTTGGCCTAGTATGCATCTTGTCATGTTTGATTACTTCTAAATGAGAAAAAATCACCATTTCAAGTGTGACATTATCAACTGCATTCCAAAGACACAAAAGCAGTTTTACCTGAGTGGAAATCAAAGCATTAATCACGCTTTCAGCATGTTATAGAGCCTGTTGATATATCTCTTATGGTCTATGAGATCCCCAAATGGATCAAAGCCTGGGGCTGTCTCCGGTGCTGTTGTTATGACTGCGTTATGTTGTTCCAGCAGATCAGTCTTTACATTTGCATTTTTGCAGATGTTTTTATCCAAAGCGACTTACAATTGAGGAAAACAACAAGTGATTCATCATTTAGAGGCAAATAAACACAGGGAGCACTTGTAATACAAAATTTCAAACATTGTTCAGATTAGTACAAACTAGACAGGGAAGGATTAAGTAAAGAGAAGCAAAGGTTTTTTTAATATTTAGGTGCAGTCAAGTGTTGACAAAATAGATGAGTTTTCAACTGTTGCTAGAAAATTGTCAGGCATTCAGCATTCCGGATAGGGTTGGGAAGATCATTCCATTAACCGGGAACAGTGGATGAAAATGTATGGTCGCTTACTTGTAGATCTCAGGCTTCTCGAGGGGATGTAAATTCATAAGAGTGAGTGGAAGAAGGAGGGTGCTGAGCCCGTGGCTGTTTTATACACAAGCATTAATGTTGTGAACTTGATGTGAGCCGCAACCAGTAGCCAGTGCAGGGAGATAAAGAGTGGTGTGACGTGGGCCCTTTTGGGTTTTTTGAAGACCGGTCGTGCTGCTGCATTCTGAATCATTTGTAGAGGCTTGATTGCGCGTGATGGAAGTCCAGCCAGGAGAGAATTGCAGTAGTCCAGCCTAGAACTGACAAGGGCCTGAACAAGAAGTTTTGCAGCATGCTCCATTAGGAAGGACCTGATCTTTCTGTTGTTGTGCGATGCAAACCTGCATGATCGAGCGGTTTTTGCAATGTGGTCTTTGAAAGTCAGCTGGCCATCAAAGATTACACCAAGATCTTACCGAATTTGATCGGGTAATTGTTGATAAACCTAGCTGGATGGTGAAATCATGCTGTAGAGTCAGAGTGGCAGGGAAGACGAGAAGCGAGAAAGATGAAAGCAACGACTGATACATACTCAGGTCCGACAGTTCTTTTAATTTGCGCCATTTTCTCTCTGCTGCCCTGAGTTTGGATCGATGCTCATGAAGAACATCGGATAGCCAGGGGTAAGAAGTAACACATGCTGGCCTGGAGGAGAGAGGACATATATACTGTAGTCCAGACAAGAAGTTAAAGTGGAGCATGAAGTATCAGTTGCTGCATTTTTATCCAGAGATGAGAAATGGGTGGGTGAGGGAAGAGAGCAAGACACTTCAGAGAAAAGATAGGAGGGTGAAAGGGAGCGTAAGGCTTCTCCAGATAGATGTTGAACTCGCCAAAGACTACAAGTGGACTGCCATCCTCAGGGAATGAGGACAGAAGCCCATCAGACTCCTCTATAAAGGTGCCCAGTTGACCAGAAGCAATAAATTACTACAACATGGACAACATTTATAGGAGCTGTTACGGTAATAACATAATATATAGATGACCTTTTTAGCAGATGCTATAGAGTTGTTTGAGTTTTTCAAGTTTTTTGGGACGAGGATACCAGTACCCCCAACCCTCCCAACCTGACGGGGGGTGTGAGAGAAAAGCCTCTTTCACACAGATATTCCGGTAAATACATGGATAATGTGTCCCAGGATCGTTTGATTGTGGTTCATTCACACGGCCAGTGATTTTCTGGAATCTGTGTGTACGTTCACACACATCCTGTAAAGATCCCATAAAGACACATGATATTACGATGTGACATGTAATGTGACGCGTTCTGTATCACTAAAGCTGGCGAACAATCTCAGCTCCAGAACACCCAGTAAAATGTCACAAAACACTCAGTAAAACAGTCGCACGATAACGTGCGTCATCACTACGATACACCCTTTACGGCATTGGTTCTGGCTTTTGTTCACACAGAGCTCGGTCCAGGACTGAACACGGGCATGTTACTAGGTCCCCAACCCGGGATCGATCCCGGAATCAATCCCAGGACATGTCTGCATTCACACAGAAGGCACTCCAGCAATTTTCCAGCAATTTTCCGTGACCAACGTGCAGTGTGAAAGGGGCTAAAGAGAAGTTTTTAAAGAGAGCAGCAGGGGTTACTGAGTCTTCTGGACGAATCCAGGTCTCAGTCAAGCCCAAGATACTAAGAGTAGACTGAGAAGCAATTGCAGGAATGTAGTCTGCTTTGTTGACGGCTGACTGACAATTCCAGAGAGAGGTGCAGTAGAAGAGGTGCAGATAGGACGCAGGTTAGTAAGATTGCATTGCCGTCTGTGTTTGATGTTAGAGCATTGTTGAGAGACAACAGGAATGTATTGGAAACACATGATAGATGTGGAATAGAGAGGGCAAAAAGGAGAGTATGTAACAAGGAAAACAAAAGATACTTAAGTGCCTATGGATGGATTAAATCATGATCCTGTTAGATGGAACTCAATGTGAGACTGACATGTGAAAGTCTGTGACTGATTTAGCCCTGGACTCCCCTGAGGGTAGCAGAAAGCTTGGCTAATTGCAAATAATCTGAATGAAACTGTTCGTAGCTTTGGAAGTACTGTAGCATGTGAAACCGCTGGTGGGTTTAATTATCATGCTCATATGTTTAAATTTATAGGACCTTTGTCATCATCTAACGCTCACTGAAAGATAATATTTAGGTGCAGTCTAACCCTAATCTGTTAAAACCATCAATTTAATAATACTGTAAAATGTAATCTTTAGCAAGTCTCAACATTACAATATGCCTAAATTCACCTGATTAGTTGGTTTTAGTTTTTAGTGTTTTATTTTTAATACATTTAGACAAAATACAATAGAAGTTAGCAGCCATATTTTGAAAATAATTAACATCTTTGTCAGTTTGACCAAAAAATAGAAGTTAGCAGCCAATGCTAATGAAAAATAACTATTATGCTAATGATATAATTGGTGATGGAATTTTTTTTCAAATACTTATACATGTTTACACAAGCAGGCCATTTTCACATAGTAGCAGAATATGGTTTTTAGTTTTAAAGGGATAGTTCACCAAAAAAAAAAGTACTTTTTACAAAATATTTACTTTTATGAGCAGCAGTGACAAAATTTACTTTGTCAAAAAAAAAAAAAAAAAAAAAGATGCTGCCAAGTTCCAAACCTTTTCACAATAACTCAGTCCCAAATGACTATACACTGTGCACTTATACACTGTGTTCTTATGCACTATGTACTCAACCATGTAGAGTATGAATTATATAAGGTTGTCATTCTTGTCAGTCTGATAGCCCCTCCCCCTTCACTATGTAATTAAAGCTTTGACAGGTGAGTGGATGAAGTGTCCAACATTCCACACTATGTGTTTTCGGTTATTTAAGTGCATCATCCGGGTATTTAAATTGCATTTTTTCTTTTTGGAATTTTCAGTGTGAACACACTACTTGAATTTTTTATGTTGCTTTGTTTTGTTTTGTGGTGTGTGAGTGCACTATTTGGGATTATTCTAATGACGTACTACTCACTGTCAGCAATGTAAAGAAAGGCTTTCAATGATGGAAATGTTGCTGCTCTGTCTTTCTCAGCTGGAGGGGAGTGTGAAGGATCGACAGTAACCGTGGATCGGGCACAGGCAGGCGGAGGCCCCCCATGGAGAAGGAGCAGGGCAGCGTGGCCTCCAGTGCCAGTGTCACCACCCCTAGCACCACCTCAGCCTCCACCGGCAGCAACACTACAACAAACTGCTCCAGCAGACAGCAGGCTGTGCCTCAGATATCAGTCTATGGAGGAATCACAGACAGACAGGCCGTTCAGGTAGAGAAATAAATATCCACAGTCAGTCAATTGCAAGTTCTTTACTGTGCCACATAGATTTGCATTATCCTCTGGTACCATCTACAGGCCATGTGGAGCAAGTACTTCTAAAATTAATCAGCATGAGGGTCTCATTCATCATTAATGTGGTGATCTTTTTTTAGTCACGTGCATTTAGTGTTGTTTATTTAGTAACACAGTATTTTAAAATAAATATAAGTGTTATTGCCATAAAATAGATCCTTAACTATCCTGAATGATAGTCCAGAAGTTCTCTGTGAATCAGAATGAGTCAACAGTTGACCACCAGTGATTGGCTGCACAAAACAAGATCTCTGATGTCAGCAGAATTTGAATGGTAGTATATGGTTAACACTGAGCACATGGTCAGTAAGGATCCAGCTGGATTTATTCAAGAGAGCTCAACTTTTGGTCCTTCACAGGGTAAAATCGCTTTTCTTTTGGCAGTATGTACATTGTTAAACATGCTGATATTATATAAGAGACTGTGAGACATGTAATCTTGTTTCTTAATAAGAATGTGAACTTTTTGATTATTTTCTTTTGTAGGTTTGTTTTATAGATATCTATCCCTAATCTGATATAAGGAAAATCAGTTCCTTCTCCATTTTAGTGCTTATTTCCTCAGCAAGATGTCTGTCAAGTTAAAATGGTTACACTGCTGCAATCAAAATTGGTATATATTACTTAGTATTAATAGATTTACTGTATAAAAAGTAATATAATTATTACAGTAACACTTAATAAATAATAAATAAGGTCCCACTTGTTAACATTAGTCAATGCATTAGCTAATGTAAACTAACAGTCAGCAATATATTTTTACAGCATTTATTAATCTTTATGTTAGTTAATAGAAAAACAATTGTTAATGTTAGTTCACGGTGCACTAACTAATGCTAAAAGATAAAACTTGATTTTAGATATGTTTTATTAAGTGTTAAAATTACAAAAAGCTAAGATTAAGAAATGTGGTAGAAGTATTTGTTAGTTTTGGTTATCAGATGCTTTTATCAAAATGATTAGCAAATGCAAATAATTTCACCACGAGTGATAGCTTTTAAAAGCAGTGGTTCTGTTATTTTTCAAGTGTATTCTAAGATATTCAGTGGTTTACAGTCAAGTGATTGCACCTAAAGGACAGTGTGTAAAGATCATGTTAGGTGGGATACTATAGCTATGAAGGGAATGCTGTCAGGCTGCTGTGATGGATGGCAGTGACCCCACATGCCATATCAGTGCACCCAGCAACCCACTGTGTTTACAAAGGAATTGCTCTGGTCTTCTTTCTGCATGGAATGTTATGTGCTGGTTACACATTATACAACACAAAATGTTTTTCTTTACACCTCTGTGGTGTGAAATACACCATGAATAATATATGCCCTAAAGGACTTAGTAGACTAGGAGCAGAATAATATTCACGTTCATTTAATAATTCTATCCCATCTCATCTTACTCAGGTCATCCAGCAGGCCTTGAACAGGCAGCCCAGCACAGCGGCAGCTCAGTATCTACAGCAGATGTATGCAGCTCAACAACAACACCTCATGCTACAGACAGCAGCACTACAGCAACAGCACCTGAGTCTGGCTGCTGTGCAGCAGGTGGGCACACATGTCATAGACATATACAGTAGAATCCAAAAGCTATTAAAACTGATTTGCTCTAGGCTGCACTTAAGCTGCAAGAACTCCTCACATTTGTGTAAATCCTGATGATGATCATGTTCTCCAGCATGATGCACAAAGGATCTTGATTCTTTTGATTCTTAGATTTGGAATTAGACTTTTGGACCCCATACATCAGCATATGCATCTGTTAAATGCTTGCTCAAGCTCACAGGCAATGCTGGTACTTTATATTTACTCAAAATGATTCTCTGATCTAACAAACTAATTCTTGTTCTAATATTTGATCAGCTCAGACAAGATTTTTCATGTTTGTCTCTTTTTAAAATGCTTCAGTCAGAAGAAGAGATAAATAGTTTGTTCAGCGATCACTCAACATGCTAATTAAACAGAAATGCAAACAGAAAAGCATGCTCTGAATCAGGTAGTGCTTCACTGTGTGTGAAGATAGTGAGGTAGTGGTTTAAATACAATACTGTGTGACGATAAAAGCAGATAAGGTCTAACAAAAATCACTCAGGGCTCTTTATGAATTGTGCAGTCAGTAACTCATGTACAGGGTCATTCATCTCTTTGACAAGTATTGATGTGGGATTCTTTGCAATGCCCAGAGGCATGTTTTGCAACATTTAACAAAAATCAGCTCTGGCAGAGCCACATCCTGTGGATATTTGAGAAAACCAAGGGGAACAAGCATTTTTTAACACCTAAGGAACGAGTTGATTTATATTTTTGGCCAGCATGTCAAGTTTGTATTGTTTGTTCAATGGATATTGCTGTGAATTAGATTAACAGGCAGAAATAAAGCGCTAAAGTCAGCTAAGCCATTGCTAAGCAAGTAACTGACGTTTAAAATCATTTTTATATTTTAAACCAGCTTTTCAAATTTTCATAATATCATACACATTTCATTAAATGAAAACTAAACATCTTAGAATTCTTCAAATACTTTGCCAGTATTGAGGTTTGTGCTGTTATTTTCACATCAGAATGATGTTACTTCCTGGATGCATTAAGAAACTAGTTAAAGGAATATTGCTCAAGGATGAAAAGTGGGATTGAGAACACTGGAGTATAAAAATTATTACCTGAACTATACTTCAAAGAAAGCATTTTTTGTTTAAAACATTTTAAATAAAGAAATTGGAAAAAAAGAAGAAAACCTTTAATATTTCTTAATAAATTGCCAGTTATTCATGTTTGTTAGTTAGTTAGAAGTGCACATGGTAAAAATAGGAATAGCTATTCACTCAAACCAAAACTAGCTAAACGATTTAAAACTCACACCTATATTCAATTAGTTTTCTTTTTAAGAAATGTATATTTAGAGATTTAAACTTTTTTGGATCACAAAATGGAAATCACTTTTGGGGAGTAAAGTAGGGTTGAATGTATTGTGTGGTTGTAGCGTTGAGTGGCAGGCTGTTCACACTCTGCTATGGGAATGAGAGATCTGTTTCCTGCTTCTCTCTCTTTCTTCCCTTCTCTCTTGCTCGGTGCTGTTGTTATTGAATAATGAGTGCTGGGTTTGACTTGTGACCTGTCTCTATGTCTTTCCTTCTTTTACCATCTCTCTCTCTTTCTCTGGCATTCATTCATTCCCCATAGGCTAGTATAGTGGCAGGAAGACAAAGCTGTAGTCAGAATGGCACTACATCTCAGCAGACTGTGGCCTCCCAAACCACTGTAAGTATTATTAAACCTGACATTGATATCTCACTCTACAAGTCTCCAGTACTAGATAAAATGCCAGTGGGTATTACTTACTGTATAGGAAACCGCTTTTTTTACCTGGCAGGTTCCTTAATTTTTAGCTGATTGAGATAATTGTAATGTTTTGGTCAAGATTATGATGAATTATTTTGACTACATAGATTTCAGAAAGTAAAAAGCATATGTTGTTAAGATTTTTCCTTGTTGAAACAGATAAACCTTGCCACATCCCCAGCGGCAGCTCATTTGATCAGTCGAGCCCATAGCGGGAGCTCCGTTCCAGTCTGCATTGCCCAACAGGCCGTGCTGCTGGGAAACTCCTCCACACCCACACTCACCGCCAGCCAAGCACAGATGTATTTACAAGCTCAGATGGTAAATCCTCTTACACACACACAACACAACCACATGTTATACAAATGTGCTAAATAAAGAGACATACCATAGACTTCTATTCTTTTGTACATAATGCTTATTATAATGAGCACAGATTAAACATGACTCATTTTATTTTATTAAACATAATTTTATTTTACTTTACTTGTCCTGGAGGATAATGTCACTAACAAACTAGTGAAAGGAATATTGCTAAAGGATGTTAAGTGAACATTGCAAATATCTATATTACTATAATGTAATAAAGTATTTTTCAAACAATAATGTCCCTAAATTAGCCCAAAAGAAGGTTTTGCCATATTTTGCCAACTTATGGAGGCAAAATATAGTCAAGTAAACCCAAACACACTGTGTGGAATTGTGGAGTGGTCCCATTTTAAATCCTACATATAAACGGTTCCCTAATGGCAGCAGTGACTGTAGTGTGGGTTATACAAAAATGCTACTAGACAGTCTTCTTCAAGATTTCCTCATGAATAAATAGTAATTTCCTTGAAAATGGAAAAATAATTGGCACTTACAGTGGTCTGCTTTTACTTCTCCTGTATTGTCTGTGTGTGTGTGTGTGTGTGTGTGTGTGTGTGTGTGTGTGTGTGTGTGTGTGTGTGTGTGTGTGTGTGTGTTTTGTATTCATACTTGCCATCTTACAACATCTTTTTCATCTGGCCTTGGATAGTAAAATTGGCACAGCTGCAGCTCTTTCAAAAAACCCATTAAGGATGCTGACCAAAATGTTTTCACTGGCACATCAACTCTGTTTTTTCAAATACAGTTTTGGCTAGGAACTGATTAGCAGTAAATGAGCTGTTTGAGATCTGCCAAAATTTGAAATGCAGTCCTTTCAGCACTTTAACAGCTGAAATGGCTCAAGTGCTCTCTCTGATGTCAAATCTTATAGCCTAGCATTTGTTATGTGACTCATACATTCGGATAAAGCAGTCATTTTTGGTGTGATTTCCAGGCACAGCAAACCAATCTTGTGCAAGTAGCAAGGAGCCTTGGCCGAGCAGTTCCTTTGTCCTCTCAGCTTATTTTCACCCCAACTGCCTCAGTCACAGCAGTTCAGCCGGAGGCCTCTGCATTGTCAATAAACACGCCACCCACCAACGGACAGGTAACCCTGACATACACCAGCCTGACTTACATCTATACCAATATATGCTGTTTTTTTTTTTTTGGATGCCCCACCAAAGTCATTTCTGTCTTTCTCTACCTAGATGCAAAACTTGGCTCTTCGTGGCCAGCAGGGGGCGCTGACTTCATCCAACTCTCAGTCTCAGTTACAGAGCCTGAGTGTGAATCAGTCCCCTGGGGTATCAGCGCATCTCTCTGTGACTAGTCAACCAGTAGCCCAACTGAAGAGTCCTGGAGCGGAGCTGAACTCTCAAGGAGCTTCTGCAAAGGGCAGTCCTGCAGAAACATCCTCAGATACTGTGGGAAAAAACTACAAAACCAGTGACCTCACAACAAGGGAACTTAACGTGTGTCCCAATGTGACCTCGGTGGCGGGCCATCCTCTCATCAGCACAGGTGAGCCATCACTGCCCGGTTGCTGTCTTAACGTGCATACAGCAGGGGCAGATGTAGTGAAAGTGTAGCGTCTCAATTGTCTTCCTAATGGAGGAGTGAAAGCAACAAGGAAAGCTCAAGTGTGAGGGACATCTGGCCTTGAGCGTTAAACGGGGTGTCGGGTTGCTGTGCCAGAGGTCTTGAGGAGCACACTGGGTGGCAGTGTTTCATGATAACACACCTGCTATGTGTGTATTTGTGGCTGGTGGGTTTCTCTATTTGTTTGAGCCCCCCAAAGCCAGGCTTCTCTGAAATGATATCCTTTATCAGTGACAGATTCATAGCCTTTTTGGTGCAGCAGCACAATTTTCCAAAAAGTGAGATGCTCATAAAGTGACTCCCAAATTACTGACACTCCATTAGTGATATACATCAACAATATATTTAATATAAACAATTAGTGAGTCATTATACCCGTGGATGCACAACATATTGGTGTCATATCAGTTATCATCTGATATTAGAGATTTTTATTTTTGTAATTTAATTACATTTTTAAATTTACATTTAGATGGCAATTGCTTGCTGTCATCTAACACTTACTTAGAGTTAAAGGTGCTGTATGTAGGATTGACAAAGAATGGTTGAACTAGGTATTGCAGTCCAAATTCAAAATATTGGAGAGGGTTTTTTTCACCCGGCCCTTCCTCCTCAGACTTGACCCACATGCAGGTTGCCAGATTGACGACACAAACACGAACGAGTGCACTTGACGATGACTGAAATGAAATACATTGTGTTTCCCGCCAACTGGCAACCCGGGGTGCCGAAATACAATTGGGTAAACTGGCAGTGGGCGAGTTTTATAAACCAAAACAAAGATCGATATTCCAGCCCGGAACACACATTTTCAAAGGAGAATAACTGACTGAAGCATTTTTTTTCAAATAAACAAGTATGTTAACTTAGCATGTTTCTTAAATATCTGCAAACATATTATGGTATTTTTATGCTTTAGTCAAAAACTTACAGCACCTTTAATCTTCTAAAACACTAATAATTTATATCAGAATATCAGTTTAATGAAGGGTCGAAGGAAAGTGAGATGAGGCGGATCCACATGCAAGCAAGGTTTACGGATTAAATAAAGAAACAAACACGAGTAAATCAGGAACACAGAACAGAAACAAAGACCAGGGAACCAAGACGTGAGCATCTACGGGAAAGCAACAATGACTGACACTGAACAAGGCAAACACAGGGGTATATACTGTATACACAGGTTAACAAGGCTAATAATGGGGTGGAGCTAATGAATTGTCATGACAATTTTTTTAGTGTTTTGATTATCATTTATTTAGACTAAATAGTATAATATTTTATGAATGTCATATTAATATAATGTTTTTAACCATAGACTTTTAGAAGCTCACCCATTCTCATCCTGATTTTCATTGCATTTTTTTCACTTAAAAATGTGAGACGATGTCATGGAATGAAACAAATGCAGGGTTTAAGACAGCACGTCAAATAAAAACCAGATAAACTTATAAAATATGCACCTTGAAATCCACTGTTCTCTGTTTTATTCTAGTCCTTTTTCGAAACCAAGGAAATGTCCTGTGTAAACGGCTCCTAAGAAAGATACTTTTCAAAGATATTTCAAGATATTTCACTTTTTTTTCTTGAATTTCTTGTCCGTTAATCTCATAACACATCATCTGTCACAGACGTATTAATAGCAACACGCCACACTCAGGACAAACCAACCCTTCAGACCACTCCAGTTCGATACAAAAGGCAACCACAAGCGGGTTTATGTGTTATGTATTTGTGGGTGTGGGTTTCTGTGGGTTTCTGTGCATGTGGTAAGACCTGACCATTTCCTGTCATGAAAGCTTGACAGAGAGGGTTAAAGCCCCAGTATACACACAGAAATGATAGAGACAAACCCAGAGAAACCACTGGAGCCAAGAGAAGGGTCAGTACTTACTGGCAACACCAGCCATCTGTATATTTTGCTTTACACACTTGTTGCTTAAATGAGTTTCATGTACCTACAAATAGCATTATGATGTGTTAAACATCTGCCCAGTTCTAGTAGTTCCTAAAAAGAAAACCTGTTATTATGGTAAATCTTGGTGGAAATACAATATTTAGAGAGGAAAAGTCTATGGAAAAACCAATTGCTAAATGTAAATGGTGTGTTGAATGGCTTACTCTCCCATTGCCCATGTTTTCTTCATAAGGAATTCATTAAACTAGAAAAGCATATAGCCAGGAGCATGAAACTGGCAGGAAAGTATTTGGACCATGACTTGAGAGAAACCAAAGTAAGACCAGACTCAGATTTCTTGGAATTATCACTCCAGAATTGAAGTGTTGGGTCTCTATGAAGCATTTTGATCAAGGTTGAGATTGTGGACCCACAGATTCTTTAATCAGCTGTAATGAACAATGGTTGGGAGAGCTTTTCCTTCAGAGACCAATAACGTCTGTATATGAACAGAGGAACTCTGCCTTCACTTCGGGACTAAAATCAATAGTCAGTGAGAGAGAGAGAGAAAAAAACCTGTGCTGTTTTCAAATTGTTTATGTATTAATAGCAACACGTCACACTCAGGACAAACCAACCCTTTTGTCTAAACCAGGATTCCTCAAATCCAGCCCTGGAGGGCCACTGTCCTGCAGAGTTCAGCTTCAACCCTAGCTAATAAAACTCTTCATAGTTACTAGAAAATTACAAGTAGGTCAGTTTGATCAGGGTTTGAGCTAAACCCAGGGCCGGTTGTAGGAACTCTGCTGCAAACTGATGTTTTTGACGATTTCCCTTTAGCGCGAAAAGCAACTTTGGCAGCGTGAAGTTAACTAAAGAGTCTGTGTCTTCTGTAGAGCTGCTTTAGCTGAATCAAATTCATTTTATAATTGATTAACATTTTATAATTGATGAACATCAATACTCTTATTTAACTGAATTGACTCGAGCTGAATATCAACACGTCTTGAAAAGGCCAGTATGTGCAATACACTAAAAGCATCAAAAACACTTGTCTAGTGCATATTTACAAGAAAAGAAAACTGTATATGTTGCTACAGACATAAATGGAATTCTTTTAGTTTTTACTTGTGTTTGAAGTAGCACTCAGTATTGAAGTGCAGGGAAATGCTAGTCTTTAGCACTTACGCCTCAAAGGCCAGGAAGTTTCTTTTTTGTCATATTAAACTGGGCTGTGAAAGGGCAACAGTTAATTATTTATCAACATAGGTGGAACTTAAACCAGAGTGTGGTATTCGGTGCTCAAAGAAAGGCCTGCATCTGTTGTTATTCTATGAATGTGTTGAACTTAACAGGCTGCCAGAGGATTGTGTGAATATGGCTCACTATCTAATAATATGTTCATTCTGAAACTATCAGAATAGCACATAGATGATACAAAACACACTCCCACTTAGGTGTGTATGATAATGACAAAAAAATTATATTATATTATATATATATTATTTTGATATTCTTCATATCCTGTGTGGTGGTTAGTTTGCAGGAGTAACATAAATTAACTTTTCCAATAAGTTTAAATAGATTTTTACCCTTTATGGGCATTTTTACCTTTATAATTTTTGTCTAAACTAATTAAATATATGCATCATCTTTTGTGTCAAATTCTTACATTTAATCAGTAAATTCAAATACTAAGACTCTATAGGGCTGTAGCCTGTTACCAGTCAAATGAAATCAGTATCAACAAAATTTGTGTTTGCAATGCAGAGGTGGCACACAATCTGCATCTGGTTAAAGAGCGTAAAAGGTGTAATGTAATTGCTGTTTACCTTTCTCCTTAAGTTCGTCAATTAGTATACTTATTTCCTCTGTATATCTATTACACTGAATAAGAATACAATCTTCCTTCCTCTCCTACCATTGTTTGTATTAAATGTAGGTGCCTGCCCTTTTGCTCATTATCCCAATAAGATTGACATTTTTTATTAATCTCCCTTTTTATTATTGATTTGAGTTCTCCTTTACTATACAAAATTTGCATATCTATGTTTTCCCTTGTCATCATATGTTTTGCTCATTTGTCTGCTTCCTCATTTCCTGCCACTCCAGTATGTGCTGGAGCCCACAAACGAAGTTATCTTATTTGTCTGTTGCAACTTGCAACATATATAATATCAGAAGTATCTCCATGGCAATATCTTGTCTAGTTTCTGACTGTTGAGCATCCAGGTATAATAAGGCCAAACTTGAATCTGAGCATTTTAGAGTTTTGTTTAGCCCCATTTCAATTATTTTATTCATTGCTATCATAATTGCTGGCAACTCTCTTGGGATGATGTACGCTACCTCCACCTGGTCATTCTGTGGATCCTTAGATGTGTCTGTGAAAACTTGTATGTATTGTTCATATTTAGTTCCAATATATTCTTTTGTCAACTCTGCCTCTAATAAATCCATTCCCAGTTTGATTTCCTCAAGGTCTAGTATTCATATTTTTTGGATTGTTTGAATTAGCTGCCATGGCCCTCTAGCAGCAGTCCCTCCTAGTCTTGCCTATGCACTACCTTTGAACAGACTCTCTGTTTGTATGGAAGATTTTGATATCAAGACCATTACGTTTGATCGCTTGCCTTATCAGAAGTTTATTCTTTGAGGCAAAGCATGCCATGAGAATCTAATTTTCTGGAGTAATAATGCTTATCGGTCTCAACAGTACTTAGTAACACAAATGTAGTCTTTTAATATAGAGTGTGGAAGGCTTAAGATCAAGTGAAATTGTGCAATTATGTCAAACAGTGCAAAACAACTGTCTTCCATTGTTCGCCACCCAAATTAAACAATTGGTTGAGCCAAACAGAGTAATATTAAAAGTGCCACATTGTTTACGCTCTTCAGGACTGGATCAGAAAGTTTCAACATTTTGAAATGACTCACAGCACATTTAAGGTCCTGCACAAATTAGGCTGACATTCCTCTGAGTTACCACAGCACAGGCTGTCAGAGTATGTCTAGCTGAAGGTTACTTGGAGCCATCTGATTCATCCAGGTCATATGGTGCTTCGCAAGAGGATGAGTAGAGCTATGCTTTATACACCTTACATTTGACATTCTAGATCAGAAAGCTGAATCCAGCCAAATGAACCCATTAACCTCAAGTCAGCAAGACAAACCTGCTCGAACAATGAAAACCCCTCCGAGACTCTCACAGGCATAACATTTAGAATGTAGTGCTATAGTCTTAAATCTTACAGTGAAACATTATTTTACCTTATGAATGTATAATGTATATGGGGTGAATTCAGGTATTTTTTTGAGACTTTTCTGTATATATATATATATATATATATATATATATATATATATATATATATATATATATATATATATATATATATATATATTATACTGTATATTGGGACTTAGATTGGGGCAATTTTATATATAAAATCAACCAAACAAAATGTTTTATAATAAGTACATACACATCCAATCTCCAAATTGATTGTCCTATGGGTCGTAGGTGATATAAATGAACATAAAGTATATATGGTGGGTCAGAATTTGAACCCAGTTGTGAATTCTCTGTTGTCAGATTAATTTACTTAGTGGAAATTCCTTATACACAATAACCCAACCAACAGCTGATGGTGCAAGCTTGAATAAAATACCAGTTATGTGGATAGTTTGATGCAGAACATATTTTTATGTACTTATTTTTCATGCACTTAAAAATAAAGGTTCTTTATTGGCATCAATGGTTCCATGGAGAACCTTTAACATCCTTGGAAAATTGATTTACATTGCACAAAATCTAATTCTTTAGATTATTCATACATTATTCACAAAAAATCTTTTAAGAATTGTTCGCTGATTTTTTTTCTTTGGAGAATCCAAAATGGCCCTTGTTGCATCTCTATGAAACCCCTCTTTTGGAATCCATTATTTTTAAGAGTGTATAGTCTATCTACTGTAGTATAGCTGGTTTATCATACTGCATGTTTCTCTGAAACTGAAACATCAGCCATTAAATACAGTTGTTGTTTTTTTTGTTATATTTATTCCAGCATATACCCAAATTCAGACCCATCAGCTGCTCCAGCAGCACAAGCAGCAGTTTGTGATACAGCAGCAGCAGCCTCAGATACTGCAGAGAGGTCACGCGCAGCTCTTAGAGGCCACCACCATTCATCCTCACACAGTGCAAGCTGTAGCCATTCAACCTGCCCTGCCAGTTCAGCCTCAACAGTGCCCTATTCCTCTGGTACCCAAAGTGCCTGTTACCTGCCAACAAGCGACCATCTTCCATTCTGCTACTGTGAGTCAGCAGGCACTTGACCAGAATGGACAGCCACCCATTAGCCAGAGCAAAGCAGCACCTCTACAGCTTACTGCAGTTAATGTCCAGATCCATCCAGTTCAGACTCAAGTAAGTGGATTGAACATCATGCATTTGTCCGTTTCTTGATTTGTATGTATCCTAATTGTATTAGTTTCACTTATTTGCTTCTATTCTGACCATGTCCTCTTCTGACATTAATTCCAGTTGGGAGTAGCCACGCAGGATGTGTCTGATAAGGACACCCCTGTTCCTCTCGAACCGCAGATGCTGTCCATATCAATGCATGTGCCAACCCACGTCAAACAATCTCAACAAAGTCAAATGACAGACGCAGAAGGTATTGATTATTTTGTTGTTACATTGCTTCATCTTCATCTTCCATTTATTTAGTTTGTTAGCTCAAAAAGGGTAAGGGTTGTATACTGTTTTTTAATTGAACAATCCCTCCAAGCATTGTTCATGTTTTGATTAATACATATATAAGCCAAGTTGGCTCTCTCTGTTTTAATGTAATCACAATGAATAATGGATGAATATATTTAGTACACCAAAGCCACAATATAAACAGCTTGAACAGTTGAAAATCAAACTTTTGAATAATTTCAAATACCAGGATGCAGATAATGGGGGTTTTGTGGAGTCTGAGTTCTGAGTGAAAATTGTTTCTACGCCAACTTTTTTTTTTCTTCAGTGTAGCTGATTTATCATACTCTGTTTCTCTGAAACTCAAAAGAGAATGTCACATCAACCATTAAATTTTTTCATCTTAAACACTTTATTATAGATTTAGATATCACAAATATATCACACTATAAAATACAGTACAATGCTAAATCTTTTAAAAAAGGCATGAAACATCAAAACATCCAGGTCACATCCAGCTATACCGACTGCAAAAGCAAGAGTGAAAGACTCCTGCAGCAATCTTGACCTAGCCAGACACAGAGTGCCTACTATGTTACCACTATCTGTAGGTTTGCCAGTCACAAAACATAAAGGCCGTCAACGCGAGCTCTCCCCTCAAGTGGAAGAGTAAGTCTGTCACACCCGAAATGTCTACTGTCTGTTCGCTGCACTTGTGATAGTGTGACAGCTTCTGCTATAATTAGGGGTGAGGGTCTGAGCTCTGTTCTTTTCAGTTGAGCCGTGAGAATAAATGTGGACACACTCTGGCTGTCTGGCAGGTGTGTCGGAAGCTTAACCTCAGAAGTTAAATTTTGAATGATTATAAACTGCTCTTGAACGGAAATGGCATCAGATAATTTCAATTAATATGGTGCATTCATAAAAGTTTTAATGCATCTTTTGTTTTAGATCAAACACATTTCGTGTTTTTTCATGTGTGGGATTAAAAAGCATATACTTTAACTGAGTATTTCTATGCTAGTATAGAGCTGAATTGATCAAAGTGGGATAAGTCTTCTTTTTATAGCAGACAACAATCCAGGAAACAAAAATATGTTGTAGTAATAACATTTTGCTAACGTTTCATTAAGAAATGACAACATTATTTCTGAATGTTCAAAATGTGTAGTTTTTGTTTTTAGTGTTTAAAAAAAATTATTGGTTATGTGAACGTTAGAGGAAACATGAAGGGAATGATCCATTTTGTCATTTTGCAAACATTATGGGAAAGTAACTTTTAAATGTTCTGTGAACCATCTAACTCTAATATTAATAATAATAAAAAAAACTTAGACGAAAGTCCAATCAAAAATGTTCTGAAAATCATTCAATTAACAATGTATAGATGAGGTTTTGTGCTAACGCTTTAAAAACGTTATTAAAGACCAGGAAACTTTGAACTGAGGTTCTATTAATATTCCAGGAAGAATGTATGTTCATAATTTTGAGAGAACTTTTGCAAGAATGTTTCTGAGTGAATGTTCTGAGAATGTTCCATGTTAGCTGGAAATAATTGTTATGGTTATACCTGATCAATTACTACATTTCAATAGCTTGCAATCTATAAAATATAATGGCTTCAGACATTGACATTGCAGTGTGAGACATGTCTGGGTTTAGCTTATGATACTCCATTGTGTTCGACTCCCAGCTGCTGAGTGTGGCACATGAGTGGTATTGTATATCTTACGAGCGATAAACTCACTATCCATGCACCTGGGTTACCCTGGGTCTTCCTTTGTCCCTAAGGAACCCTAGACCCCTCTTATCAAACATTTGTGTCTGCTCTCAATCCGATATAATCTTGCAACTAATACAGAGTAGAGCTAAAGCAGCTTTTAAAATATATATATATATATATATATTATATATATATATATATATATATATATATATATATATATATATTTTTTTTTTAAAGTTACTTGTTTTTCAGTTGATGTATTGGACATATACAGTAGTGTAGAATATAGATGAATTAGTTAATGAGAGAACCTTATTTACAACACATTTTATTTTCTGAAGTTTAATTCACTGTTTTTATACTATAAAAACATTTAGATTTAGATATTGCTTCCTGCTTATTCATAAAACTATTAATCAGAAAGTCCAACGTACTGCAAGGTGGCATTCCATGCTGCTAAAATAGTATGAGTAGTATGCTAGTATGCTATTCCAAAGATAGCCAAGGACTATTAGATGCTCTTTTTCTGCCTACGTGAGCCTCTGTCATGGAGCCGCTCACAAGTTTTAACCAATCACGGAACGGCTCTGTTCTAAATGCGACCTGCTATTGGACAGAATTCCAAGCGTGTGGGACCAATCGTAGCTACGCAATGTTTCCTATTCAGTTCCCCCATACAAAGAGGATTAGAGAGTGTGCGGCCCCGCTGCTCGCACTGAGGGAATCGGTGAGAACAAACAAATCTACGCGCACAACAAGTTTAGATCGGATCATTTGCTGTACTGCTTTGTATATAACACCAGTGGATTATGGAGGTGTACTCGGAAGCGTTGGAATGCTAAATTCACTTTAGTGTTTTCCTCTTTTGGCGCTTGAAAGTGTAAGTAAAGAGTGCGTGAGCGGAACAAAGGCGTGTGCTGTTGACAATCACCAGGACGCCTGAGCGTGAGCGTTTGTCGGCAGTGTGAAACCCTGACAAATGTTCGCTATATAAAGTTAGAAAGTTACAAAGTTCCTCTCCACTTGTTCTGGGACGGAGGGGTGCGACTGGTCTTTGCCGATATGTTTTTTGAATGCGAGTGTGAGTGTTTTGAACCGTCTCCAGGAAGCATGGGAATAGAGCTGCTACAGTACAAGCGTAATATTTGGCAGTTTTTCAAAATGGGTAATACTGAGAAACTTCTGTTTTTTTTTTTATCTGGAACTTTTTAGATGGTATATAATAATAGTCGCATAGCTCTTCATAAATCAGATTGCTGTGTGCAGACGTTACAGATCAGATGGAAGAAGCTGGAGAAATAAGCAAGTGGTTGCAAGGTGGCGTGAACGTGTTTTATACACACACACACATATAGTTGAGTATCACACAACTGCATGTGTGCAAATAATGCGAGAGTAGTTTAAAAATGTTTCATGAATATACATATCACAGTGCGTGTTAACGCTGACCTTTTGCACGGTTTATAAACACACTGGTCACCACTATGAGAGTGTCATGGATCCGCGTGAATGGGTCGTTCTTTTGAGTCGGGTATAAATCCGTTCTGAACGGTTTGTGACCACGAACAGTATTGAAGCGTTCGGTGCGGTTCTCTAATAACCAGTAACGAATAAGATAAAGCACACTGAAAATGTTTATTAGGCGATCGTGTGACAGTTTTATGAACATGCGCGAAATGGGGTTAGTTTTAATAAAAAAATTAAATTTTTTAATGTATTTGGCAAAGAAATGTAAATTTATTTCACCATTGTTTATCGTATTTAGTGTCGAAATTATGAAATCATCGCAACAACAAAATGGAATGACACACGAAATCACTATAAACTTCATAAGTATTGAAACGTAGTAAACTAAACAGCGATATATACCTCCAC
Organism: Cyprinus carpio; assembly: GCF_018340385.1. Classification (NCBI taxonomy): domain Eukaryota; kingdom Metazoa; phylum Chordata; class Actinopteri; order Cypriniformes; family Cyprinidae; genus Cyprinus; species Cyprinus carpio. The sequence continues at coordinate 11,219,691 of NC_056594.1, read as the reverse complement.
ATACGGCTTCTGGAACGGTGTTAAAATGCAACGGTGAGATGTCACGGGGCGCACGATGACGGAATTATCACTGAACCGGATCTTTGAAACGAGCTGTTCGAAAGAACCGATTCGCAGAAATGAGTCGGACTTGCCGTCCGTATTATGGTGTTTCTAATCAATGCTGTTGTGCTCGTGTTCAGCAGGCAGAGTGAATGTGAAGGCAGGTGTGGGCTCACCTCCAGCCATGACCTCGGGCAGCGGCAACAATGCGCCCACGGTGACCGGCAGCGCTCCGCAAAACGGCGAGAGTAAACCGCCGCCACAGGCGGTAGTGAAGCCCCACATCCTCACGCATGTCATCGAGGGATTCGTGATTCAGGAGGGAGCCGAGCCGTTTCCCGTGAGTGCTGTTTATTTCAGTCCATCCCGTCAGGGTGTTTACGTTTGCCCTTTTCTGTTTCGGGTCCTCTCATGATAATTTATCACAGTTTGTAATGTATTTAATAAAACTATAGTGTTTTAACTATATTTATTGAGGTGGTTTTCATTATTATGTTTAATTTTCATTATTATATTTAAATAAATGTCACTTGTAAAACGAACTTATTTGTGTTAGAAACAGCTACAGCTGCAAAAGCCTAAATATTAAAGTTCCTGCAGTCAGTGTTACAATAGTAAATCTGTGGTATTTTAAACATGTCCAGCTTAAGTCACTCCGCTTGCTAGTAACATTTTTGACTTTGAAAAGTTTTGAATAATGTGCTGGTAGTTCCTTTTGCATTTAATTACAATGAATCGAGGACTTAAGTTGTCAAGCTTCAATAAAAGCACCACTGTCAAATAATACAGCAAAAATAATTGGAATGTAGTGTTTTATAGAAAAATTATATCACTTTTTCTGTCATTTTGGAGGGTGGCAGCCCTAGTCCTCATACAATTAATATTCTTAAAAAGATATATTCTGGCTTCCACAGAAAAGAAAGTCACATGAGTTTTGGGTAAACCATTGCTTTAAAATAAATTAAATTCATTTTAAGTCCTTGTTTATTAAAAGAGGCACACTTCCCTCTAGTGGACAATATACCACAGTCATTATTTACATCTGCAGACTTTGGTAGAAGTTTCAATAGCAGTGAGCAAGCACGTATCCTGTACATGGGTACATTTGAGCAGTATATGTCCTTGTGTAATGAAAAATGTTTTTATGCAACATAAAATTGTGGATCTATCCAGGTTGAACGTCCATCCTTGTTGATGGAGAATCTGAAGAAGCAGAAGCAGCATCAGGCTTATTCAGACCTAGACAAGCGGTCTCAGACCTTTCAAAACGCAGACTCTGAGATGGAGGATTTTTCACAGCAAGGTAAAGGTCACTTTAAGGCTGAATTACACCACAAGACTTTTGTCACGATTTACAGTTTGGACGAGATGCCGCTAGTTGCCTAAAGTTAGAGCTAGTCTGCCAATGGGCTGACAGGTTTCACAGACTCATAATTCTATTCAGTGGGACAATAACAGAAGTGTTTATTTTGAACACCTATTATTTTCATCTGTCATGTGTCTACTAACAACAGTCTAATGTTTCAGTGTGAGTTCGTTGTGTTCGGATTGACTTGAAAGTCTGATAGTGTGTGTCGTTTAGGGTCTGATGCCTGCTTTCGATGAAACCATTTACAAAGTCACCAAATATATGATGTCTAGTGTTTTAAAATCTGTTCAGATTGTGTAGTGTCGTGTAATGTGTTCCAGCCTTTAGTTACACACTTGATGGATCACTGATGTTCTGACTGTTGTCCAATCAGCCGTGTAAATTCTTTCATAGAGCTGAATAATCAGAATGCCGAGCCAATGCTGTCATGTGAATTCTGTGGGAATGTAGACTTTGCATATAACTTCAAGAGATCCAAGAGGTTTTGTTCTACGGTGTGTGCAAAGAGGTATGTGGGAGATCTTCTGTAGCATATACATTAAGTTTTTGTATCAACACTTGCTTGTATGGTTGTGTGACTTGATTTTCTTTTCTACTAGGTATAATGTTGGATGCACAAAGCGAATGGGACTTTTCCCAAGAAAATCCACCACGGAGAACCCAAAGAAACAGAAAGCCTCTAACACCAATCATCATAACAGCAGCACGGATGTCAGGAAACGGGTAATCGCTGTTTTCTTCCTGTCTCATTGCAGTGTCCCATTGGGTTTGTCTATGCAGAAATGTGCTTACTTGTCCCACTTGTGTTCTCTCATAGAATCCAAGCACTCAGACAACCATGGGAGCATCTTTGTTATCCCCACACCCCTCTCATCCAAGTCACGGTGAGTCCAGCCAGTGCTCAGACATGTCCAGCTTCGAAGAGCCCATTTCGCCACTGTCCAACTCCAGCTTTGGAGCCCAAAGGCTTCAGAACGAGGAAAGATTCGATCACAGCAGAGAGCTCCCTCTCCTTACGCAGCACTTCCTGGCCAGCGACCCGACCAAGTGGAACGTCGAGGACGTCTATGAATTCATCTGCTCTCTGCCTGGTAGCTACTATAATGTTCCTGTTGTTTTTTTTTTTGTGTTACAAATAATTTAAGTCACTAAAAATCTCTGTTTTGCATCAGGCTGCCAGGAGATCGCCGAAGAGTTTCGCTCTCAGGAGATCGATGGCCAGGCCTTGATGCTCCTCAAAGAGGATCATCTCATGAGCACCATGAACATCAAACTGGGCCCAGCACTGAAAATCTTTGCCCGCATCAGTATGCTCAAGGACTCATAGCCTTTCCCACAGCCTTACATAGCTTGGAAAGGACACCCTAACATCTCTGCACTGGTTTCCTCATCCCATTGTGGCTTTGGGTCCTGGGGATTGCTGCTCCTCAAAACCACAAACTTGTGTATAGTTCTCTTCACAGTCAAATGGTTTCATCCCTAAAGCATGATGATGTGACTTGATTAAGAATTTCTCGTGTATTCAGCTGTGCCAGGCCTGGGAGGGGGCGACAATCCATCATGTCAGGAAGACAAGCACAAGTACTTTACCATTTGTGCAAACAAATGTTCATCTTATGGTAGCATGGAAACAGGTTTACGGTTTCTTAACTGTTTTGAACTGGACTTTGTGATTTATCTGTCGTAGTTCTGGTTCTCATTGTCACAGCAACGTGTGATGTTTGGTTAGCTAAGGAAAATTTTGTACCTTTAGCCTTGCAGTGTGCCATTATTTGTAGGTAGTAAACTGTTCAGGTTTCTTCATCTCACAGGATGTTCCTCAAATCACATCAGATTTTGTAGTCAAATGTGGCATTTTTTTTGACACGGGGATAACAGGAATTAAAACTTTGACTCTCCAAGATGTGCCTAATATTTTCTAAATAGCCCAAAGATTACACAATTGTCATGTTTTTAGTTCAAGTGAAAGCAGCATTTCCAAAACCCATTTCCCAGTATTCAAGTTCAAGGACTGCCAGTAATATCACTACATTTAAGTTCAAAACCCATCTTGGTATGATATGATGAACTGGGATCATTTTTCATAAATCACTGTTATCCCGAGCATTAATGTGTGAACTCATTTTACATTCATCATTTGATCAAATTTCTGTATTTATTGAGAGCAAGTCTCTGATTCTGTTTTATATTTGAAAATAAAACTCAGAAAACATTAAAGTTGTCAACATTAAAGTTTCCAACGAGTCAAAACCTCACAGATCCTCGTATCAAAGAGCAAGTGGATGAATAAGATTTTATTTCTAACTGTACTGTTAAGTGGTTAAAACTGATTACTGGATGTTTTCCTAACTGCATTCGGAAGTTAAGTAACTAGCCACGTTAAGCATTACTGTTCTACATGTAATTTAAGTGCAGATACCAACAGTGTTATTGTGCGTTTAATTCCTCTTGGAAAGTCTGTATTTACCATCAAGATGGCGGAGAAATTCTCTAAAGGCTTTTTTTTTTTTTTTAATTTAATTCAATTAAGTTTTTTGTAAAATGAATGTATATGTATTTTATTGTATTTGTACATTTTCTTCAAATTGATAATTTCTTCAAATTGGCAAGCTCACAATTTGGGAATATTTTCCAATTCGACATGGTGGTGTTCATGTGTGTTCAACTCGTAAATATGATCTTTCTGACATGACTTGAACGCACCATAGACACTGCACTACCACCTAACCTTGGTTAGAATTATAGTTCTCTTTCATCATTTCGTGTTCGAGATCCACCTATGGGAAGGCCATCCATGCCTGACCTCTGCAGAAGACAGGAGTGTGTGCACAATGGCAGGTAAAGGACCATTAACCAAGCCCCTGCACATGCTACCTTTCCTCAGTTGATATCTGCTTCTCATGGCCTCTGGAAATTTACTCACAGCTTTTTTTTTTTTTTTTGACTTCACTATTGTCTACAGGACGACACATCTTTGGATCAGCCTCTGCCAGATGGGTTTGTCATTTTTTACCAGGTCAGCTGTTTTATTCTGCAAGCCGTCCATGTTCGCACTTTTTACTAGGTTGCCCGCCTCTTACCTCGTCTTTTCCTCACTCCATCTACTGTCTGCTACTCATGGCTTTTTTTTTAATGGAATCCGGCTGCACCCGTGAACAACCAGTCGCCAGCCTGCCCAGATGCGTACGGTGCCCTAATAGCCGCTAGGGATCCCCATCCCTTTTGCATTGTTTGCATGGGTCTTAAACACGTTCAAGAACCCATCAGTTTCCTAGAGAACTGTAGCCATTGCTTGGTGCTCCCTAAGAAGCTCCTGCATCGAAGGCTCAAGGTGGCCGCTACTCAGAGCATCGACTTGGGATTGTCTGACTCTGATGGGGAAAAAGTTGACACCGGCGTGCTCCTGGGGGCCTCCCGTGGTGCTGCCTCTCTGAGCTGGGTCAATCAATTTGACCTGTCTCCCTTTGAGGATATTTTGTTTGCTGATTCCCATTTCACCGATGGGCCACCCAGCTCCAGGGACGAGGACAATGCAGGCCTTCTCGACGGCTCCTCTCTTTGAGGTGGTCCACAAGCAGTGTCACCATACAGCTCCCCTCGCTCATCTCTCTCAAGTTCAATAAAGGCTTTGGCCCATGTGTTTCCCAAAACATAAAAAAATTGTACCACAAATGAGCAAACCTGCCGAATAAGCAGCTTAAAAAGCAGTTGTTTGGATCTGTGTATTGATGTCTCATTTCTGTGTTTCATTCGCTGTTTCAGAGAACCAGGGTTACGAACTGTTACTTATTTTATGTAAATTACTTTGATGGTAGTTTTAGAGAGCGGTTCACACAAAAATTAATCCCCAACCTGTCCAACAAAACGATGCCCCCAGGGTATCACCAGTCAGGATGTTGTGTTGTCAAATCTTGCCACATTGTGTGTGCCGTGTGGATTTTAACAATTTTTTTTTCTTTTGGCTTCTGCCCTTTTTTGGTTCGCTCTCTGTCTCAGCTGGTAAAACACAATAATAAGTTTGTTCCATTTTCACATTTTTCACCAAACTTCACTATGCTACAAGCCTATGTGGCAGCCAATGAGCGTTCAGATTCTCTTGATGTTTACACCCCAGGTCCCATTATTTCAACATGGCGAAATACGATGAAGGGCCACCCGCACCATACATCATTAAAGAAGACTATTAGAAAATCATCATATCATATGAACGGGATCTGCAGTGTAAAAAATATTACATTGGCACAAAGAATTTTTAAATTAGAAAATGAAATCAGCTGGAATCATTTAAAGCACCGTATGTCAGCTTCCATTCAGTTGCCATGTGCATTAATTCAATGCATTAGTTATCATGAACAATGAACAACATAACCTTGACGTTTAAGGTGGTATGAATTAACATTGATCATAATACATTAAACATGAATTACTGAACAATAGTACATTTATAAATGAACTAACCTAGACTAATAAATGCTGTTAAAGTGTTTTAGTTCATAATTCTTAGTTCATTTCTAATGTTAACAAACCCCCCCCCCCTTTTTGCAATAATTTACTTATACACTACCGTTCTTTTCAGTTTTAAAAGAAGTACTTATATTCAGCAAGGATGCATTAAATTAATCAAAAGATTAAGATAATTTTCAACTGATAATAGTTAAAAAAGTTTCTGGAGCAGCAAATCAGCATATTAGAAACATTTCTGAAGGATCATGTGACTCTAAAGACCCAAGTAATGGCTGCTGAAAAATTAAGCTTTGCCATCACAGGAATAAGTAACATTTTAAAATGTATTGACACATAATACATTATAATACATTTTCTATCACAATATTGTGTTACTGTTTGTATGATCAAATAAATGCAGTCCTTTGTTTGGTTAGGATAATTGTTTTATTTAGTTTTTTAAAAATCTTACCAACCCCAAACTTTTGAACATTAGTGTATTTGTTGCCTGAATAAGATTGATTGGACTGCTGTAACACAAAACCAGCGAGGCCCTAACTGACAACACTGTAGAAAATGCACACCATCACCAGGTTTTGTACTTTTATGAATCTTTTTTGTCTTTCATTTATTTACAAGCTTTAAATTCGCTCTATCAGTATGAAGAATAACAAGCACTTTAGGTTCAGCAACATCTCCTTAGTGGTTTTGTACACGTCACCATCTGCTGCTCCATTCTGAGCTCTCGTCATGTCATCCCAGCAGTCCCTGAATGCATAGTTCCTGCAAGTTTCCGCCAGATTAAATGTTTCACAAAGAGCAAGCTAAAGCAGAGGAACATTTGGTACGGTTATTGAGATAATAACCTTAAAGATGTACTAAACACTTCAGTACTGATGTACTAAGAGATATTAAATTTTTCTCTGTGAGCAAGCTAAAGAATTTTTTAAACAATTTTAAAATCACGGAAGTTGTTTAATTAGTTACTGTAATTATATTAATAATAAAATTATCATTATTTCTCTATCCACCAATAACCGCCTGTTGTGACTCTGCAAATGTTAAATACCCTTTTGTGTATGCTGTTCTTAAAAAAAATAAATTAACGAGTCTGAACGTATGTTTTGTTTCATTGTTGCATGTCTGTATTATTAAAGTCCTCTTAAAAAGTAAAAAAAAAAAAAAAAATTAAATGCAAGATTTCTATAAATAATAAATTTTTTAGTGCTCCAGCAATTGCAAGTCATCATAGGGTCACTGCATGTCAGTGAACCGTACCATTCCAAATCTCACTGCGCTCCATCCATCCTGATGCATAATGTGTTGCTTGTTATGTTACTTTTTAATTTGATGCAGTTATTGTTTCAGTGACTATTGTCTCTTCAGAACTAGTTGGCAAATGTGTCCGTTTGTCCCCTCGTCAATTGTCCTCTGACTCCTCCTCTGCCTCGCGCAGCCACGTGAAGAAGGCGGTGACTGACTTCAGGGCAACACCTTTGCCTTGCTGTTCAGCGGGGTCTTTACTGACCTCCCACTTATAGAATGCATCTTCAGATATCACATCCTCATCATACAAACAATCAAAGAACATCCGGAGCAAATCTGCAAAAATATTAAGAAAATAAAATTATTTTAATCTCTTGGTGATTACTCGAAATATCGACATAAAAAAAAAAAAATAGCATTTGTTGTAGAATAGCGTTTTTAACACAAATATCCCATGCGGTGAGAGTTTATAAATGGGAATGTGAAAGGTTTTACTCACTAGCAGGCTGGTCCAGTTTTACTATCAATGCTTGAAGTGCGTAAAGTGCTTGCAACTGTCTCTCTGTGTCTGAGTTAAGGTACTTGTGTAATACAGGCAATCTCCTCTGGATGATGGACAAGTCCACTTTGTATGAGGAGCCCTCGGCTGCAGACAGAAGACACAAGATTGGAGTATTTGACATTCTGACGGTTGAAACTGTACCACATAAAAATAAAAACACAAGCTTCAACTTTTCACTTACATTTCACTGCCGCCTTGCACACAGCAGTCATTAAAGCTCTGAGGAAAGGAGGTGAACTCATTTCTGATTCATCTAGATTGGCCTGTAATACATCACACATCAATGACAAGATCATTCACATCCTTTGATAAAACAAGTATAAGGAGCTGGACGTAAATGTACCTCAACCCAGTCAAAGATTCGCTCATCACCAGCCATGTCCTCAAGTAGTAGTTTTTCAAGTTGCTTGTTCAGTTCCTCAGGCGAGAGTGTTCTCTTAGAGACAGCCTCGGTCAGGTTTGAGCCGTCAGAAAGTGTGAATTCTAGTTTCTGTTGGAAGGTCAAATCATAAATGTAATGGGACAGCGGATTAACCGGTGAATGTTTTGATGGTTAGCATATATTAGATATCTAAGAGAATGTAGATCGAGGCTCACATGTTCTGTGATGAAGCTGTGCACATCTTCCGTTTCAGGAAGAAAATCTGCCCAGCTCAACCCAGAGTCCCTCCATAATGATCCTACTTTCCTATGGCTCTGCAAACACACAATGCATTCATTTTTTTTCACTATTCTCACACTAAAAAATGTTTGATTCCAATGTTTCAGCTTACCATTTGTTTGCATAGAAGGTGCAATATTTCAGAAAATAATATCCCAGCTCTTCCCACAGGGAGTAATGGTTTGCTAAATTCACTGTAGACACAATATGAGCAAATAAAACATGTAAAGGCAATTACTAAAGCTGTTGAGTCGTATGAATCTAATAACACCTCACCTAAATAATTCTCTCATAGAGATTCCCCCCTCTCGAAGCACAGGGGTCACCAGCTCCGCAAGGTACAGCCATATATGGGGAATATCAATGGCCATATCATCTGCTAATTCAAGAGTTTCAGAGAACCTGGGGGAAGGAGTTGATTTGGCAAGATTATATTATTTTGAAGCATTATTAAAAAAAATTCATATACCCATTTAAGAAACAATCAGTATCAGTATTGTTAAAACTGTAACAAAAAGTATTCGTATCATTATTATACTGAAATAAAAAAGGTTGGTATCACCTATCCCTACTTTTTTCATGCTACCTTTGTAGATAATGGATAGCGAGGTTGCTTACTACATTTTGCAACAGTACACAAAAGCACACATAACATTGCTAATGCAGAGATTATAACTTTCTTCTGTATTTCTGCAAGCACTGCAATCTCACCCTTTAAAGAACTGAAGTTTGTGGAGGATTCCAGCCTGCAGGAGCTGGTAGAGCAGCTGACCCATATGGTCTCGCGTGATCTGACTCCTCTCCAGCGTGGACTCCACACCCACCCGCACAAACACATAGAGCATGGCAGGTTGCTCTAGTTCCTCCACACACTGCACTGCCTCCTGCAGCACAAGTATACTACGCTTAGAAATTCCTCTACTGCTATTGTGGACTAGGAGATACAGCTTTATGTAGTGCATAAAATAGCAATTTTGGCGATTTAAAAAAAATGGGTACAAACCTTGTAATCATTAATGTGCAAAAACTCATCAATAATGGACTTGGACCGCCTCTCCATGTCCTCTTCTGTTAATGTAGGCTTATCTGGAGAGGGTCCTGACAGTACTTCAAGTTTAACAGCTGCAATGAGAGACAGCCTTAAATCTTGGATTTTCATTTTATGTATTTCACCATAATGTAACCAGCAACATTACAATGTGTGTGAGGGTATCCATGCGGCTCACCAGACTCCCTGGATTGGCTACGCTCCAGTCTGCATTTGTCTGCAGTGCTGGCGTGCGGCTTGGGCGTGTCTGAGGCATTCGAGTCTCTGCGGGACACTTCCTGGACCGACTCCTCAGGAGCCTCCTTATTGCTACCCAATGAGATGGGCCCTGTCCGAGCGGGACCCGCACTCAATGGTCTGTCAATGCGTTCTCGACCTGAGCTTCCTCGACTGAGAAATTCACAAACACACAAATACAGACATTCCTGAATTTCCAAATGTAAAAGTGTTTCCTTCAATTCATTACAAATGAAAAATAATAATAAAATGTAAAATTATAAAAAAAAAAAATAACTTGTTTCAATGTATTATATAATTAGATAATCATATGAATATAGTTGTCATTCGAAAAATAACTTGTTTCAATGTATTATATAATTAGATAATCATATGAATATAGTTGTCATTCGAATATAAAATAAAAATGTAAAAAATACATTTATTATTTAATTAATTCTATAATCAAAATGTATTATATAATTAAATAACTATAAAGTAAAAGTATAATTATAATTAAATATAAATACTTATAATTTGTAATAATAACAGAACTACGTCTGAGATGTATATAAAATATTGCTAAACACCTCAGACAAAATGTAAGAATGAAAAGGTATGTTCCCTTTCTCTGTGACTATACTATACATATGTACAGTACCTGCTGAGAACTCTCCTGGCATCAAAATCTGGGGATGTAGAGGGTAAAGAGGAGGCCAGGGGCGCTGAGGGTTGCAGGGGTGAGTAACGGTTCAAACTAGCGCTGGGACGAGAGACATCTAAAAGAAAAAGGGTGCAGGACAGGGGGAAAAAAGGGAGGATATTTCGCATTAGTAAACAAAGTAAGCCAGAAAATCCTGCATAAACTATAAAACAGCCGAAGCTGACAGAGCCAGTAGCCCAGTCTGACTGCATCGGTCTTACTTCACCTGACTCACTGGCCTTGGCTCCAGCCCCTCCACTGCTGCCCTTCATCCAGTTCACCTGAGCTCTTGGTCCCAGCTGAATCTTCTCATCTATTGTTGGCTGAAGAAAAACACACAAAACTGGTTTTAGCAAGATCATATTACATTTTCTCATGCATTCATATAGATCTGTAGTTCTTAATCCTGGTCCTGGGGACCTGCAGCACTGTACACTTTGCATCCCTCCCTTATTTACCACATTTGAATCAAATCAGCAGAGCTTCATCAACTTGGTCTGTAAGAAAAGGTACAAAATAGGCAGAACTGCAGATCCCCAGATCAATTAAGAGTCAATGAGATACTAAGATGCGACCACACAAGCAAACAGAAAAACCATCAGGTGGGGCTGTTGAGTCAAACAGTTAATTGGCATATTAACAAACACTACAAAAAAATAAATCCTTAATATTTTGATTTGTTTCCTGTTAGAAATATTTTAATACCATTACGCCACACTAAATATTGTAATATTAATGCTTACAAGAGATTTGTCAATAGAGCTAGAAAATTCATCCAGATCTTTTTTGTTTTGGTCTGAATGTGTTTTGCGGTAGTGTTTTAATTGTGCTTATGCTGTGCTTCAGCTGTCAGACAGTTTGCATAGTAAAATCAAGCCTAGTTAGTTATACAGGGCCTCCAATTAAAACCAATTAGTAGAATAGTCCTTTAAAACATATGAAAATATTTTGTTTAGCACATTCAGATGCAGAAGAAGAAAAAAAAGATATATATATAAATAACTGGAAAATTGATCACTCATTTGTCATTCATTCTTTTTAATATAAAATGTAAAAATATATATATATATATTTTTTTTATTTTATTTTTTTTATGTGTATTTTTTTTTTGAGTGAAATTATTTAGAGAAGTAGATTACATGTAGCAAGGTGTAGTTTGCACAACCTCCATAAGTGTGATTCAGCTGATAAGATCAATTGTTTACATGAAAATGCAGCTTCCTTACTTCCAAACAGATCATGGGGGGAGTATGGAAAAAATGCAGAATAGCAGACATAGAATGTCTTTTTCTAAAACTCAGTTATGCTATCTATCTTAAGATGTGACTAGACAGAAAATGTGTTTTTAGTTTGACTTCTGGACTATACCTTTGAGATCTTGGGAATCTTAGCGGGGTCTATTGTTCGGCTGTTCTTAGTCATAGGCACAGTGCTCCAGGTCTCCTCTCTCTGCACCACTGCAACACGAAGAGAAAGTACAGCTACTTCATCAGACAGTGAAAAAAGTAAAGGAGGTCCACAGGACCGAGTAAGCTGTAAAGAGGATTAGCCTATAGCAGAAGTCTCTTTCTGACCTGGTCTCCTCTTGTTGTCTTTGGATAAAAGTTGCTGGTGGACCTTCCTCTGTTCCTCCTGCTCCTCCAACTTTGCCTCTTTATGGATCTGCTCAATGGTCTTGGGGCCCAGGTCAGCTCTCCGAGACACCCAATTGTGCTGAGATGAGGGAAGAACACAAAATATGACCTGAAAATACCAGCATGACTGCCAAATACGATACGACAACAGGGTTCAAAATATTATTAACAATACTGAATTATAAAAAAAAAATAGGTTTAAACCAATATTTCGCTATTTTGAGATTACAGTGTCTACTTGGCCGGTTAACAGAAGGATCATGTCCCCCACATCCCTACCTACAAATCAGTCAATGACTAAAAAATTCTGAAATTCAGTTAAAAAAATTAAAAAAAAAATCTTAATTCAGCATATTAGAATGAAGAATGAATGAAGAAGCTTTTATGAGAAGTAGTTAATTCATTCCCTTACGCAAATAGATCTTAATCACATATATTTTTTGAGATTCAGATCAAAACTTGTACTTTTGTAGTTGAAAACGTTCCCTTGATCACATCTTGAAAACATGAACATCAAACAAATAACACAAAACTCACCAACCGCAGGTCAATAACGTCCTGCAACATGAACCGAATGCGTGAAGACGTCTTTCTCTCCTTTACTATCTTCTCCATCTGGTTAAAGTACTGATCCATTCGTGGCTAAAAAGGAACAAGAAGAACCATCGGCAAGATTCACAAGCTTCAAAAAAGACCTGAAAACATTAACAGACCACCATATCCAATATATTTTTTTGCCTGACATGAACTGACATTTTTCTTTAATTAAAAAATTTAAAAAAATTTGACATGAGGCTGAGTAAATAATGACAGAATTCTATTTTTTGGATGAACTATCCATTCAAGTGCATTAGGCACCACTCTCACAGTCATGTTCTCAGCTGAATCCAAAGTGAATTTTGGAACCAGAGCACATTAAAATGACTCATTCGGGATTTGTTTCCAAACAGCACATGGCAGCAGCAGAGAGGACATAAACCAGGCTTTCTGGATGCAAGAGGCCAAAGAATACTAGTTTATGCAGAGCTCCACCACTGCAGTGCAAATAGTGGCCAACACTTTTATTTCTTTGCATATTTGCATTGAAATGAGCAACAGTCATTGTGCATTTATATGGACTGCAGCAGCAATTAACAGAATTAGGAGGACATTATTCTTAAAGCCCATTATAGAGGACATCCTTCCGATTAGGACAAACCACTGACCTTAGCTTTCTCAAAGTCCAGGTCCTTGCCAATAGTTGTGAGCAGCCTGCACAGGCACTCCAGTGACTCCTCATCATGGTTTTTCAGCAACTTCACCACGCAGTCGTGCATGATGGCCTCTGTCAGCATCCGCAGCTTGAAGAGCTCGCCGATAAACTTTATATTGCCGATGGAGCGTCTGCGGGCCTTATCTTTCGCCTCTTCCAGTTCCTCCTGCAGCCTCTCCCGCTCGCTAGCCTGAGAGTAAGAGCGAAAGAGAAGAAGACGTGTCAGAAATGATCACTTTGTGCCTGCTGCAGTAAAATCGGCATCCAGACTACAACTGGAGATTATTCAGAAGCCTTTATAGTAATTTTCAACATTAAATGAGCTTTCAGTCTTTATTTTATTAATTGCAAAAAATTTAATACTGCAATTTGGAATTTGTTTCATATTTATTTGTGATTTAACTGAAGAGATAGATGTGTTGAGATGTACAGTATATCAGAGTGGAAGATTATCGAAAAAGCAAAAAATTTAAGGGGAGGACTTGGTTCAATTCATCAGTTGCTAATTGGATAAAAGGAGATCTACTATAAATGCAAGCTAGCAGTGAACTGTCAGAAAAGAGTAGGGTTTAAGCAGACTAAATGATTGGAGAAATCCAGCATATGTCACCAGAGAGAAGCGGTGATGCACTGAAACACTAAAACCAAAATTAAAGTTTCATTATCTTAAACTGAATCCGGAAACAAGGTTTCAGTAATAAAATTTGGTTTACTGAACTTGGTACACAGTTTATAGTGTCGTGTCATCAGGTGATTAATTAAATAGTAGTAAGTTTCTCTCAAAATCTAAATTTTTTACATATTGCTACTCAAGCATTATTTTTAATGAAGTGTGTCCACAACGTTTACCTGTTATAGCATTTCCATGTTGTATGCATGAAATAAAAGTCAAAGCGTGTCATGCATCATGTTTCGGTCAAATATTACGGCACTCAAATCTATTTTGGCCGAAAAATTATTTTTTGAGAATTTTAAAATTACAAGGTCAAAAAAAATCAAACATGTATGGAAGAATCATTCACAGTATGATAAAATAACACGCATTTAGAAAATAGGTCAGGTGAATTATTGTGTCATGCCACCTAGATTTTCAGATAATCACAGCATCACACAAAACTATCGGATGATTCTAAAAGACTAAAACAGCACTCATATTGACTGCTTTTATGGTAAAAATCATACGAGAGTAACACGATGGTTGATGACAGTAATTGTGTAACTGTTCTTAAGCACATAATTATAAAAAATAATGTATTCAATAAGTTTAAATGATCATTTTATATTTAATGGATGATTCATTTTTGCATCTGTACTTATGTACAATAAATATTAGCAATACTTTTTTTTTTTTGATTTACTGTATCATCAGTAAAAAAGAAAATGCATTTTTATATTTAATGGATATTTTTTGTATGATATTTAAATAAGAAAATGTAATCAACCTTCTCATAGTATATGTTATTCTAAGCAATTACTTCTAGGCAATCTGAATGGCCTGTGATCCATTTAAGTAGTTTTTTTCATATTTTTTGTTATTATGAGCTTACCGAGGTAGCTGCCTCCAGCTCCCTGTGTTTCTTCTCGAAGACATCGTCATCCACCTTGTCCTTCTCAAACTCCTTCTGACAGCGATTTAGAAGCAGCTTCCGGAAATTCACAGTGCTGCTGGGTTTATCCGTCATGGGCACTTTTAACTACAAACACAGCACGTGACTGATTTAGACTTGCACTCACCATGCTGTATTCCAAGCTAAACACACTTAGTTTCCAATCTCCATTTGTGCCAAAAATCACAAATAAACATTTCCTTAATAAATCAGTGATCTACTAAACTTGTATATCATTGGTCATTTTGAACAGACCTCAGTTTTAATGAAAGGTCTGACTCACCATGGCCAGACAGCTGCACATATTGCCATAGGCCACAGAGAAGCTGGGTTCATCAATGGCTTTCTCAAAAACCAGGTCTATGACACCCTTGAGCCGCTCCTCAGTGTCGATGGTGAGGTCAGTCACCTGCTTCATCAGCTGGTTGAACATCTGCGGCGTTAATTTGTTGAGAATACTACGCACTTTTCGGAAAAGCTCCTGTAAGAAATATTAATGAACATTTTACTGAATGTCCTCCAAGGCAACAATAAATCCCAAGCACCATTTCCTCTCCATGTTAGAGAAAGTAATGATGTGATAAATTATTTGATCATAGCTGAACATCTGGATACCACAGCATGCTTTCTTTGTATAGCAAAATAAGGACCTGAGTTGTCAGGGTCTCTGGATCTTCAATGACATTTTCCCGCTTCATGCCAGGTTTCCAGGCATTCTCTGTTGTCCTCAGCTGCACCTCATCGTTCACCGACACGTTTGTGATGATCTTGCGTCCAGGTGGTCGACGCAGGCTAACATTCAGCAGCTGATGGAACAGAAATAATCATGTAGTACAGGCAAGAATAACAGGTGTTTCTAAGAGCTTATCTAAAGTCTTATCAATTTAAATGGCTTTTATTCATAAGTGATGTATTAGAATTTATTTACATTTAAGACAGAGAGCATTATAAATGACTTATTGTAGTTATAGTATTTTTTTTATATTATTTAATTTTTTAATAAATAATGATTTTTGTATGTGTACTTACGCACAATATTGGATATAGATTCAAGTACAATAACTATATGTACATTTTTGTAAGAGTGTGCTCCAGGGAATGTAAATTGAAAATGCTTTAATTCATGGGTGAAGTAATACATTTAAATTAAATTATGTATTTTTTTTGTATGAGTGTGAGAATAAGTTGGGACGAACCGGTGCACCCCTGCCTCCTGGAATCTGTCTGCCAAAATCTGCAAATGCTGGCGTGAAGTCTGGGCCTCTGGAAATCACACGTGGGTCTACCGACCGCATGGGCAGCTTATTTTGGTTAATCTGTTCAGTGAGGCAGAAACACATTAGGCTTCACTTAAAGAACAACTTAACGCTCTGTACAAGAGCAGTAATGAGTTTTACAAGGATTTAACAGAAGGCCATAATCAGGTTACAATAACCCTTTATTCCCATAGTAGTCCATTTAATGATCCGGTGCAAATTAATTCTGGTACAAGAGAAATTTCTATGGGAATTTTCAATTATTATTTTAATAGACGTTACTTTGAAAAGCATGATATGTATGTTCAAACAAAGGCTGTCAATTTAATGTGTTTATACAGTATAGTATAAGTAGAAAGGCTGTTTAATGAACTGTCTGTGTAATATTGGCTAACCTTATCTAGAACAACATCAGAAATGGGAGGAAGCCCCTCTGGTTTCTGCACACATGCAGGCATGAACTGGAAGCCCAACAGGAAGTCTCTGTCGTACTGCTTCTTTCCATTCTTCTCTACAGGCTCTGCTGAAGAGCAGAAAGACATTCAGTGGTAAAAACCTGGCAGATACACATGTGGGAAACTAGAGAACGCTGTAGAGAGATGGCCTTACGTGGCACTGCTTTGATCAGCGGCTCTTTGACTGCAGGCGGGTGGATGCTGTCATTGCTTTCAGTTTCAGAGGTGTGTTCAGCACCATTTCTCAGAGGCTCTACTTCCTGTTCTCCGTTCTCCTCAAGCACAGCTCCTGCTGATGGGACCCTCTCCACCTCCACAGGAGGCGGACTGGGGCTCTCTGCAGCAGGTTCCATAGAGGGCTGATCCATGTCCTCCTACCATACACACACACACACACGGTTCCATAGAGGGCTGATGAATGACTTTAAGCCTATCTTAAACTAATCTGAATATAAGCAGCTGGATTTGGCAAATCACATTCAAATTCTTGGAAAACTTCAAAGCTGCACATATGCCTGGCATTTAGAGACAAAACAGAAACAAAAGTTGGTCATGATTATGAATTTTTGCAAGTTTGAAATAATAATATAGTAATATAAACGCTGTTATATTAAATATTATAACATAACAATTTTATATTATAAAGTAATAATTGGGTTTTTGAAATTTTCAATCACAATTAATCACATCCAAAATAAAAGTTTTGTTTACATAATATATGTATGTGTACAGGGTATATTTATTATGTATATATAAATACACACACATAAATTATATATTTAGAAAATATTTACATGTATATATATATTATATTCTTATATTTTATATTATATATAAATATATTTAATATATAAACATAACATATTCTTCTTAAATATATACATGCATGTGTGTGTATTTATATATACATAATAAATATACACAGTATACACACATATATTATGTAAACAAAACTTTTATTTTGGATGTGATTAATCGTGATTAATCATTTGACAGCCCTTGTTATATTTTATTAAATATCAATTTTATATTATAAAGTAATAATATAAAATACAAATATATTATCCATTTATAAATATAAAATAATTAAAACAATAGAAATACTTAAAAGATTGTAAATTCAATGAAAAATACCTGTTTGTTGTGATTAATTATAATTAATTAATTTATAATAGATAAATATAATAAAAGCTGTATTAATATGATGGACCCAAAAAGCACATATGCGAAATAATTTTACCTCTTTGTCTGGACACTGATCTTGCCCTACAGGCATGTCCTCTTTTGGATTCTTCCAGGTCTTTGGTGCACTAGATGTAGCTGCACAAAGAAAAGAAGTGTGTTATTTGAACGACCCCCACATCATGGCAATCCATCTTAGGTGTATACTTCGACTGCTCACCTTGACTTGAACTTTTTGTGGACTGCAAGAAGGGCTCGACTCTCTCGTCCGGCAAGGGCTCCGTCTCCTTCCCTGTTTCTTTGAGCTCTGCTCCTGTAGAGGGTCTCTTGGCTGATCCTCCAGAAACCTGACTTGGGTGTGTGAAGCCTGGAGGAGGAGCAGGTGTGGTGGAGATAGCAGCAGTAGCGGAGGTGGATTGGGTGACAGGACATCCAGTGCTGTCCTCAGCAGGAGGCGAGGGAGTATCCGCCGTTCCCGCCGCAGACTCGGCCTCCAGTGCCGGTGTGATGGGCCTGGGCTCCGAGCTGGGGCACAGGGGCACGCTGGAAGTAGGCAGCAATGGAGAGACTTCCCTGGGTTGGGATTCCAAGTCTTCACTCAAGGGAGCAGCATCGGTGTCCGTCAGCCCATTGATGACCTTTTCAGGCTGGGCAAGGGACGTAGACAGGCTCTGAGGTGAGGGCTGCTCTGAGGAGGATTTCTCCGGCTCAGAGCTTTCAGGTTCTGGTGTGATAGCTTTAGTGGGGCCGGGCTCAGCTGATGGGCTCGGAGCATCAGCTGACTCCACTGTTGAGGCAGGTATGGAAGGAGTTGGGGCTATTGCTACACTTGAGGCCGATTCTGGGCCGGAGGGGGGAAGCTCAGTTTTCTGTGGGGGAGAGGGCGCTTGGACTGGGCTGCTAGGATCTCTTCTTTCCAATGGAGTCTCTGGCGGCCGCAATCCTGGAGATGCAAACCTTTGCGAGGCAAACTCTAGTTTTGGCTTGTCATCTATAGCCATAAAGTAAACAAGGAAATGCAGAGTAGGGTAAATAAAACAAAAACAAACAAACAAAATATATTGTGTTATATATATAGAAATTATATTTTGAGAATACAGAAATTTTTCTCCCAGTTTGGTTTTGGCGACAAAAATCATATAAAAAATAATATCAAAGTGATATATTAAACATTTACAATGTGCCTGCAGTGTTTTTGTTGGCAATATAAAAGAAAGCAACAGTTATAAAGTGATGTTAGGCTTTTCTATGTGATTGATAAATCATTAAAAACTAAACAGTAGAATATACACTAAATATAAAAAATGAATTCATTAATAATATAAACAATATATTTGCACTGATTTTGTTGGCAATATGAAGTAAGCAACATCATGAAAGTGCTGCTCTTGTTAAAAAAGTAAAACCAATTTAAATAGTAGAATATAAACAAAACCCACATAAATATATTAATAAATAAATAACATACAATGTATCTGCAGTGATTTTGTTGGCAATATAAAGTTAAGAAAAAATTGCAGAAAGTGTTGATCTTAAACTTTTAATGTATTAGTTAATTAAATACTAAACTATAAATAAATGAATTAATAATTAAATAACAGTGTACTTGTATTCATCTCAGTAATTAAATAATAAAATATAATAAAATGAAACAAACAAATCATATTTAATATTATTTATTTAAAATATAAATAAATACATACATGCTTCAATGAATAAATTCATGCATGAATAAATAACTTAATATATAAAGTATCTGCAGTGATTTTGTTGGCTATATAAAATTATTAAATCATGAAAATTAATTTAGCTTTTTATTATCTACAAAATAAATAAATAAATAATTTTTTTTATTTGTGTAGTATACTGTGTGCTTTTAATGTGACCTTTTACATAACCTCAGAAACATTAAAAGGCTGAAGAAGTGATCAGTGGTTCTCAACTAGTTTTGCTTCAGAACCCAGATTTGACATTGGACATGAAATGCAAATACTATACTTTCATGGTTTTAAAAACAAGAAGAAGGAGGTGGTGGCAACTGCTGCGAAGCCTGACCTGCTTTCAAGTCGATGGGTGTAGAAAGGAGCTGCGTGCTGTCCACGTGCCCGTGATTCGCTACCTGGCAGTTCAGCTGCTGGGATTTGAAGAACAAAAAGTGTAGATAATGAGGGTATGGACATAAAAACTAGCAACAGAGAGACACAAGGCACAAGCGCATATGCAGCACACAGACAGAGCGGGAAAAACAGAAAAACAGAGAATGGAGAAGAGAGAGAGGGGCAGAAATGAAGAAACATGGGGAGGAAAAGGGGAAAGAAAGCAGAGGAGAGACAAACACTGTTAACGTTCAGGGAGAGAAGACAGAGGAAGTGTCAAAACATAGTGAGTGCTCCATCTACAGGGACAGTGCCTTAGATTAGGGGTTTTTAAACCATTTTATGCCAAGATCTTCAAAAAATTATCCCTGTCCTAAATTATAAGAACTATATCTTTTCTTGTACAGAGACTAATTTATTGTGCATGTGAAAAGTTCATATCAAAATTAAATGTTAATAAATTAAATTTAAAAATTTACAATTATACATATACATACACAAACACACACACACACAGGTCGACATTAACGATTTTGTGAAGGGGCAAGTGAAAGAGAATTTGACTCAAGGCAGTAACCATGTCTTTAACATTGGGGGGAACCGACTAATTTATATATATATATATATATCCTATATTTTGTGACTAAAAACTACTGCGTGTGACTATGCAAAAAATGTTTAGGAGCACCAGTGCGACTGACCCGATCAGCATATTTGTGTTTGTAATCAGGGGAGAGTCTATGGTTTCTACTTAAAACGTGTTTTTGCACGTGTAGGCTATTGATTATAATGGAACTTTGTGAGATCGCGATGAACTATGGGGAGTGGCTGCTTTTATTAAATATTAAGGGAGTTTGAAATGTGATATTGATTTAAAACAACAATTCACTAAACGAAATATTAAGTGACTTGCATTGTCTGACTATAACACTATTGCTTGATTTTGTCAACAAAAATAGTTTGAAACAAAGTCACAGCTGAGAAGCTGCACATCTCTAAAAGCAAACACAGCGGTGTTTTGTTTATGAAAGAACATGCGTTTTTAAACTAGTGATTAGCCATTCATAATTGCTTCATTCCTGTACGAATCAGCCATTCGAACTAATCAGTTGATATAATCATTCAATGATAAATTTAGTGACCTGCCGCCACTACTAGCAGTTTTAGTTTCATTTTTAAAGTATAATTTCAGTCATTTCAATCACTGAATATTTCCATAGCCTATTAAAATTGTTATATTTAAAACATTAATCTCAACATAAATTTATGAATTGAATTGCACTCATGCCACTTCTGAGCCTCATTACACACCTAGAATTCACTTCTTGTCTTCTTCTGTGCCACCTAGTAGCCTACAAATTATCATTAATAATGTTTAAATATGATTGCTAACTTATACTTACTTGTTATTCTATTGGTTTAAATGGACTTTAAAAAGCTTATACACATTTGAATTTGACATAATAGCTGACATAGCCTAGGGTACTTGTAATAAAATTAGAAAAATGCCCTTACTGTAAATCACTTTAAGGAGTCAGATGTCACCTCGTAATGATAAGGCTCCTTAATTTTTTGACTGTGCTCCTAAGTATTTTTAGATCTACGAGTGCTCCTAAAAAAAAAAGTAAGCTCAGAGCCCTAAGAAGCCAGCACAAATGTTGTCAACACTATCCCTCGCCTTTTAATAATAAAAAAGTTTCAAGACATTACTCAACAGCTACGAGGTGTTTCATGAAATAACTGAGACGAACAGAAAATTCACATACACAATTTTTATCCTCTCGCTCTCAAAATGGCCATATTTAAGGGAATAAATCATGTAGTTTGTTTCATTAGGGCATCATATAGTGATCATTAAACATTTGTATGGAAAAACAGTTGACTAATATTAAATGATTTGCAGCTTCCATCTCACCTCACTCTCTTTCACCGTTAAACTGACACTTCGCTCTGGAATTCGCACTCTGCTTTTTTGTTTGGTATTCCCCGCCTACTTTGATTAGATTGGCCACCTCAATTATTGTGACATTCCATCTCACCTTGCTCTCTTTCAGCAGGCTGACAATGTAACTTTTAAACCTTTTTGTCATCATTAAAAACAGATTGCTCTGTAGTGCAGTGGATCAATGCGAGAGTTTCAAATATTTGGGAGGACAGATTGGCCATTTTTAATTATTGGGGGGGACTTGTCCCCCTCAATGTCTATGGTGGTTATGGCCCTGACTTGACTTGCCCGTCCGGACAAGTAACCTGATTAAAACATCAATAACAAACAATAACTAGGACAGCACTGAAACTTTGGTAAGAACAATTCTGATTTTATTACTTTTAGTGTAAGCGGTGACTGATGATGAATAATGTATTGACAGTATCAAGGTTGCGTCAGTTGAGGCTCGTGCACCTGTCTGTCTGACTCACGGAAAAATCCAAACTAATAGGCGCAACAACACAAACAAAGAAACAAGCATGAACAAACATACTGCGGTAGAAAAAAGATACTTATTCTATATAACATATGATACAGGTAAGCAACATCACACGACCAAGCACCAGCACGATTGCAAGTGTGACATTATTGATATTATTACAACAGTAGTAAAATAAACAAGTAGTTAATGTTAACTGACTTACATTTTAAACACATTATTGACTGTAGCAAAGCTACAACAGAACAGTCGCGCATCTCCGAGCAACACACAGAGGTGTTTCATCACTAAATGATTCAGCATTTTGAGTGAATCGGGTGAGTCAATGATTCAGTGAGCCATTCATAAAGACAGTCACTTGCTTTATTTATTGAATGAATTAGCCGTTTAAATGAACTGATTGAATCAGTGACTCACTCATTAAGACAGTGACTTGCTGCCACCTACTGGTGGTTTGGTTTCATATTTAAAAGTATTATTTCATTTTTCCAACATTTCGTATTTTTATGTTAAAAAAGTGAAACATTTATTCTTATAACATTATTCATGCATTTGCAATTTTACTGTGTAAATGCATTTAAAAGTCTGAGTAAATGCATCTAAATGCCACTTTCGATACAGCTTCAGTTTCCTCCGCAGTGGAAAGATGGAGTTTGTTGATTCTGATTTCATTTGAATGGTAACAACCAAGTGTCGTAGAAATCAATTTAAGGCAAATATCTCAAAAATGCTAATTTAAATAAGACCTCATAAAGCAGGGATGAGACTATTGCTTCAGAATAGATTATATTTACGCCAAACAAAAACTTTTTTTTCACTTTTTTACTCGGACAAGTGAATGAACGATTTACTTGTCGGAAGGACAAGCACGTCAAGGCTTAATGTCAAGCCCTGATGTATGTATGTATGTATGTATGTATGTATGTGTGTATATATATATATGTATATATATATATATACTTTAGGTGAGTGTTTAATACACACACACACACACACACACACACACACACACACATACATAGATTTGACTAAAATTAAAAGAAATGACTGGGTTTTATCTGTAAACTACTTACTTAACATAAATATTAACTTAATGTATAAAACATATCCTTCATATACACGGTTGGAATTATTTAATTCATATTTGTGTAGCACTTTGCATAATAAATATTGTTACAAATCAAGTAATGAGCAAGCTAAAGTTAATAATAATAAGAAAAAAATCCCTAAGAAGATACAACACAAGATAAAGTTAATAATAATAAGAAAAAAATCCCTAAGAAGATACAACACAAATTATATATATAAGTTGGTAAGATTTTTTAAAATGTTGAAAAAAAAATCTGTTATGCTCACCAAGGCTGCATTTATTTGATCAAATATACAGTAAAACAGTTTCACATGATCACTCAGAAATCATTTCAATATGCTGATTTGGTGGTCATTATTCACTTTTATCTATGTTGAAAACAGCTGTGCTGCTAAATATTTTTGTGGAAACCATGACTTTTTTTTCCAGGATTCTTTGATGCATAAAGTTTTTTTATGTAATAATGTAAATGTCTTTATTAAGACTTTTGATCAATTTTAATGTGTCCTTGCTGAATCAAAGTATTACTTTCTTTAAAAAATAAAGATAAAAATATAGTAAAAATCTATATTCTAAAAGATCTAAAAGATTTTATTTTTTACAATACTATGTGATTTTTTTTATAATTGTTTATTTATATTTGTTAAAACATTTTTATATCACTTTTGACAAGGACACCTTGTGGCCCATAGACCCCAGTTTGAAAACCCCTTTTTAGATTAGGCACAGTGAGGACTAGAGATATTCTAGAGTGTGTAGATGAGGAGTCACTGTAAAGGGAACACACAGGGATCAGGATGACACAAACAATCATGAGGCAGAGCTACAACACGCGTGACAAAGTTCTGCATTAAAAATGCATAGCATAAAATTGGTGGCCCTCTGGGTAAAAGATCAAACTCTTAAGTAAAGGTGCTGACCCACGGACATAAGCTGTGGCTTTAGATAAGAAGATAAATATGCAGTTGCTAGGGTGTTCTGAGTGATCGCTTACTGGCTCAAGTCAAAAGAACTCATTCCCAAGGTGCAGAAATTAGAATGGGAGTGATATCCAGCTAAATCTGTATGTGAGCATATGGGTTTTTGTGTTTGATTTGGTCTCTGTGATTGGCTGTCTTACTTGTGGAGGTGTAGGAGTAGAGGAGGGCCGTCCCACCGGTGGGGTTGGGTTCCGACTTCCGCCCACCCCTGATAATATCTCTTCTGTCACATCCTTGCCACCCTGGTTGGGGTCTCGGATACGGATTTAAACAATACAACAATACTTAAACAATCTTAGACAATAAAGAGTCTGAGAATTAAATGATAAAACATCAGAAGCATCATCTACTTCCTCTTCAGCATTTCTCAAGCCTTGATAATTACATACAAATTTTATTTTTCAATGTTTTATCATTTGAAGCATTATTTTTTTTATATAAGTATTTTTTCTGGTATTAAGATACTCAGTGTATGCAATGATGACACTCACTGTTTTCTTTTCCCTCTTAGCAGGTGGAGGTTGTTGTGGTGTAGGCACTATGATGGGTGGAGATGGTGTGTAGATGGACTGCCCAGGATAGTAGGAAGTTCCTGCTGCTCACAAACCGCACAAGACAACAAGTTCCTTAGACTCATTCACACCAAAAGAAATTATTTTGTTGATTATTTCTGATTAATTGATTTATCCGATAAGAAAGCCTAATTTTATTTTCTGTACAAGCTGAAAAACATAATTTCAATGTTCTGCCTAATGTTCAATAAAATTAAAGGCTATGAATACAAATATAAATGCATGAATAGGCTATGCCATGCAGTTTGTGCACAATTGTTTTGTAAATATAATAACCCTTTTTATTTAATTATATAACTTCCCATTAAAAATGTATAAAACCAAAAAATGTTTGCAATTCGATAATGAAATCTGTTGCCTACTATCATCAATTTTTCTTTTACATTTTATTTTAAAACTGTATTTTATATAGTTGGTGCAGAAAAGGGAAATAGCAAAAAAAACAAAACAATATATATATATATATATATATATATATATATATATATATATAGTTTTTTTTTTTTGCTATTTCCCTTTTCTGCACTTTTAGTGCAATTAAATTCATTCCCTTTTCTCTTATATATATAATTTTTTATTTGTATGTCTTTTTTTACAAATTTGTCAGCTACCAAAATTGTGAAACCATTTCACAACTGAAAAAAAATAAATAAATAAACCAACACAGCAGGATGATTAATCTTAAAATATTGTTTTTCATTCTAAAAATTTAGACTTACTGCACTACATTAAAACAGTGAAACAAGGTAAGTCAGCAGACAACATGAGAAAGTCAACTGCAATCCACAGGGGGCCGACCAGTCAGGAAGGCGGTTGCTAAACTCACCATAAGGTGCTGGGAAGTCCCCTGGACTGGGTCCAGCATAGAAGGTACTGGGTCCAGTGGGCTGGACTGGGAACTGTTGAGGAGGCCCCACATACTGAGGAGCACTGTGACGGTACTGTAGAGTCACACATGACAAACAAATGAGTGACAATTCAACACATATATATAATTGCAAATAACACATCAACTGGACAAAACTCTAGTAAACAACACAACAAAGTCTAGTACATTAAAACATCCTGATGTAAACACATGGTCCAGATATAGTAAGTGTAATGTGATTCCTGTCTGCAGTCTTGTGCTGTCTGACCTGAGGGATGTAGTACTGCGCTGTCTGTGGGGAATGGAAGGGCATGGGGGCCATGGTCATCATGATGGGCTGATTGGGGGGGTAGACGGCTGCTGTGGGGGTCTGAGATGTGGGCCGAATAGAAGGGTTGTTGCTTGGAATGGTGGACCGCCCCGCTTGCATCTGCGTCCTCTGGAAAAACTGTGAGGAGAGAGATAGAACAGTTATGTGGTTTACCTTTGGGAAGGCTGGCAAACTGGTAAGTGCAACATTTCAGCCATGTTGTGTATCTAAGAAGGCATCTGAAGACGTCCACTGAAGAAGTAAACATATTTGTACAACTCTTTATGTAAAAGCATGCAAGAAACAAACACAGAACACATCATCCTAAGTAACATGCACTTAAAACAAAACCGAGGTACTAAGACTTCTGTTACAATGGTTTCACAACAGATCACATCAGGGTGTTTGAGCTTTTTCTTTTCAAGTCCGAACACCACCAGTAAAATAAATCAGCTTCTTTGCTATACTATAAAGAGAAATTTATTTTTATAAATCCCTCAAATATACCTGTTGACACAAGCATCTCACTCTTGCGACTGTGTACCGATTCCCAGACAACAACAGTGAATTATTGTTTTTCATCCATACAACTGGCTTCCCACTGAATCAGTGTATTAACTGTTGAGGAAATATGTGAGTCATAAGAGCCATGTACACACTGCGGTTAAATACGGGTGTCACTCCTATTCTGGGTGCTTAATTATGTTTTGTACACAAAGGTCACACTGTAACATTTTAGAAGGGACAGCCACATTTAAACAATTGTCATTGTGTGTGTATATGGAAAACAGAAGTCATTCCAGAAAATGCTTGTTCGTTCCATATTGTAATTTTAAGTTTAGCTATTTTTGATTAAAAAAAAAACATTACTATTTAAAAGTTTGGGGTCAATAAGAAAGAAAAAAAATGCATTCATTGATCAAAAGTGACAATAAAGATTTCTATTTCAAATAAATGCTGTTCTTTTGAACTTTATGTTTGACAAAGAATCATTAAAAAAGTATTTATTAAGAAGCAACAACATGAAAAGTTTTATGAGCACCAAATCAGGATATAAGAATGATTTCTGAAGGATCATGTGACACTGAAGACTGGAGAAATGATGCTGAAAATTTAGCTTTACCATCACAGAAACATTAGAAACATCACACATTATAAAATATATTCAAATAGAAAACCACTGTAATTGTTTCAAAATATTTTTACTGTATAAAAACAGTCTTGGTGAGAATAAGAGAAATCTTTCGAAAAAATCTTACCTACCCCAAATGTTTGAACACATTAACACCCTTTTTAAAAACAGACCATAAAAAATTTACAGCCGTGTGCTAAATTGTTGCTATATGTTTATCATGTCATATATTTAGACATATAATAATTTTTATTAGATTATACTATATTAGACCAAATATAGAGCACATGGAGACTGACTGATCCAACAGAAACCCTTAATTAAAAAAATACCAAACATTTACAATGTCTGAACCAGCATACCCTAAAGTACAGTGAATTGCAGTGACGAGAAAAGGATTTTAATTATTAAGCAGTTGGGAGAAGCCTGTCATAGGCAAACAGTCTTGAACTCTCTAATGCTGACAGTAGACCAAAACACGCAGTAATTGGAGAATGTGGGTGTGGCCAATAGAGCAGAGTTCCCTTAAGGACAGTCAGCATGCAGCTCTTTGAACACAGACAGTAGCTGTACTATCTGCAGATGCATCATTACTCTATCTGCCACAGATGATCGGGAGCCAGCAGCTCTACCTACAGAGGCAGCATTTCAAGGCATCATAGGCACACTTCCAATGAAAATGGGGGGGGGGGGCTTCACTGATCTATCTCAGTAAGTACCTGCAGCAGAAGTCTGAAGCACAATGCTTAACACAAAACATGTTATGAAAGTCTATGAAAGTTACAAAACAAGCTGTAATTTAAGAACTGATGTTCTTAGTGTGAATGTAATAATTTGCCTCTTTTTGACTGCTTTTGAACTGAATTTCCATCCCTGGCCTGAAACTACTTTTAACATAATAGTTCTGCAGTCCATCCATTTTACTCAGAAGAATGAGTTCCTGACAGTCTCAATGCCACATCGCATTATTAAGTTAACATTACAAGCTTAGAGATTATTTTAATATCACTCTGCTAAGCGGCTTATTTTTTATTTTTATTTTTTTACATAAATTGTAAGGACAAAGTGGAACAGATCTTCTTCTGACCGGTCTATCATAAACAGAGACAATGATGCTTTTTAATGAGAAGACTAAAATCTGTTTTAATCAAATGATGCTGTCAAGTTTTAGACAACAATCGGCATATTAATGCAATACTCTTTCATCACATCATTAAATTACTTCATAATTTATTCCTTTTATGTTAAAATATGGTTAATGAAACTTTGGTTCTTGGGTCATGAGTGACAGCTTGTAACAGCAGTTTATAATTCATAAATAATACCTAAACACACCACAGTGTCACATTCAGGATCGACAGAACCATGAGTCCAAAGTAAAACCACAGTAATGTTTCACATGTGCTGGGCTACAAAAATATTAAGAAGTGCAAATATTTTGAACATTGACAATAAGACATGTTTCTTGAGTCAGCATATTATGATTTCTGAAAGATCTTTAGACACTGAAGATTATCTTTTACATTTTGAAATATATATTATATATTTTGTTTTTTTGTTTTTATGTTGTTTAATACTTTTACTGTATTTTTGTATTTTAGATCAAATAAATGCAGCATTGGTGAGCATAAGAGACTTCCTTAAAAAACATTTTAAAAGTCTTACCTTTTCCCCAGCTTTTGAACGATAGTGTTATATATTTTGTTACCTTTTCCCCAGCTTTTGAACGATAGTGTTATATATTTTGAGATTATAATTGCTTGTTAATATTATAATTATTTTATTATTTTTTTGACATTTTTTCTGTTGTTGGTAAATGTTTGTTTTCTTGTTGTTGTATGGAATGTTTTATATTTATCTTATTCTTTTTTTATAATAATTATGTCTTCTAGTGTAAATTTTATTTCTTCTTTTTGTATAGTATTTATGTGCTGTAGTGAATGAATGATTACAGAATGAAGCATGAAAAATCATCCTATAACAGTCACACAGAGTCTCAATGTCTGCATTTTAGCAGTAATGTTTCCTAGAGTATTTCAACATTGCAGAGCAGTGAATCCACCCGTCGACATTAGCAGTATCAATGTAGAGCTGAAACAACTAATCGATTTAATCGATAAAATCGATTATTAAAATAGTTGTCAACTAATTTAGTAATCGATTCGTTTGCTAAATAAGCGGCTCATTTTTATTGCCGTAAAGTGTAGGCAGTAATGAGCCCCTAGGTTTTACGCTCCAGCTCATTTTAAAATTTTTTAAATCTTGCGGTGACCATACTCAACATACTTTACTTATTTGAATAGCTGGCCTCGTTTTATGTCACGTGCTTCCCGCACAGCGTCTCTCTGTCTGCAGCATTCAGCGTGATTTTGAGGCAGGCGGCAGTGAAAGTAAGCTCGAGTAAGAAAAAAAAAAAAAAAGCGGAAGTATTCATCCAAAATAACTGTTAAGCCCTGAACATTTGGGACATGTTGACCTTTTTGCACTGCAATGTTTTTCATCTCAAATAATGAGTGAATAGTGTTCTGCTGCCTCATTTCCCACAGGTAGTCGAATTCCTGTCAGTTCAGGCATAAGCTAAATTTATCGCTTTATTTACATTTTTGAATTTTGCACTGTTATAAGGACCACTACATATTTAAATCCGATGGAAAATCACAGTGTGCAAAGACTTTTATTTGTGCAGATTCTGCAGTACAATGTTTTTGCAAATGTTTAGTATTTAAAGCTGATAACATTGCTTTTTAACAATTAACATTTAAAGCTTTGTCGCAGTTCATAATTCAGTTATGCAGCATAATTATGACTGACTGACCCAGGTTAATGTTTAAATGATTTGAAAAATGCACTTTTTTCTAAGCATTCACTTTTTCACACAGCAGGTTTTTTGTGTGTCCAATTTTTTTTCTGGACAACCTTCTGATGGATTTTACTTTACATTTTACTTTAAAATGTGAGTTCCATTCAGGTTTCATGCCATTGGCACTTTATTGGAAGGATGTTTACAATGCTATAACAGCTGTTTCCCAGGGAAGGTGTGTGTTTACAGGAAAAAAAAAATAATAAATGCAATTTACTGCATGTTTTAAATAATTCTGAAATATTCCTTAATAAGCTTTGTTCGGGATGTTAAACTACTTTAGGAGCCCTAAGGATTGCCATGGTCATTATTTGAAATCTCCTTGTGAAATTTGCTAGAGTATGTATAGTCAGTGTTTTGATTGCAGAAGAGTTCGACAAAGGATAAAGAACACATAATAAAACACAACTCCAGGTATGTTTTTGATGAGGATATGACAATGCCAAATGGTTAAAATCTCTAAAAAGTCAGAGTTGAATGATAAACCCTTTGTTAATAATTTACTTGGGGAAAAATGGGCAAAACTAAAATATAAGTTACATAAACCGATTCATCGATTAATCGTAAAAATAATCGACCGATTAATCGCAAAATAATCGTTAGTTGCAGCCCTTTCCAACAGGAAGCAATCAATGCATATAGAAAGAATGCAAAGAATCCAGTCAACATGCAAACCGAACAAAATACAAATACAGCAAGCACTTTAAAACCAATCAGACCAACATGAACATAATACAGAGGAGAGGTAAACTGAAATGGAGGATTCTGCTGTCTTTAGGGTGGGTGGCTACAGTGCTGTTGAGTGGGCAGGGAAGCGAGAAGATGACGTTGAAAGAGAAACAGAGGACTTCATGCCATGCATTTTCCTCAAAACTGCAAATTACCTGAATGGTTCTGAATCCTCCCTTGAATATTGAAGCGGGAAAGAGAGAGAAGCTAATGGGATAATGCACTAACTGGTATGGAGGGATAGAGAGAGACTAACACACATACTTAAGGAGAGATCTGCAGTACAGAGCATGCAAAGAGCCCTTCCTTCAGGGAAAGCCATTTACAAAACAAGAGGGCACTATGCTCTCCTTTTTAGGTAGCCAAATGACATCATCTTTATGTGGCGGCACTCAAGAAATGGGATCTGAAATACACTAACTCTCACAGATGCTCACAATTAACTGATAAAATTAGATGGAAGATAAATAGTCTCAAACAGAATTGAGTTCCTTTGACAATATACTCCAAAATTTCTCTCTAGGTGATTCATGGAAGAAAGCAAGCCATATAGGATTGAAATGACATGAATATTCATTTTTGGATTTTGGATCTCTTTAGAACCACAGCGGGTACTTCAAATAAATCATTTAGGTCATAGTGGGTTATACAAAAAAAAAAAGAGAGTTGGGATTCATCGTATTACACAGTGAATGTTCATTTGACACAGTGAAAAATAACCTTTTGACTTTAACTTAATGTTTACATGGCCTTTAGGGTCAGATTTCAATGAAAAGGCCATTACTGTGGAGTCAGGACGCAGAATTATACATCCAATAATTCCCAGTGAGCTTCAAAGTTCAATCAAATTATACAAACGATTCTAAAATGCATATGTTAGTAAACAGTGTGTTCCCAGACATTTATTTTATTATTATGTGTTTCTGTCTGTGTGTCAGAACTGCTTAAAGAGCCAGAAAGGCTGATCCCTGAATGTAGTAGATCATGTAGCTAGTCAAGCTTACAATGGACCACTACAGACACCAATAAAGGCCTTCTAAAGCTAATAGATGCGTTTGTGTAAGAAAAATATCCATATTTGCAACTTTATAACCCCTAATCTCTCTGTTTATATATGTATTTGCAACTTTATAGATTATGGTTTTTTATGTTTATATTGTCCAGGATATATTTCTTACACAAACGCATTATTGACCCCCCCCCCCCTGCCCCCAGAGCCGTGTGGAGCACTTTTTATGATGGATTGATGTTGGAAAGACAACATTTCTCGTTCCTAAATGTATTGGAGCTGTAAACAATCTCTCCAAATAATCGCAATGAACAGGATCAATGTGTTATGTTAGTCTAAGAAAGTTGTGAGGTGTGAGAAAGGAGGCCATGCATTTGCGTACATTACCTGGTGATGGGTAGGACGAGGCCCAGGGGCAAACTGATTGAAGACAAAGAGTGGCATGGCAGAGGGGGAGAATCAGAGAGAGAGAGAAAGAAGCGAGAGGTAAGTATGATCACCCACAAACACATAAACCACAAACTGTGCATGGAATATGTAGTGCACTTCCTGAGAGGAAGCTATGTCACAAGGCATGTTATATGTACCATATATACACAGCACCTACTAATGACCACAAACCACACCATAAACAACAGCATAGCGCTCAGCAGAATGGAAGCATTTCTAACAGAATTCTGATCTGAAAAGATGACATGGAATTACAGGCACTCACCGGGCGGCTCTGAGGCTGTGCGTTCATTGGTTGGGTTGGTGAAGAGTAGACCAGAGGGGTTGTGCCGGCATTCTGCCCTAGTGTGTACGGAGACTGCAGAGTCACGGGGTCCCAGTGAGGTCGAGGAGGAACGACCACCGGCAGAGAAAGAGAAACAGCTAGTTAGGATGGATGTGAGTATTATCCTCTCTGATAAAATCCCTACAGCTGAGTGAGCATGTGCTATGTGAGTGTGGGTGACAGAGTGAGTGTGTCCACTCCCTGCCGCTGCAAACACTGCGGTCTGCTGACACTGACAAATCTGCCATCTCCTCAACGCTGCCTTCAAGGCAGAGAAAGGGAGAGAGAAATAGAGGCGTAGTCCTGAGCAGACGTGAGCGGGCGCAAACGGAGCATTTGTGTGCCACTGGGTTTGGGATATATTGAACTATACAGGA
Source organism: Cyprinus carpio (assembly GCF_018340385.1). Lineage (NCBI taxonomy): Eukaryota > Metazoa > Chordata > Actinopteri > Cypriniformes > Cyprinidae > Cyprinus > Cyprinus carpio. The sequence continues at coordinate 11,186,771 of NC_056594.1, read as the reverse complement.
TGACAGAACAGTTGCTTTCATTCAAAACAACTTACAGTACATTTATTTCACCGTCAGTCGACCTTGCTCAAGGGGAAGAATGGTGATGGCCTGAGAGCTGTCCAGTGTGGGGTTGAAACCTAAAACCTTTCGGTTTTCCTGAAAGGATTCAAAAATGATTGGCCAAAAGCAATTTATATATATATATATATATATATATAATAAATATTATAAATAGTGGATTTTTTAATGGATTTGTTTTTGCCTTTTACATAGGACAGTATGTAGACAGGAAGCGAAGTGGGAGAGAGAGGACAGTATGTAGAGGGGGAGTTTAGTGTGATAGAGGTGAGGTGTGGGGGGGCTACATTCACTTTACATCTATGCATCTGGTAGACGGTTTTCCAAAGTGACTTAAATTGCATTCAAGCTTTTCATTTTATCAGTTGATGCATTGCTGCACTGCACTGACAGCGTGACCATATCAGCATATTAGAATGATTTCTGATTTGATTCTGATACATTTTCAACATTTTTAACAATTTTGCATATGCATAACTCTAGAAGTTTCTTTAATTGTACTTCTTGTTTAATTTCACTGAATTGGTGGATTTACCAACCAACAAAACGGAAGTCTGTGAGTGTTTTAACCGAATCATGAAAAGAGCCAGCTCAGAGTCATTCATTCATAAATCAGACTACACTGATCAAGCTGTCTGTTTGTTTTTGCATGCAGCCAGAACAATTATGATTGTGTTCAATGATTAATTGATTGCATCATAACAAGATTTAATGCTAAGAGTCTTTTATTCCACCTTTTGAGTGTTGCATGCTTGTTCTCTGGAGTCACTGCCACCCACATGGAAAAACCTCATCTGTGTTCATTTTTCAATATCCAGTTACAAAAGCAGTTAACAGTAATCAGACCTCAAACCACTACATAGAAGCCGATATATCTCTCTCCAACTCTGACATCCACAGACCTCACTGATTCTTCCTCTACATTCACATGCACAGGTTTTGATAGAGGAAAGTGTAGATGCGTAATTAAGGTTTAGCCTTTGAAACACTCTTAGCCTATTAATAGGCGGTTGCGCTGGCAGTGTGGTGCAGGCGTAGAGTGGGAATGTGAGCCCTGATCTCAGACAGATAACAAGCTTGAGAACAGCTGAGTCACCCTGACAGTCTTTCTATTCCTGTGGCAGAGTCAGCCGGGCACAGTGTGCATGTGCGTGAGTGGCTGCGTGTGTGGTTGCGTGACAAGGCATGAGCTCGGAGGACCTCTATACACCCATGGACACTGGTAATGGGCATACTTACACAATGACACACACACTTAAAATCTTACCTGCAGGCTAATTATGATAGAGAACATCCGGCATACCCAGATATGCCAGGTCTCTATCAAATATTAACAATACAGACCATTGCAAAGCACTTCACATCAGAGAGAGGATTCTAGCGAACAGGTACGACTATACGTCAAGCATCTTCTTAGTTTGCTAGCTTTATTTAATTATCACAGTAAGATGCACTGCTTTCTGTTTGACAGCCAGCACAGCAGGTTCCCAAAGATTATGTAAACTTACAATCCTATCTGCTCAGGTCTCAAACAAATATTTGCTGAGTGCAAAAAACACGATCAAATCCGTCTTAACTCAAGCGAACACACTAGGCTTGACATCCTGTCTAAGAAATCAGTGTTACTACAGATCAGAAATGATTTACCACAGAAATCAATTATTTATATCATGTGTGTCATAGGAAATTTTTGGCATATGCATCTAATTATGTGAAATACCTTCCATCTGACCTCTAAAGACCCTCTATCTGTGTGTAATGCATCTGTGAGAAAAAACATGACAACCAAACACTGATGTGCTGGTTAACGGTGGCAGGCATTAGGGCTGACCAATATAGCTAAAATGTAATATTTTGTTTCTCAGTATTTTGAGCCTTTTGACAATATTCATTACATATCACAACAGCTATGCATTTGTTTTTTTTTTATGTAGTATTTTTGGTGGAATGGACTTTTAATGGAAGTACAGAAATCTCTCAGGTTTCTTTAAAAAATTGTTTTTTCATTTTTCACCTCTTTAAAAACTTAACTATCAAATTAAAGTTGCAATAAAATCTCTGCAGTGGTCACAATGTTGGCTACTTTTATTTACACTATAACAATATTACAAATGTTCAATATATTGCCCAGCCCTACCAGGCATACAAACACATAAAAAGACACATTTAGACAGACAGAAAGACTCAGGCAGTTGTGCGGGTGCACTCACCCCTCCTCCTGCCTCCCAGCCTTTAGGGTGATACAGATGCGCAGTGGATATTGTTGAAACTGATACCTGAGAGAGTCCAGGGGAGGAGGCATGACCCGGCGGTGTGGCCGCTAGGTTAGGGTGTCCCTTGTTGATTTCATGTGTTGTATATAGGGGGCCAGGGGGTCTCTGTACCTGAGAAAACAAAGGGAAAACTGCGTCAACATTTAAAAAATTACTGTTTTTAAAGTCAATATGAAATGACATTAACAATTATTTTTGTAATGCTAAATGTTGAATAATGTTTTATTTGGTAACAATATGAAAATAGGGGGTGCACTGGAAGTGACTGAGCCATAAATACCAGAAGGGACCAAAAAGTTAGTCTAGAGGACTAGCTCTCCCACACAACTTGTGACCATGAAGTGGAGTATGAGGCTTTACCTCGTTTCAGATTATATTACATTTTGATGAAAGACAAAAACTGATGAATCATGCTCAGTAATACCAGAAACATGCATTAAGGAAGCAAATCCTTTTAAATGCATTGAATTTAAACGCCATCATTTGAGGCAGCTTTCTTCATGGTCAAATTAACTGTGAACAAATCCGAAATAGTGTTAAACAATAGATATTAAGCTTTATCCTGTGTACTCTGAACTACATCTAATAAACCGGTTCTTTCTATTACAACAAACAAGCTCTGCTTACATGTAAATAGCAATCAGCCACCGCATAAAACTCTCCTGAATACTCATTACAGCAGCAGCAACAGCAGTTATAGTCCGTTATCGTTGCTTATACAGGCATATGAGAGACTGCAGTGTCATTGTCAGTTCTCCCTGGATTTTTAAAGTTGCTGCTGTAATTAAAAATTGCAAATGCGGGCCAGAAACTGATAATGAGATTAACTTGGTGGTTGCACGGAAGAGACTGCAGCCCGAGCTATTCCATAACTCATTAAAGAAAACAAGAAACCTGCAGTCCTGTCGTCTTCCTCGCAGATCAAAGGCTTCAAACAGAGAGCGGCCTGTTTTTACCTACTGTGAGGGCATCTGCAAGCCACACGTGTTCATCTGGAAGCTTACAGTAAAACAAACATCTCTGCCTTGGTCGTACAACACATGTATTCAAGGACAATCAGTTAGTCTGATCTAAACACCTGAAATTTCGCATGACTGGCTTCCTGGCTTTCCCAGGCAACATCAGCAGGTGGAGAATGACCCACTTATTTGCAGAGATTACGCAGCTTACCCAGCAGCCTGGGCTTTTCCAGGGTGGGGTGCTTCTGTGCTAAGAAGGGGTGAGTGAGATCACACACGCAGCCCTATGGCTCCCAGAACGAGGGGCTTTCTGACCAAACACAGGAAGCAGGAACAGGAGAAAGACCAACTCAGCAGAAAAAAGCACCCCACCCTTCCACTTCCCTCACTACAGTACTGTTCAGACATCATCAGTCCTGCTCACTCAACCTCATGTCAGTCCAGCTTGCTGTCAGAAAGCTATTTTCTTATTAACGGGTAATATTTGCCTTCTGGGGCAAATTTCTAACAATATAAAACACTTTGCATGCCCTCTATTTGTGTCAAATATTTTTTAAAATTAAATATTCAAATATAATAGATTGGCCAAGAATACAATATTAAGAAAAAATATTAAATACATAACTTAGGAAAATTTAAGAAAACTACAATTTGGCCAATTTTTGTAACCACACTGTATCCATGCCTGACTTTTTGAAGATTTATTGACAATAAATTTTAAAGATTTATTGTAGTGCAGTTGGTTTGAATTTAACTTAAAGTTTGTTTAAATTTAACTTAAATTTTTCAGCATCTGAAACAGGGATCTGAACCGGTTCAAGGAACGAAAACTGGAAATAAAACAGGGATCTGAACCGGTTCAAGGAACGAAAACTGGAAATAAACGAAATTATAGTTCCGAACAAATCAAAAATGTGAAATGGCCATTAACCGGTTAATAACATTATTATATCGTTCCATTTAATATTTGAAATTGGCTGTCACCGAATCATGAATTCCAGTAGTACTGTCTATGCAAATGTGACGCTGAAGCCAACGAGTGAAATGTCCGCTCAGCTGTGAACTCATCATAGGCAAGTCACTCTTAGAGTTTATCTGAGGATAGTGTAAGATGAATTCAACAGATCACACGCACCTGCAGCGCTTCTGTGAATGGAGAAAACAGAAAAACTACAGGCTTACATAAAAAGGAATATAGGCATATACACTATATTGCACTTAAATCATATTGACAGATTAACGAAGCGAAAGAAAAAATGTGCTAAATTACGGTTCATTGTGACACGTTCCAAAGTTTCGGAAAGGAAAAACGAAACAGCAGAGAGTAGTTTTCTTTATTTTGCAAAAGCTTTGCAGTTTGAATTATTTTGTAAAAGCTTGACAGCTTTGAATAACGTCTTGCTTCTGTATCACCAACCAGGGTTGGTATGACCATCCCACCAACGCCTTACGCACACACACAACATAATTTTGCTATATTGAAGCTTGTTCATTATCAAAATTAAATAGAGTTAAAGAAACAAATAAAAATGTTACACTGCTCCGTTGTACAAAATTTGTTGCGTTCAGCGTGACCGCGCCTCACTGTGCTGATAAAGCTGATGTGAAGGATGATGTTTTAAGTCGATGAAAGTACAAACACTGTATAATAAATAATATTTTAGCATCAAGATACATCGGGAACATGGAAACATTTGGATTCGTGCCGAATGAGAGAAGTCAGCTTCACCTTAAATTAATTTGTTTTTGGATTGAGGTTTTTATAGCCTAAACTTTAGAGGATTTGTTTTGGAGAGAAGCTAATAACTGTTTTTATAATGTTTGTAAACATTTTGCTTTAGCCTACAGGCATTTTAGCCTTCATTGTTTCGAAAAGTAATAGGGCTAATAAAATGCGACGTGAGACACGACTTATGTTTTTTTTCACTCTCAAAACGCAATCGTATACAAATGAAACACTGGACATCTAAAATATATAAAGTACTTTGTTATATATAAAAAAACAATATACTTATTATTAGTGCTCTCAAAACTGCATACATTTTTTTTTAATTATAACTAATGTCATGCTTTTTCTCCACTTCCAGTGGCAGAATATACACTACCATTCAAATGTCTGTGGTCTAAAGAAAAAATGAATCCTGCTCTCCTGAACCATTACTCAGCTACAGCAGTAAACAGCTTCCACCCGTACATAAGGTGGTCCTCATGTTGATGACTGAAATGCACTGTGGTTAGGAGTCAGATAATTCAATGTTATAAGACATCTGAGGGACAGAAAAGTGGTCTGATCCCAAGTTTGAGTCAAAGCAATCATACAATGTATGAGAACTGCGTTATTTCTATATAACATGCTTTAAAGAACCTGTTATATTCTTTAAAGGGATCATGACATGAGAAACGAAATTTCCCTTGATCTTTCGACATAGAAGAGGTCTTTGTATACTTAATAACATCCTGCAAGTATCAAAACTTAAAATGTCCTCATCATCAATAAAAAAGCGTTTATGTAATAACCCTCAGAAAACGTCTCGTTTTGGATCAGAGGGACAAGGTGGGGTGACCTGGGCACAGTTGTTTGCATATGACCGCCAAACTATGCCTATTTTTGCATCATTGCATCGTTGTCACACCTACAGGTGTCCAGTCGACATGCAGCGAGTGGGTCTGAAGGAGTCGCTAGTTGTTTACAATAAAGATTGCGATGCCAGGCAGACGATATACATGTGGAAAAACAACATGTTTGTATACGCATGTCATCATAACCCCTTTAAAATGATTATAGCAAAAGGGGCAGTCCTCAAGTGAAGCCACCATGATGACAGATTTTTATCTAGATGTGAAAGTCAGCGAAGAGAATGGAGCGTTCAACTCACAGTGAAGACAGCAGTGCCGGGTTGTGAGGGCAAGAGTCGATCATCCAGGGGCACTCTTGGGTTCCTAGAAGGGATATTAAGGAAAACTCTGGGGCAGAAAGTACTTAAGGCCAAACACAGCAACAAGGTGGGAAAACACACATGATGCATGAAGGAAATATTGTAATATTGCAAAATATTATTACGGTTTAAAATAATTGTTTTCTTTTTTACAATTTTTGAGTTTTTAGCATCAGTACTCCAGTCGTCAGCATCAGAAATCATTCTAATATGCTGATTTGGTGCAAAATGTTTTTGATTTTTTTTTCAATTTTAAATTGTGTTTTTTTTTTATTTTGTATTTTGAAGAAAGTTTTGATTATTTCAGCAGCATTTGCTCTACATTGACAAACAGAAAGTTCTGAAGAACAGCATTTACTTATATATATATATATATATATATATATATATATATATATATATATATATATATATATATATATATATATATATATATATATATATATATATATATTATATATATTTTTTTTGTAACAATGTTAATGTTCTTAGTCATTTTTAATCAATTTAATGCATCCTTACAGAATAAAAGTATTAGATCCTTCTATAAAACATTTGAACTGTTGTGTATATATCATAAAAAATACACATTAAAATTTTCTTTACAAAACGTTACAGCAATTTAAAACAATTTTAAGCACAAACAGCTAGAAATATAGTTACACTTTACAGAAAGATGACTTTTTTCACTTTCAACCCATTCTAAATGATAGCTATCACAAACCATCTATACAGATAGATGTTTTATTTAAATATGCTGATTATATGCTTTTTAAATATACTTTTAATGAACACATAATATCAATAAAATATATATATATATTTTACTCAAATTATTTAGCATGATTTAATTTTGCTGATTTAAATATGTTTTGATATTTAAATTAGTTTAAGTGACACATTCCTGTTGCCCAAACAGTAAACCATTTTGCTAGCAACACCAAGGACACAGGTGTAATTCTTAAGGAAAGCATGAACTAATAAAATGTGTACCTTTTAAATATCTTAAACTACAATATTCAATATATCACAGAAGTACAAACATTTAGGTTTGCAAGACTTAAAAAAAAAAACACATACACAATCAACAAACCTAATGACAACCAGTTCTGGGCCCAATATCTAGCCATCATCTGACCTGAAACTGGCCCTGTGAAACACTTATTATCAAGCCCTGCTCTCCTTTCCACCCGTGTCTTTAAAAAGAAGGGAACATTCTGAAAGAAACTTGTATTTTTTCTACTCTAACTCATTTTGCAGTGTTTCCCTGTTGCTAATAAGCAGTCGTGGGGTCCGGCACACAGGGGCTGAGTGGCACAAACTAGAATTCATATTGTTGTCAAGACATGCCAGCTCCCATCAGCGTTAACAACTTCCAGCCACACCGGAAAAAACAATGCAAACTTTACATAACTGTGCTCAAAACTGTCCTCAAAATTCCTCCATGTATCAACCTACTTCACATTACTGAATATACAGTGTCTTTTGAATGATGGAGCCATACTGTGCCATTCCTCAAAGAAATTAGGTTCTCCCACAAGTGAAAAACGTCATCCGTTTCAACAAGGCTGTCATACACGAGAAGCTGATTGTGTATTAACATGCTGCTGGAGTACAGAGGATAGAGATGCGTCTTCCATCTCCAGCCCAGCAGCAGAGCCGTGCCACCTCAGTTCTGTCTCTACAACCAGGCTACTGTTAAGAGGGCGGGGAAACCCTTCCTCCTCCACTGCACCACAGGCACATACACGCAGAGAGAGTTCAAACAGAGATAATGTACAGTTTACAGTAACCGGGGTAAAACAACAGCTTTTAGTTACTCATTTTAACTTTCCTTTGGCGCCCTGCCATGAAACGTTCACAGTAATCTCAAGCTTAAAACCATGTCATCCTTTTACAGTCACAGTTTCGACTGGTTTGTAGGTTACAGATTATTTTGAGTGCTCCAGTCTCATTTACTAAGATAGACATTTGCAGTGTCACAGTTGTTTTCGCTGTGTTCCGCTTCAAAATGATCCTCAATTACTTTAAACACTCTAAAAAGCTATGCAGTGCATCATGGTCTAAATACACCTCCTGCCTAAATCAGAGCGCTATATGAATAAAAATAAAAATAAATCCAAATATTAACCAACATGTTGTTGTAAGAAGCATGTAAGAATGCTTAGGTTGATCTCATGCAAGAGTTTGCAGCAGATAATTCTCATCTAGGAAATATTGAAAATAGATTTCCTGTCAGTGAACAAGTAAATGAAACCAGTCCAGTGGGGATGCATTTTTTTTTATATAGTCACAAAAACAGAAACAGAAAGCATTAACTGTAAATGCATTTGGGGAATCTCACACAATAATTAAAAAAAAAACCTAGAGAAAGCCATCATTGTCTCTGACTGTATTATTATGCATTGTTAGCACTATTTTCCCATGTACACAGTCTAATTTAGTCTTTAGCTCTGTTATTTCAACCCCCCCCCCAAAAAAAATTGATAGATTTAAGTGACTCACTGCAAATACCAGACCAACATGTCAAGTTATTTCCTTGCTTGTGATGACAAGTGGAAATTATAGAAGTCAGATATGCAAAAACTACCCTTTAAACCCACACAGTCAAACAACAGCTTGTTTTTCCAGCAACCAAGATGTTGACAGAGGGGCACGGACAGTTACGACAGAAGGGCGTTAAGCTTTTTAATGCCATTAAGACATATCAACAAGACAAAGTATGACAGTTCATCTCTGTGAGAAAACATAAACTGAACACTGTTTAGTCCACTCTACCTTACTGTCAGGAAGAGATGTAAGTGGTATATGTGGGCAGCATTGAATTCATACAGCTTACCAAGATGTGAAATAATCTTAAATGTTTTAGTTCACCCAAAAATGGAAATTATGTCATAATTTTCTCACCCTCAAGTTGTTCCAAATCTGTATGAGTGTCTGTCTTCTGTTGAACACAAAAGACGACATGCTGAGAAATGTTGGTAATCAAACAGTTGATGGTGGTAACCATTGAATTCCATAGTATTTGAACAACTTGAGAGTAAATGATGTCAGAATTTAATTTTTTTGGGTGAAGGACCCCTTTAAGGCACGACACTACAGGCCGATGTTTTTTATGCACTTGTCAAGTTTGAGATTTTGGAATATTTTGCTTACATAACGTGTCTTCTTTGAGACTAATGGAGAAAAAAAAAACTCCAAAATAAACATTTGAGTATACACTTCATCCAAATTGCACTAAATACGCATAATAGCACGCATTTAAATGCATAATGATATTTAAAGGCAGCATTCTCAAAAAAATAAAAATAAATAAATAACCTCATCAAATCTACACTTCAGGAGCACTTACTTTACACACACCAAACTTCACAGTTCTAATCCTATCTATATTCTGAAGGGTCTTATAGAGGAGTTTGTATATCATTTGGCTGATTTATATAACATGGACTGTCTAATTTATTTTGTGAGTGATAAGAGATACCCCAAACACCTTCTAATATGTTAACAAAATGAAACAAGAATTTTGATCTTGGCTTTAATTAAATGCCTCATCTGCATAATGAAAACTTGTAAAACCAAACATGTACTGTGTCTTCTTAATACACTGTAATTAATAAACAATGTAAGTATGGTGATATCTAGTTTACCCAATTCACATTGTCTTGGATTAAAGGGATAGTTCAACAAAAAAATAAAATACAATAAAAAAAAATTATAAATGTGTCATAATTTACTAACCCTCATGAGATTTTTAGTCAGAATGGCGTCTTCAGTCACCATTCACTGTCAGTGTGTTGAAACCGATGCAATAAAAGTGAATGGTGACTGAAGATATCATTCTGACTAACATTTCTTACGTGTTTCGCTGTGGAAATTCAGTCACTGGTTTATAACAACATAAAGAGTGAGTAAATCCTGACACAGTTATTTAAATGCTTAAATCTGACTTCTCAAGAGAGACAGAAAAAGAGAGCTAGCTTTGGCACTGTCACGCAAACCGGCTGCTGGTTGACAGCTCGGCTTTTGACAGCCACATAAACACTGTTACTACACTAATAGCATCTCCATGTTAAGAAACAAAACGAGACTTAAGCCACAACCACACCAAATCAAACATATAGTTCTGCGGAGCCGGTACACAGTGGTCCAAAGCTAGTGGACCGCCTTGCACACCTAATCAAAATGCCTATGGTGTTTAAAAATGCTGTCCAGGTAGGCAGCTCACCAGGTTTTGAAACACAACCACAGATACAGATTTGTAATGGAGGAAGATGCTTTCAGAGAAGGATACTGTGTCGGCGGCTGCTGAGCCACCGGTGTTCCCGGCGGTAACGTTAGCGGGACTGGGGTCAGGGTGGCCCGCAGCTGACTCGAGGGTGACGTCCCGGTTCCAGGTCCAGTTCCAGCGGCGGCGGCAGCGGCTGGTTTCGGCACCACTTTCGGCGGCAAACTCATCGCAAATAAAAACAAAAACAAAACAAACGCACGGCTTTACAGATATTTACAATAATAAATTAGCTAGCGGCTAAACTGTGCACGTAAAAAAAAATATTGCTGGCGAGATACGTCAACACCGGGCCTTTTAGGAGCAGGTTGCCGGTGTCTGAGCGGATAGAAAAGCTTGAGCTAACAGGCTAGCTAGCTTATTGATAGAATAGCAGGCTAAAGTTAGCCAGCTAGCGCTTATTGTGGTTTATCTTCATTGCTGAAGGTTGGGGGGCTGTTCCCCCTCCCCGGCCGGGGTTTCCGAGGATCTAGTTGGCCTCTTCTTGCCAGGGCGATCTTGACAGGTGAGCCCCCTTTGGAAAATGAAGAACACTTTGTTTACAACTGCTCTTTGACGAGAGTATCTCCACGGAGTGTGATGATTCCGTTCAACATGGCGCTGTGGCCGCCTCCGGCAGTCCTACGGGACCGAGCTTTCGGTTTACTTCGGGTGTTTTCGTGTCTCCTCGGCGTGTGGAATTTGCGACGAGTGTGTACGGAATGCGCTATCCGGAATTGTGGAGCAGTTTGGCCCCGATTTGTGCTGTTACAGTGACATCTTGCGTCTACAGCTAAACACGCAGTTCAGTTCAAGCTCAAGAGAAAAACTCCAGACTGACTTAAAGCCTAGCCTCCATATGCAGTATAATTATCATAATGTAGTAATAATTTATAAATTAAAAATGCTTTCTTATAACCACACACACACTTTCAACACATTTCTATTCATAAAAGGAATAGCCTGATTGACTCCATATAGATCATTTAGTAGCCTATCTATTAGTATAAATGTATTAAAGTTAAAGCTATTCTTTAATTTTGCAGAATCTTGCATGGTACATGTAATTGCTGGAGGATTCCAGAAACAAGATGAAAAACATTCACATGAACATCCTAAGAGAAGATAAGGAGGAGAATGACTGGTAACAATGTTTTTTTTTTCCAATACATTTTAATCATTGAATGAACTTCTGTGCCCAGTCTAAAGTGTTTGTTTCTTTTCTTTTCACCCTGTTTTGAAAGATTTTAAAAGTGACACTGCATCCTTCGTTATAATAAATTGTAAGATGATTTACAATTTGATATACTTTTATTGTGCTGCCTGGACAACAGAAAGACGAAATACAATATTACAAGTCACATATTTTTCAGTTGCTCAGTTAATGGTTACTTGAGAACTGTCCTCTAACTTATTGTTTTTTGGAGATTTGTAGGTCAACAGTGATGTACAGCTTGATTTTCAGTATCCTCAAGACTTGATTCCCAAGAAACAACACAGCAATGCCAGCGGATTAGAGCTAGTGTTAATCTCAGCAAGACCATATGTTCAGGCCTTTGATGGACTTTGTGTGCACAACTAAATGCATTTTCAGTTGGTAAGTCACAATTCATTTTTAAAGTATATCCTGTTTTCCTACATCGTACAGTGCAACAATGATTCTATATTCTAATAATGTTTTGGTAATGTCCCCATTAAGTTATGAAACATTATCAAAATGTTCTCTTAAAAGATATTTGGTTATTATTACATTAACATCTCAGTTTTTGGAGAATACAAACTTACTGGTACAATCAAAACACATGTAGCGTCCCACATTTATATATATTATATAGATTATTTTTTTCAAAATGTTCTCTTATATATATATATATATATATATATATATATATATATATATATATATCTATATATATATATATATATATATATTTATTTTTTTTTTTTTTTTTTTACTTTTCTAATATATATTGTTAAATATATGTATTTTATTTGTTTAGGTTAGTGCATATACAGGACTGTGTAAGAGTATATAGATTTAAAAAAGCAACATTTATATTATTGATAAAAATCAAGGTGCCAATATGAGGCCTGTTCACACTAAGAACGATAACTATAAAGAAAAATATAACTGTATTAGCATCCACATCAACTCACAATAACATTCTATTAATCACACGCTGCAGTTTTGTCATCTGCCCCTTTAAATGATAGAGTCAGGTGGATTCTGATTGGTTGTCTATGTTTTTAGTGTTCATCCGCTGGCAAAAATAGTTCTGAAAGTGATTCCAATGATATTGTTTGTCTGTGTCAATATCTTTGTGTGTGTGTTATGGATTCCCCTTTTCTCCTAGAATTAGAATGCTTAAAAACTTTATAATTATTGTTATAATTATCATCCTTGGTGTGAACAGGCCTTTACAGTGGTTTGTATTTTAAGTCAAATAATATGTTTAAACCAACGTATCAGTATTAGAGTTGAATATGCTGAAACCACCTCTAGCTAAACTCACCTCTAGCTAAAAAACACAGCAATGTGCTAATCAAGGTCACACAAAATTGGATACTTTGGAAACTGATGCACAGGTGCAAATGCTTAGGAAAGGCACACACTTTACTTTTAATTAAGACATGCAATTCGAGCTTCTCAGAAACACACATAAAGGACGGTTGATGCCGTGATATTCCTCTGAAAAAAAAGGGAAAACAATCAAGCAGCAAGAGATACTGTACATAAAAAATAACATTTTCAAAATAGTCAAAATAAAAATAAGAAAAAAGTATTCTACATATACGTTCAGCTCTTATCTTGAGACACATGTTTAGTAAAATGTACTTAAGCAGAGGTTGAAGTTCCTAAGAATTTGACACTTTCTTCAAAGAGAGTACTTTTTAGCTTAACGACTCAAAAGCATGATCAACTGATTTCTTCATCCGCTGAAAATCGGTTTGCGAGGTATCCGTGTGACTTTATAAGTGTTTAACCCTGGAACATCAAAACCTGGTGAGAGCCCCTTTTTGTTAAAGATGTAAAAGTTAAAAAGCTGCCCATCCTGAGATTCAAGAGACACAGAAGCAGCGTTAACTTTCAGCTGACAGGGGTACTCCTTCTCAAACACCACCCTGAACACCCTATCCTGCAGATAACTGAGTTTCAAAATTCTGTACTTCATGGGAACCATGGCGTCGACTTGAGGTCCAGTCTGCTCCAGAGACAGCACTCCATCTGCATCTGCTTTGATCTCATAGAACGTTATGTTGCTATAACTAAAGTAACCTATGTAGGGAACAGGGTCCGGAGGAGGGATGAGAACAGGAGGTGCATCTCTGAAGGCATTTTCCATGGCAGGGATGAGTGAACTGTAGACTTTAGCCACAAGATCCTCATCTTCAGGTTTGGTTCCAGCCATTAGGAGGACCAACCCGAGCTTCAAGCGAGGAACAAGGGAGAGTGAGGCCGAATAACCATCTAGATCTCCATCTTTGCGGATTACGTCATAGTCCAACTGTTCTTTTACCTCCCACGGTGTGCCAGTTTGATCTGCAAAGTAACTATTTTCACAGCGAAACAGAGGAGTTAACATGATTTTGAGGGTGTCAGGCTGGAGAACCGGGCGGTAGTATGCGCCCAGAAGCATCATCACCAGTTTGGCCATGTCAGCAGGTGTGGAGTACATTTGCCCTGATGGTCTATACCAGCCAAGGTCATAGAGGGGTGCAGGGCGCCCACTTGGGTAAACTCCTATCGCCATCTGGTTCTCTATTTGAGAGGTGATTTCAAATCCAGTGTCCTCCATTGAAAGCGGCTGTAGGATATTTTCAGACACCCATCGCTGATAATCCATCCCCGCTACCTTCTCTGCCATCACGTGGGCCAGCAGGGAGAAGGCCAGGTTGCTGTAGTGGCATCTGAGGACAGCAGAGGACTAGAATTACCTCCTCCAGGGAGAATCCACAAGTGCATTCATTGCATCATCAATTATTTACACCTCCTTTCATTCATTAAACATCCTCTCAATACAAGTTTGAAGAGGGAAATATACTTGTACTAGCTTACTTTGTTCCAGGGTCAGCCACAAGAACATCATCTTGTAATAAATCCACAGCAGCCTGAGTGTTGCCTTTCCACAGTAAAGTAGTTGCCCTGAGCCGCCTGGGTAAACCTATAGTCAATAATAAATCCGAAATATATTAATTTATTTGATATGGTGTTACCATATCAACCTTATCAAAGAGTCATTATCAAACATATTCTCATATTCTGAAGTTTTCCATTCAAAAGTAAAATGATTGAGGATCTAATATGATTGAGGCATTAATATTCATTTTCAAGCTCATTGTTTTCATGTTATGGCTGATAACCCAAAAATGTCAGATATTAAAAATACATAGCTACTATTTTGTCTCAATTAAATAAAAAATGAAAACACTAAAAATGAAAAATCTGTCATTTTGAGTGCTACATTACTACAATAATGTGCATTATGAAAAATGTATATATTTGATAAATATCACATTTAAAAGTGTCATTAAATTCTAAATGTGTTTAAAGATTAAGTGAACAGCAAAAGTAAGGTAAATGGAAGGGGAAATAAGCATGTTCAATTTAATATCAAATATACAGTAGGTTGATGTGTCCAGTATTGAATAATGCAAACAAACAAACCAAACAATATATATATCAGATACTAATTGTTTTGGTGCTGATGAATTATACTGTACAACCTTAAAATGTGTGGTTTGCTTCATATAATATAATATAATATATATATATATATATATTTATATATAGATAGATAGACAGACAGACAGATAGATAGATAGATAGATAGATAGATAGATACATAATAGCTATATATCTCAAAGGCAGGTGGTTTTTCATTACATACTGGTTTTTAATGCCAGAAAAATATTCCAATGTAAATTTCCTGTCAAATCAACTTATGCTATTTCTGAATGCAGTTATACCAAAATAATCAGCACCACTTTTTTTTGGCACATTATATGAACATCAGCATGCATGGGGTAAGCTGAGTCCAGTATGTTAGTGCCAATCCTTCGTGTTTAATCCTAGACTAGAGGAAAACCCACTTAGTCATGTCAGGTAATAGAGCTGATTAGGGTAGCCATGGAAACTCCTAAAAACAGTTGATCTAATTACAGGTTTGACCTTTATTTTTACAGCCCTAATTATGTACATGCTAATAATCTCTTACTGATCTAAACACCATGTTGAGGTCAGTTAGAGATACTGTGGTCCTCACCTGACAGCTGACTGGCCATCCTTCTCAGGGTAACTGAGGAGACATGGACTTGAGCCTCTCTACTGCTCATGCCATCAGAGACGGACTTGAGGTCATGATCCATTCTTTTCCCCAGAGGGTTTTTTATGGAGAAGTTCTTAACATACTTCCCCAGAGGGTCATCCAAGGAATCCACTTTTCCATCCTCCCAAAGTTTGTACAGCATCAAGGTGGGGAAGATTTTAGACAGGCTTGCAATTCTTTGGTGGTAAAACCATTAAAAAAAAAAAACATAAAAAGAAGCACATAGGAGCATATGTGTATAATGCTAAATATTTATAAATGTAAATATGTACAGTATATCTATATTTGAATTTCTAAGGGGGTGAGCATCAACTTTTAAATAAAATTTATTGTCACTATATGAAATTAATTTAATAAATTTTTGCATTGCACTCTTATAGCATAGTTAGCTAACCATTCAAATGCATTTGCTAACAAAAATATGCTCTAAGAAAATTTTGCTAACATTCCCATTAAGTTTCGAAAACATTGTTTCTGAATGTTAACCAAACATTCAAATCGTCAATTTTTTAATGTTTCTTTCATTGTTATGTAAATGTTAGAGAAAGCATTAAACGTTCCATGTTATCATTTTGCAAACATTATGAGAAAGTTACTTTTGAATGTTCTTTGAACCAACTATGGTTTAACGTTTAAAGAATTTAGATGAGCATTCAACTATTTTAACTATTTTTATTAAGGACCAATTAATATCTTTGAACGAACATTCTATTAACAAACATTGAGAAAACCTTGCCAGAACGTTGTCAGTTCTGAGAATGTTTCCTGTTAGCAGGAAAGACATTTAAACAAAACAACAATTTTCGTGATGGATCGATTTAAGCTTTAATTAGTTGTGAATCAGCCCTAAGCCCAGAAGCATGAGAAGGTAGAGAGTAATCATCAAATCATAACTGTGCAAAGCCACTATAACCCACCGGTAAACTGTGAACTCATTTGTTGGGGGAGACGTGGGGTCACTTCCATTCCTTCTGCCAAAGTTCCCATTCCACAATACAGAATCATTAAATATTACAATGGCAGAGATGGCTGGCAGTTTTGTGGCATCAATGCTGGTCCTCAAAAGCACATCTACCTGGAGTAAATCATATTTGTAATAGCTGTCAAACATATTTTTCAGTATCAGACAGTTCTAATCAGAATTGTCTAAGGGATCTAGACAGAAAGAACTTGTAAATTACTTTAATTTTCTATGCATCATTTGACTTCAGCGGTCTGACCTTGTCCAAAGCTTCCATAAGAACAGGAATCGGATGCTCCAATGGCACAGGCTCAGGGAAACGTGGGCACATCTTCTCCACTTTTACTTCTTTTGCAAATCTTATATCCACTGTAAAGTAAAAAGATCATATGTAGGCAATGACTAATATGTGTAAACATATACTGCCAGATTGACACAACAACAAAAAATATGAACTACTTTGAGTTAAAGGTGGCACAAAACATTGAGGCTGAACATAAAATAAGATCACTCATATGACATTTATCATTTTATAATATAGTGCATTTGACATATAATGGTGCATGGGGGCGGGTGTTCGGTCCATAATCATGTATTTTACACAAAGTTGTTTTTCCCTTCCCCCCAGTCATAATCAGGCTTTACAGCACACAGTAATCTACAAGCTACTATGTCAAGCTCTGGGTAATCCATAGACACAAGGAGATCGAAAAGCCAAATGTAAGGATGTTCCCTGATGCTGTAAGTGCTATCTAGGCATTTCTAAAAAATAAAAATAAAAATAGACCCAGAACAAGATTTTCTATTTGTGAGAGTAAAACGCATCTTTTATTCTAAGTATACATTTGGCATCCATTCATTTAGGTTTGATGGCCACTTCCTGAATCTTTCTACAGTACAGTAGACCTTTTAATTTGGTTCATTTTACCTGGTTTTGCTTTGGGAAGGCTGTACTGCCAAATGAAACAGCCCGTCATTACAAAGGAGAGAAGCAGAAAGAAAACCATTCCTAACTTTGTCCATTTCACTTTCATCTCTGCAGTCTGGTGGACTCCGTTTCTGGCAAGCTTAATTAGAAAGGACAGTTTCACAGACACAACCTTCTGAATGTTATATATTATATGGGCTAGCCACATCACATATATTGCACATACATAATGTATATTTAATCTTTAACAAAAATCATAATAATGGTGTAATATTCTCAGGATAAATAATAAGATGTCTTACCCCAGGGTTTACTCCTTTAAGACAAAATCAGAGTTCCGTATGATCCTGCCACAACTGTTCCTATCCACGCAGAGGCTTGTTTTTAAAAAAACATTCAAAGTGGAATTCCATTAAAGCTGATAACATAGAGACATAACCAGAGCTTACCAACCACTCAGCAGCCATGCTTTAATCTTAACTATTAACCCATGCACTGACTTCTCAGCATCCTCTCGGCCAACTGCAGGCCTGCACGTCATAATCTGAAGATATCCTTCTTTAAAGCCTCACTTCTGATCTTTACACATCCATTCTGTTCATTCAGTTTAAACTTTATATTTTATGTTCTTTATTTTATATATATGTTAGAATTTTAACTCATAAATTTTATTAGTTTAAACTTCTCAATAATCCTAAACTTTATTTATTTGTTTATTTATTCAGTATGATATAATGTCAGAATTATTTTATTATTTAGTTTAATTTTTAAATCAGATGTTTAATGTTAGATTGTAAATCATATTTACTAACTTTAATCCTAACATGTATAACATTTCTGTTTAAACTTAAAAAAATCCTAAAAATCCTTTCTGTTAATTATTTAGTGATTGACTGAATAATATAATATAATATAATATAATATAATATAATATAATATAATATAATATAATATAATATAATATAATATAATAATATAATAATACCATAATATAATATAATAATGTTGTAATTCTTTTAG